>NC_134252.1:910000-1212500 GCF_965152275.1 Natator depressus
ATTGGGTATGCATAGCAACTTCTCACCCTAAATGATGATTTAAGCCATTTACAGGGATTCTTAAGGGGCCAGCTGTCCTTGCTTGAAGCTTAAAAACCCCAGATATTCCTTTCACAGGCTAGAAATCCCTCTAGCCTCGGTCCATCCCTTCTCCCCCAGTCCAGTCCTTGTTCCTCGGGTGTTTCCAAGAGTCTCTTTGGGTGGGGAGTCAGTGAAGAACCACAATGATGTCACTCCCCTGCCTTAGATAGCTTTTGCATATGGCGGGAACCCATTGTCTCCCAGCTTGGTTCCCACGCCTGGTCAGTGGAAAAACACTGGTATTCCAAGATGGAGTCCAGCACCAGGTGACTTGGTCATATGTCCCTGTAGGGTCACAGCAGCCATGACTCAGAAGCTAATTGTAGCCTCCTCAGGAAGGCTCCCCGGTGGGAGATTAGCTTCTTCTAAGACCTAGTGTTCTCCCTAATGCATTCCCCAGGTGTAAAACACATTTGTAATAGATAAATAGACAATATTCCTAACTTCAGATACCAAAATGATACAAATAGGATAATCATATTCAGTAGATCATCACCTTTTCGATGCTATCTCACATGACCTGTCTTGCATAAAATACATCACAGTTATGCCATACTTATATAATAATAACATCTCTATTAAGAATATCGGGTGTAGTGTCACACACACTAAATTGATTTGATGAAAGGAAACAAAGTTCCCAAGGATAGAGGCTCTTTCTGCCTTTTGGTTACAGAAGTTACAGGTTGAAAGGTCCATTAAGTAGGTAATTTGGTTCATGCCCCTTTTCCAACAACTTGGGGCCAGTCCAAGGTTGTTCTCCTCTCTGACAAGGATGGACTTAGGATGGGAGGGAGAAGCAGCTTCTAAATTATATTTCTCATACTTTTTACCCCTGTATGGCGTTCTGTGCACACAGGTTGCTCACTCACTCAGGAGATCCTCATACGCTGATATCAGGAAGGATAATAATAATAATACAGGCTACCGTAAGTGACTTCCTTGACGTTTTCAACCTCCGCTACCATCTCCTGGCCCCTTATCCATTTCATATAGCAGCCCTGTAAGCAGCATTCACCATGCACCTGTGAGTTCAGGCTGCCAGCTCTTTTGTCATTTGTGGCATTAATGCTGTTTCACCTGCTGGCAGGTGGGGTGGACTCTGTTTGGGCAACTCTGCAAGTTGTGTCTTTCCCAGCCTGAGGATGACAGTGACAGTTGGGTAGAGACGATTGCCCTCTAGGGATGTAAGCCCAGGCTGACTCTTGAGCCCCTCTTGGGATGGATTTCAGGGCCTAACCCAGAATACTTGCGGAGTCCCAGGCAACACCTGATTGCTTAATGACTACGCTAATGCTTGCAGAGAACGTTCGTAGCACTACCCCTGAGACGGTGCAGAGTTGCTGCAGGTTGGGACGGGATGTTTGGAAGCAATGAATTAATTTTCATTAGTATTTCAACTTATTTCAAGACTGAAGTGTATCTTGTTTGTTCAGTGTAATGTGATGCTGCAGCCTCTAGATCTATCTCGCTCTGCTTTGGCTTTATAATGGTTAAAAAGCCTCCGGCAGGTTTGGCAGGCCCCAAAATTTGACTTGCCTTTTTTTGTTTCCTGTATATTCAGAACCCATGTGGAGAGAATAATCACACCTGCTTAATGAGGAGATCTGTGTGGCTCCTTAGCACATTAGATTTTGGGATCTTTTGGCTCCATCTACTTCCACCCCAGAGGCAAGTGCAGGATTGTTCCTGGGCTCCTTGCAGCAGATGCACCAGTGTTTTCTGTCTAGCTTCAAATGTGATAAAATGCCTTGGATTGTGTTTAAAAAATCCCGTGCACCATGGATCTAGGTTGGTCTGATTTGAGGCAAAACCGATGAGGGAGGTGCCCCCTGGGCAAGCTGCTAATTATCATTCTGGGTCTATACGTCGCAATAATTTCCTGATAAAATAGTTGCTATGCCAGTCCCCTTTGCCTGTCTGGTTTGGCATGTGGCCTAACGAGGAAGAATCCACTGGAGGTGGATAAAGGAAAACAGCCCCCTACTCCAAGCTGCTGTAGTGTGCAGCGGACTCCACTCCCTCAGAAGCCTTGGCGTTTGCACAGCTCTCTCTGTAAATATAAAAGCACTCTTCAAAACGGGAGCTGATATCAAGGAACTCAGCCTTGCTCAGCAGAACAGTGGTGCTGATATGGCTTCCATCTTCATGGGTCCCAACGTGGTTTTTGGCATTCCTGCCATAAGACTCTGGGCATGGTTGTGTTTAGAGAGAGTGAGTGATCACCTTGCTCCTCAGTGAAGTTCATCAATTTATGGGGGAAAGGTAGCAGCTGTTCAATTCCCGTGTCTACTCACAATCTCAGAGGCCGGTACAGAAGTGGCAGTTTTATGCCACATCTCAGGAATTCCTTTTTTCTGGATTAGAGCCCAGCATTCAAAGGAAGGCTTACTTTATTTCAGGTAAACAAGGGCAGCAGAATAGAGATTGGAAGTACTCGTTGCTTTAGCCTGCTCACCTGAGCCTATGTCTACATTACTGCCTATGTCTGCAAAATGTATGTGGCTCAGGGCTGTGAATATTCCACCGCCCTGACTGACATAAATTACGCTGACATAAGCAGTCGTGTGCACAGTGCTATGTTGGTGGGAGATGTAGCTCTCCCGCTGACATAGCTTATGCCTAAGGCTACGATTTGGTCATGGAGGTCGCAGAAGTCATGGAATCCAGGACTTCTTCAGACCTCTGTGACTTCAGCCTGCAGCGACTGGGAGCTGCAGGCTACCCCCACCTTCCCTGGTAGCCAGAAACTATGGGGTACCCCCTGCTGCCTGGAGTGGCAGGGGTCCCCCACAGCTCCCCAGCCGTCATGCGTGTGGGGGGAATTCCCCAGAGCTCCCCAGTCCCCACGGGTGATGGGGACCCCTGGAGCTCCCCAGCTGCCACAGGCGGGGGTCCCTCCCAGCCATGGGTCAGGGGCCACAGCTCCCAGCCACAGCAGGGCAGGGTGCTGAACCCTCCTCCCTCCCACTTTTTGTCATGGATATTTTTAGTAAAAGTCAGGGACAGGTCACGGCTTCCGTCACTTTTTTTTAATTGCCTGTGACCTGTCCCTGACTTTTACAAAAAATGTCAATGACAAAATCGTAGCCTTGCTTATGCCACTTGCGGGGGGGGGGGGGTGGGTTATGCCAGTGGGAGAACACTCTTCCATCGGCATAGAGCGTCTTCACCACATGTGCTGCAGTGGCGCAGCCGTACTGGTGTAGCTCCACCGCTGCAGCCCTGTAAGTGTAGACGTGCCCTGAGGTTGGAGCTTTGTGGATGAATGCTTGTGGTTGAGACTCCATGGAAGCAGAAATTTCTATTGCTGCAAAACAGCACCAGTGATTTGCGTGGCGGAATTGGCTTGGGTCTGCTGTGTAAAAAGCGACTGTTTCTATATGACAGGTCTCCTGTCTTCTGGTGCTATTTTTAGTTTCAATTCCAATTTCTTCTTAAACTTGTGGGAATTTCTACACAAGCACATTCAAATGCCTGCTCAGGAAACACGATCCGTGTACCAGCTGGGTGAACCCCCAGGGAAAGCTGGAATTGGTTACATCACATCTGGAGCCAGACACCTCCTTGTTAGTGCAGACATAGACAAGAAAGAAGCACTAGTATTTGTCCATCTCAATCCATTGCTGCTTCCAGGAGCAGTGACCTCAGTTCCAACCCTACTTTGGATTTGTGAGCTATAATGAGTTTTGATCCTCATGCTCTTAGAATCAACCTCCAATAAATCCTCCTGTGAAGTTTTTATTCTCCTTCTATGGGCAGAAGGAAGTTTTCCAAGCTGAGGGAACAACTGTTTCTAGTCTGAATCTCCGGGTAAAGTATGTTAAAAATTCTGTATCTAGTTTCAACTGCTGGCCTAGAGAGAATTTGGTAGAAGTGATAAAATCTTCAGCTTTGCTGTCTCGTCATTGCAGTACAGAAGAGCTCAGCTTGGTGTTTCAGTGAACAGAACTGTTCTGTCCAGCTTCATTTGTTAGATTTGTAATCTCAGAAACAAATTCTCTTCAGTATCTGTAGATTTGTGTACTAGGCGGAGTAAGCTGGAAACTGCTGTTTCATAGAGTCATAGAAATGTCGGGCTGAAAGGGCCCTCAAGAGGTCATCTAGTCTAGCCCCCTGTCCGGAGGCAGGACCAAGTAAACCTAGACCATTCCTGAGAGGTGTTTGTCTAAACTGTTCTTAGAAACCTTAACCTCCCTTGAAATCCTATTCCAGTACTTAACTATCCTTCATAGTTAGAAAGTTTTTCCTGTAAGTGTCCTAAATCTCCCTTGCTGCATATTACTTCTTGTCCTACCTTCAGTAGACAGGGACAGTTGATCCCCATTCTCTTTATAACCCCGTAACATATTTGAAGACTGTTAACAGGTCCTTCCTTAGTCTTCTTTACTAAAGACTAAACATGCCCAGTTTTTTAATCCGTTCCTCAGAGGTCAGGTTTTTTAACCTTTTCTCATTTTCATAGCTCTTCTCCAGACTCTCTCCTGTTTGTCCACATCTATCATAAAGTGTCGTACCCAAAACTGAACACAATTGAGGCCTCCAGCTGAGGCCTCATCAGTGCTGAGTAGAGCGGAACAATGACCTCCTGTGTTTTACAGATGACCACTCTTGTTAACACACCTCAGGATGATATTAAGTCTCTTTTTGTAACTGCCTAATACTGTTGGTTTATAATCAATTTGTCATCCCCTGTAACCCCACAAATCCTTTTCAGCAATACTACTGCCTAACCCAGTTATTTCCCATTTTGTAGTTATGGATTTGATTTTTCCAACTGAAGTGTAGTATTTTGCACTTGTCTTTATTGAGTTTCATCTTGTTGATTTCAGACCAATTCTCCGATTTGTCAAGGTCATTTTGAATTCTAATAGTATCCTACAGAGAGCTTGCAACTGCTCCCAGCTAGGTGTTATCCACAATTTTTAAGGATACTTTCCATTCCTTTTTTCCAAGTTATTAATAAAAATGTTGAATAGTATGGAACGCAGGGCAGACCCTTGGGGTACCCCACTAAAGTCCCCCCCAGTCTGACAATGAAACATTAATAACTACTCTTTGAGTATGGGTTTTCAACCCGTTGTGCACCCACCTTGTAATAACTTCCCTAGTTTGCTTATGAGAATGTCATGTGGGCCTATGTCAAAATATCAAGATATTTGTGTATCTGCAGTAAAAAAACAAACAGAAAAAAACTCAGCCCCACAATTAAATAGTTATTTTGACACCTGTAGGTATGGAACTTGGTCACTGGAGAGGACCGCAAAATGATCTACTGCAAAACAATGATTTGTTTAGTGTATGAGTTAAATTTGCACAGTGGCTGGTACTTTATTGAGAAGTGCACCTTGTATCAAGGCTGAGATCTGGCACTTATCATGTTGCTTATGCTGAAGTGGGGCTGGCTTTCCACCAAGGACTCTGCACTCAGCTGGATCAGGGTGGGGACAGACTAATGTGACTAGTGAGTTGCTCTTTGTTATGGATATTTCAGCAGACACATGGAAGCCCTGGAAGTGAGATGTGTGTTTCTCTTTCCTTTCTCTCTATTTCTTTCCTGGCTTTGGACTTGGCAAAGGCTCATTATGCATGTATGTTCTGAAGGAGGGATTGGGCAATGTTGGGAGTGCAGAGGCCTTATATTGGGACCTAGAGATAATGGGTAGCCCTGTGACAGAGCAAGCTAGTGACGAGGCACTTGCTCAGGAGGAAACAAATTGGTACCAATGAGAGCAAAGGTGCATCAGTTATCAGCTCCTCAAGGTTCCTTTTCTGCACCATCTGATTGTTATAAACAGGCCAGTTGTGTGGTCTGATTTCCTTGTAGGAGTTTTAAACAAGGAGCTCGAGCAGTTTTTCTCTGTACTGCAGTGGTCCCCAAACTTTTTACCTTGTGTGACCCCCACCCCCACTGCCGAGCCGGGGCCGGGAGTGGGACTGCGGATCTGGTAGGTGGGGACATGAACAGGGGTAAGGGGGATGACTGGGGTCACACCTAGGGGCAGGGCCGGGAGCTGAGCTGAGGCAAATAGCTGGGGCCCTGGGCACAGGGCCGGGAACTGGAGCCCAAGGCTTGGGGCCAGCAGACCGGGCTGGGAGCGGAGCCCCAGGGCTGGCAGCCGAGGCCTCAGGTGCGGGGCCAGGAGCAGAGCTGGGTGGTGCTCCCTCCCTGTCTGCTGTGGGGGCTGGCCTGGGCCCCCGCTGTGCCCCCACCCCCGCATGTGCAATAGGAAAAGCAGTTTTTAGTACTCTGGGTAGGAGTCTCTTTTTTTTTTTTTTTAAATGTCACTGTTCTGAGTTTTTCAAGCAGATAAATGTTACTTTTCCCATTGGTTCCTTCCCAGTTATTATAATACAAAATCCATATTTTAGTCTGTAACTCCCATCTGTATCAAATGGGTTTGGTTTTTTTCCTGGTACAGTAATTTGTGTACATATTCTTAAAATCCTCGAACAAAATGTTCCTGTATTTTTTTTCTTTCCTTAGGAGCACTGAACTGTGCTTGTGGGATTATAGCCAGTATTTGGAAAGACCCTTTTAACCTTCTTATCCCATGAGGAATGCAACACACTTAAAATAAGAGC
Source organism: Natator depressus (assembly GCF_965152275.1). Classification (NCBI taxonomy): domain Eukaryota; kingdom Metazoa; phylum Chordata; order Testudines; family Cheloniidae; genus Natator; species Natator depressus. The sequence continues at coordinate 916,667 of NC_134252.1, forward strand.
CTGTTTTCTTTTTCTGGGAACATGGGAAAACACTTGGCATACATATTTTCCTTGTATTTATCTCAGCGTGTAAGCATTGTATGGCATGTTCCCTTGTTCTGTGTAAAGTTTTTCTTTTTCTTTTAGGAGTTGTTGGGTCTGAAGACATCAAACAGAATGAAAAAAATATCATAGTTAATCATAGCTGGAGCCATAACAGCGATGATAAAGCTACCCCTAGGTACAGTATATCTTAAATCCTCCTTGTCAAAGGAGACTGCGAGATCTGTTGTGCATGGCACCTGTGCTTGTAAGTTCTAATGAAGAATGGCATTGGTGGCTTTGTGTATTTGGGTATTTAGCTACTGTCACCCTCCAGAGAGCATCACTGCACACTGGTGGCAAATGATGCATCGTGCCAGACAGGATGGGGGAAGTCTGCAGTTATTTATAGCGTGTCCAGAATAGTTCTGAGCGGTGCAAACTGCTGATAGTTCATGTGTCCCTGGAGGAGGAAGACACAGTAAAACTTTCTGCCTTGACTTCCTGGTTTTCATGTGGCTGACCTAAGAAGCTATTGTGCATAGAGGTGGCCATGTGGTACACACCAGCGCCACCTGTTGGCCAGCCTGCATTTGCAAAGCAAGAGAGCAAACAGTGTGCCGCGTTGCTGTAGCTTTGTCGTCCCAGACGTTAGCGAGACCCGGGTAGGGTGACCAGGCGTCCGGTTTTCGACCTGAGCACCCAGTCGAAAAGGGACCCTGGTGGCTCCAGTCAGCACCGCCGATTGGGCCGTTAAAAGTCTGGTGGGTGGTGCTGTGAAGCTAAGGCAGGCTAGTCCCTACCTGTCCTGACTGGCACCGGCTGCACCACGGATGCAGCCGGTCCGGCTCCTAGGCGGGGGTGGGGGGAGTGGAGACGGGACAGGACTCCATGCGCTGCCCCCGCCCTGAGCACCGGCTGCGCACTGCCATTGGCCGGGACCCGCGGCCAATGGGAGCTGCGGGTGCGAGCAGCGTGCAGAGCCACCCGCTGTGCCTCTGCCTGGAGCCGGACCTGCTGTCCGCTTCCAGGGCGCAGCGCGGTCTGCAGTGCTAGGACAGGCAGCAAGCCTGCCTTTGCCTCCCCGCCGCACCACTGACCAGGAGCTGCCGGAGGTAAGTCCGTGCCCCAGCCCTGACCCCCAACACCCTGCCCTAGCCCTGAGCTCCCCTGCCCAAACCCAGAGCCCCCTCCTGCACCCCAAACCCCTCATCCCTGGCCCTACACCAGAGCCTGTACCCCCAGACAGAGCCCTCACCCCCCGGCACTCCTGCCCCAGCCCAGAGCCCTCTCTCACACTCTGAACCCCTCTGCCCTAGCCTGGAGTCCCCTTCTGCACCCCAAACCGCTCGTCCCTGGCCGCACCCCAGAGCCTGCATCCCCAGACAGAGCCCTTACCTCCTCCCGCACCCCAACCCCCTGCCCCAGCCCAGTGAAAGTGAATGAGGGTGGGGGAGAGCGAGCTACCGAGGGAGGGGGAATGTAGTGAAGGAGGCGCAGGGGAAGGGGGAAGGCAGGGGGCGTGGCCTCTGGGAAGGGGCATGGCTAGGGTGTTTGGTTTTGTGGGATTAGAAAGTTGGCAACCCTAGACAAGGGGGTGAGGTAATAGAGCTTGGTTCAATAAAAGATATGACCTCACCCATCTTGTTTTTTTAATAGGGAATAATAGTAATTTTAGTCTATAGGGCATTCCCACTTCTCTGACCTCCCAGATTGCTGCTATATAACATCCCATCTACTAAAACATTATTAAATACATAATATGAAAACCATACAGTACTAAATAATCTCCCCCCTTCCCCACCACCACACAGAGAGGACAGGGAGGGTCCTGTGCAGGGACTGGCCTTGACGGAATGAACAGCTTTCCATTCTCTCGTTAAGGTGGGGAGAGCTGGGTGGAGGCAGGCAGCTGGGGAGAGAGTTTCACCTCCCCACCCCAGTAAGCGGGGATACCATTTAAATTCCATCAGAGACAGGGTGAGTGAGGCCTCGCCTAGACACACAGGCTGCACTGATTTAATGAACTCAGCTTTTAAATCCCTTTGGTTAAACTGGTAGAACACTTGTGTACAAAAGATCGGAGTCCTCTTGAGAAATCCTCATTTCAGCCTTGTTCTGTCACTGTGAAACAGGTTTTCAGTAGTAGAAATTATCTCTCCTTTGCACGATGGGGATTGGTTTTTTCACACCTAAATTGTGTTTTGTTGAGCTTGCTCTCTGACACACACACAGTGTATCAGTGTCTTGTTTTGCTTTCTGTTTCTGCTTTCAGACAGAGTAAATCCGAGATGGATGTAACCAGTGAGATGGTGCGATCCTCTAGCATGATGGTTTCAGGCAAGGCTTGTATCTTATCAGAGCAGAAATTTGGGCTAAGAGATAATATAGTTAAATCTCAACTGGAACTGAAAGAGGATTCCTACACCTACCTCCAGAATTTCAGGTAACAACTGTCCTTGGGAGTACAACTTTAGGCATAATTGCAAAATAAGTAAATCTCATACATTTAAAAAGGAAAAGGAGTACTTGTGGCACCTTAGAGACTAACAAGAAGTGAGCTGTCGGTCACAAAAGCTTATGCTCAAATAAATTTGTTAGTCTCTAAGGTGCCACAAGTACTCCTTGTCTTTTTGCAGATACAGACTAACACGGCTGCTACTCTGAAACCTCTCATACATTTGTAATTTCACCTGAAATCCCCAGCAAGGGGAAATTTTGGAGGAAAATAGACTTTAGCCCCTGCCATCTGGAACAGCCTTTCTGCATCTCTCCTCCATTTACACAGTTGCAGAGAAGCATGCGGTCACATGAACAGCCCCTGCTTAAGCAAACGGCCTTTTTTGTACATCTTATTCATTTCTTGTCTCTTTTCAGAACTCACCTGAAAATGCTGCATCTCCCTTTGCCTCGGACTCTTGTCTCTCCCTTGCTTCTGTTTGTTATTTATCTCTGTAATGGTTTCTGGGAGACTGTTTGTATAAAAGATGATGTTTATATTGAAAACTTGAGTTTGGTTTAAATCTTTTAAAACAAGCCCTTTGTGAATAAAAGAACAAGTGAGAAAATTGTCCCAAACTATTCCCACACAACCCTGCTTGTAGTTCTTTTGTAAAGTAGATACACTCTGTCAAATGCTGCAGGAAAGTTGCTATCACAGGCTTGGATTGCAGCTCTAGGATTTTGTTGAACCTAAGTCTCTTTGCAGGTTTTTTATTGGAACGTACAATGTGAATGGCCAGTCACCCAAAGAGAGCCTCCAGCCTTGGCTGAGCCATGATGTTGAGCCTCCGGATGTTTACTGTGTTGGGTGCGTATTTCTTTCCTGCTAGCCCTTCTGGAAACATCTCTGGGTAGCTTGCTGATGAATGTGTTGTGTGTATCTATCCAGCCAAAGCATTGCAAACAAGGGTTTAAAAGCAAAAACATTTGTATTATCTATAGTGGCTCTTATTCCAGAAGTGTTTGTTCTCTCTAGTGGCACAATGTACTTTGGATGCTTTTATGCCACACTGCGGTTAAGTCAATTTAATACTAATGATAATTTACTTTTGCACTTAATGCACTGCTAAAATCAGCATAACTGGATTAGAATTCCAGTTCCAAAATCAATTTATACTTTGTGCACTAAATGTATCTCTTCCCCAGCAGAAAAGGCAGGGAGAGTTAAAACAAGTAAAGTGAATGCATCCGTATGTTCCTCCCTCTGTTACAGCTTCCAGGAGCTCGATCTGAGTAAAGAAGCCTTCTTTTTCAATGACACACCAAAGGAGGAAGAATGGTTCAAAGCTGTAACTGATAGTCTTCACCCAGATGCCAAATACGCAAAGGTACATGTGGCTTGGGGGTGAAGTTAGTTTTGAAACACAAACCAGTTTCCAGTCAGGCATCTTCTCGTGTTTGCTTTCCCCTCGTTTGTCTCCATTGTGTCTGTCTCCTGTAGGTTTTTGCCAGGCCAGCTATGCTCAATGTGGGTGGTATATAGCACTTCTGTGCAAGGCTCCCAGACATGGTCACACGCTCCTGAGAACGTTCCCATAAGCAATAGTAGTGAGAGCTAAGGACATTTGTGCCTCACGCTGTGGGTTAGAGAGGGGCATAACAGAGCAACCAGGCAAGTAGAGCTCCCTGCTCTGCTGAGATGAATGGATAGAAAGTATCTTGGCACTTGCTGACCCGTGCTCAGCAGCAGCACCAAGCAATGAACTGTCCTGTAGTAGGACTTTTGCTTTAATTTTGTTTGAGGTTTGGTACCTGCTCCTTAAAATCCTTGCTTTGGCTTTTTCTTCTCACCTCTGATCCAGGCATGTACCTTCTCGGGGCTGCCTCTCCCTCAGGCAGTGACTGGGGTATTGAGCCACTTGCCCTGAGTAGGGCCAGTTACTCTGTCCCATGTTGTGCTGTTGGAGCACCTACCTCTGTGTGTGCCATGTGTCAGGTGGGTGGCTCCCTAGAAGAAGAGTGTTGAAGCATTAATATTTTTGGTTGTTTGTACTTCAAGCTCACAACAGGGTGGGGTAAGGTTTTCCCCTGAGAAACAGTCCTGGCTATTGGTATGCCATTGGCTTTCTCTTTCAGGTTAAGCTTGTACGACTTGTTGGGATAATGCTGCTGTTGTACGTGAAGGCAGACCATGCTCTGAACATCTCTGAGGTGGAAGCCGAGACAGTGGGAACTGGAATCATGGGGAGAATGGTAGGAATGCAGTGTGTGCATGGGCAGGTGGTGGGAGGTTGTCTTTGGGAGGGCCCTGAGTAGCCTGTTCCCCTGGCCCTGAGTCACCATGACTGTTCCTGCAGCTAAAGGAGGCCTGGATGCAGCTGTCTCTCAGGGAGACACAAGGTGCTCCCAGGGCATGAAAGAGTGACACAGAATCTCACCTTTGGTACGTGCCTGATTGCATGTCGTGCTGGACTGACTCTCAAGAGAGTTTGAAATTGGCATGGAAACCGGGCCGGGCTGTATGCATCTGCTCAGAAGAACAGAGTTCAGTTCTCCTCCGGTAGATTTCATGAGCTTTTTGAAGATCACGTGGACCACCTCTTTACCCTTGGAACCTACCCTCCAGTAATCCCCCAGATGCTTCATGGTGAGGGAAGTTCTGAGCATGGCCCAAAGCTGCCTTGTCATCTTACAAAATATTCTTTATGGCTTGTGTTGAAAGAACCAGTTTGTTACTTGGCAGTTTTAATTACTTGCCAAAGCAGCCAACCAGCTTATTCTTAATGGTATAATCTGCTCTCATATGAGCCGTGTCCTGAATTGCAAATTGAATTCCATGCACCCTCCTGCTCTGCTTTGCTGCTGTTTTCATGATGTACTATGCTAATACTTGCTGACCCTCCCACAGTGATGGAAGGGCATGGGCTGGCTCACTCTCTGAGGTTTGTGTAATATTCTGCTTAGGGGTTTGAGCTTTTCTCTTTCCCCTGGAGCCAGACTGACTGTGCCAAAATCCTCTGACTTGTCCACTACTGTTACCCCAGTTTAGCCATCAGTTCACCTACGGTCCCAGGAAAACTCACAACCAGTCTCTCTTCCTGCCTACTAGGGTAACAAAGGTGGAGTTGCTATACGGTTCAAGTTCCACAACACCAGCGTATGCATTGTGAACTCTCACCTCGCAGCTCATACAGAGGAGTACGAGCGGCGGAACCAGGACTTCAAAGACATCTGCTCTCGGATGCAGTTCTGCCAGTCAGATCCAAACTTGCCACCCCTTACTATAAGCAAACATGAGTATGTTTCCAAGGTCTACATCCATTGGATCACTACAGTTCACTGCTTGGCCTCTGGCTTTGATGGGACAAGTGATGGGCTGTATGAGGGTGGCTGGCTATACTTTCTGGTGTAAGCAATTCCCCCGCAGGAGCTTGAGAGGTGTGGTCGAGCAGTCTGAACACAGGCCATGGAGCCAGGAACTTGTCAATTCTAGTCCCAGCTTTGAAAATGGCTCCCTGTCACTGTCTCGCTTTCCCCATTTGTAAAGTGGAGCTAACACATACTTACCTCCCCAGGGGGTTGTGAAGCTTAGGTTTTTTTTCTAGCGTGTTGGAAGATTAAAAGTACTATCAAAGTACTAAGGACTGCTATTGTCTGCTGCTGTCTCTTTTAGATCGATCCCAAAAGTAAATTGTAAGTAAATATCTTGCCTAGTGCATTGTCTGTCTTGTAATAAATACTTAGCATTCATGTAGGGCTTTCCTTCCATAGCTATGATAGCACTTTGTGAGGGTAGGTCGGAATCATTACCCTCATTTTACAAGTGGAGGAAGCTGAGGCACAGGACAACAGTGACTTGTCCAAGGTCACACAATGAGTCTGTGGAAGAGCTGAGAATAGTATTTGGGCCACCTGGCTCGCAGTCCTTTACAGTATCACATGCACACATGACCCTTTTCCAAATACGGATAAACTAAATTGCATTGGAATGTTAAAGGGGATAAAAATTCAGATTTCTCGGCCTCCTGGTTCAACAGGAGCCGGACGGTGGGAGTTGGGCGGTGGGACTGGCTGGGCAGGAAGCCTGCAGATACAGTCAGGATGCTGTTGCTGTGTCCCTGCTAATAGTGGCCTGGCAGACCTAGCCCCCTACTTCTTTCCTTTATACTAGTGAACCTTGGGAAGCTTGTCCCTGATTAAATGCCCCATTCCAGGGAGTGAAGATGAAGCTAACGTGCCGGATTGGCTCTTGGGCGCTGCAGACACATTAGTTTACTGGGCACTGTGCCTTGCCAAATTGCCCAGTAATATGGGGGCATGTTTTCTTCAGGAGCTCTGAGTTTCCTTTATGTGCTTGTATCATGGCCGTGTTAGTAATTAAGCCTGCCTGCAGGCTGCAGACAGAGCTGGACATTCATGTAGCCCTGCTTGCACGGAGATGCTACAGAACTGCTTGGGATTAGCTGGTTCCTAAACAGGTGAGTGCAGAAAGGAAGGTGTGGTTTCATCAGGCTTCCCCTTCACATTTGGCTGAGGCTGCCTGGTTCTGAGCACTGTCAGCGGGGTGAGATACAGGATGCTGCATGGGGACACAGCAGGCAGGGCACACCTGTAAGAGACCAAGAAGCCCTTCTGGCTGCTTGTAGAGACTACAGTAACTGACTCTGTCAAACGGGGATTTCACCCTTGTGTGCTGTCCTTACAGTATCATCCTGTGGCTTGGGGACCTTAATTACAGGATAGAGCAGCTGGAGGTGGAAACGATGAAGATGCACATTGAAAAGGAGGATTTTCAAGCTCTTTATCAACATGACCAGGTACAGACGTGTCCTTCCAGAGGACAGGTGGGCCCACATCCCATTCTCCTAGGAAACTGACTCCTCTTTAGTGGGAGGCTTATGAAACTCTCATTTGCTCTGAAAATCACCTGCACACTGACAGCATAGCTAACCCTGGCTATCAGGGTTCGCAGCACCAACATGCATTAGAAGCTGCTGTTGGGTTGGTTTGTTTGATGTCCATGGAATGATCTGAAATGGCTGCTGTCCCGGCACATAAGAGTTTGAGCCAGGAGCAGTGGTCCCTCCCATGGCTCAGTTGGCATCAGTATGCACTTTGTACACCAGGTCATCATCCATCTACCTCCTTAATAGCTGGTTGTGGGGCAGGACACCACAGCCTGGCAGGAGGAAGTCAGCCCTCTGAGGTATTGGATATAAGGGCTGCTCAGAGAGTTAGGAGGTATTGCCCTGGGGAGTGTGAAAGCTACTCAGCTAATCCAGTTACACTTCCCTTGATTTGCTTGTCCAGTGTGGTTATCATGAAGGTTATTGTGGTTGCCCAGCCCCTCCTCTATGAAGGGTGGGTGTAGGTGTGACTGTGCCCATGAATACCTGGGTTCCGTCTCCCACCTGGAAAAAATATAAGTTGTGAAATGCTAATCTCCTAGTACTACTGTGAGGCCTACGAGAAGTGAATCCACAAGACATTTGTGTGTGTATATGCATTTTCACAATGGGCTTGATACAGTAATCCATGGGTGAAAATTCTCTCTGGCCTGTGTTACACAGGAGGTCAGACTAGATAGTTGTAATAGTCCCTCCTGGCCAGGAAATGTAAGACTCTGCATAAAATACTGTTATCACACTTCAAAAGTTCTAACATTAGAAACATTTCCATTCCTGTGTCTATGGAGATTTCCTTCGGAAGTGGCAGCACAAATATTAGATTGTGTGTGCACGGATGGGGGACGTGTGTGTCTGTGCGTAGGCATGCACACACTTTTATCAATTTCCCAGAATATGGTGCCCTTTTTCCCTACTCGGGACTCCAGAAGGACTTGTTTAAACAATCTAAGTTTTTATCTGTTTGGCTTTTTTCCCTACTAGTTGAAGAAGCAGATGGACGAGAAGGCTGTCTTTGATGGCTTTACAGAGGGAGAGATTACCTTCCAGCCAACCTACAAGTATGACACTGGCTGTGATGACTGGGACACTAGGTATGCCATGGGTACAACCTCAGCTGTCATGTCATTCATGTCCCTTAGCTCCTGTATGTATTGTTTAAGGCAGGAAAAACAAGTCTACAAGACCTTTTAGACCTAATAGACCTGAGGAAGTTAAAGAATTTCTGATTTTTTTTCAAATGTTTGTACAGATTTATATTCCACTTTTGGTGTGTGTGTATACTCAGCGCACTTGGGCTGGAGACTTCTGGTCAGCAATACCCATTGGGGTGGCTTACGCACCCCGAGTGTCCTGGTGCTTACAGCTGAGGGTATAAAGAGTAGGGGCCTCCCCATCATCTCGCAGTTCCTTTTGGCTGCCCATGGCTACCAGTTGGAGCTTGCGGTCATGCTTCATAGCTTACACAGCTCAGCATAGCCTCTTGCTCTCTCTTTCACTTGCCAGTTAAGACAGCTTTCTTAGCCTCAATAACATGTGCTAGGAGAGGAGAGGAGCTGCAGGCTCTGATGGCAGGACCTCCGTGTATGGTTTTCTATAAAGATAAAATTTCATGAAGGCCTCATCTGAAATTGCTATCAGAAGTGGTGTCGGATTTTCATTTAAATCAAATAATAAATCTACTGATATTCTTTCTGCCCGCTCATGAGGAGGAGAAGAGGTTACATGCATTGGACATTTGCAGAGCACTCTTGTTTTATATTGACAGAACAAAGCTGTGTAGCTCCTGTCTGAGTCTTTGTGGCTCACACTGAACGGATGTGAGGACAAGCTCTTTCAGCACAAACATCATCTCATGCATCAGGACTTGTTATGACTTAGCAAATGTGACATCTCCAGCAAGAATTACCACACATTCTACCAGGGCTTGAGCTACCTCAGAGGGTTTCCTGAGAAAGATTTCAATCATGGACGCTTGCAGAGCAGCTGCATAGTCCTCCATACACACCTTTGCTCACAGTTATGCCATCATCAAAGCATCCAGAGCTGATGCAAACTTTGGAAAGAAAGTCTGTTGCTGTTTCAGTTGACTCCGAGTCTCCACCACCAAAGGGGCATTGCTTGGGTATGACCTAAAATGGAATATACATGGGTATAAGCACGTGAAGAAGAAGGAACAATTGCTTACCTGTACAGTAGCTGTGGTTTTTCGAGGTATGCTGTACAAATATATATTCCATGACCCTGCCTTTGATCCCTGCTACTTCTGATAACGGCAAGATTCCGGTGCAAAGGAAGGGGTGGGCCGCCCCGCCCTGCCCTTCATGCATTCTTTTGAAGATTCGAGGATACTCAAGGTATGTGCATCATCCCAATGGGTACTGCTGACCAAAAGTCTCTGGCTGGAGTGCTCTGGACGTGCAAACACCCTAAAGTGGAATGTGTGTACAGTCTTGAAGAATCACAGTTACTGTACAGGAGAGTAACTGTTTCTTTGAGTCCAGTGCCAAGGTAAATGTCCCAGACTCTCTTCCTTGGACACATTTTGGAAGACTTGGAATCCCATCACTAGGTTTGTGGGCACTTGTGCTGCCCCCTCTACTCTGACTCTGATATTTGCTGGATTTTCCCTACCCCCTGCCAGGAATAAACCCTTTGATCTCCTTAGTTTTGAAGCTTCTTCCAATGTATCACTTCCTTCCTTTTCAAACAGAATTTTTGGAGATCTTTTATTTGCTGATGCCCAGTAGAATCCTTCCTGGCTTGGTTTGACTTGTCACAAAGAGTGCTTTCTTTACTGCAGATACCTATGTGCATCCCTCAAAAGACAACTGGGTGAATATTTTCTTCATGTATTGCCCAGCCATTCTGTACCATGCTGATCTGGCTGAATTGTAGATTCTGGCTGCAAGGGTCAGAATGTTTGATTCTGCTCAACAGTGCTAAAGGAGAAATTTTAAGAGGAAAATTTAATTTTAAAACTGGGAGCTTTCTTGCTTTTTCCAAAGTCCCTCCAGTCTGAAGCAATTCAGGATAGTCTCTAAATGCTGCTTCTCGTATAGTGTCGAGGGGGGAAAAAACCTGCTCCTCTTAACAAGAACAAAGGTGAATGATGGTACAGAAATACGTAGACAGACACACCCACCCTCTGCAGCTTTGCACAGAGAATGTGTTGGAAACAAGCTGTGGGTCCTGGTAGAGCACTGGCTAACCCTCTGCCACCAGAGAGATGCCTGTTCGTGGCAAAGTTCTTCTCTGCCTTGCACTGTTACTGCCCCTGGACTGTCTTCTGGGAAAGCTTTAATTGTGGCTTCCTGTTTTAGTGAGAAGTGTCGTGCCCCAGCGTGGTGTGATCGGATCCTCTGGAAAGGGAAGAGTATTTCTCAGCTGAGCTATCGCAGCCACATGGCTTTGAAAAACAGTGACCATAAGCCAGTGAGCTCCATGTTTGACATTGAGGTAGGTGCACCATTATCCATAGTAGTAACAGTGCTAACCCTCTCCCTAAGGTAGTCACAGTGGCTGTACTGATTCCTTCTCTTCCCTTATAAGCTATTGCTCTGTGTTTGTGCTTCCCCTAGCTTGGCCCTGATAACAATGCCCTGAAATGGGACCGTTGTTCTCAGTAAAACACAGATGTGACTCCGAGCCTGTTGCTCCTGGCAACATATAGTTGAGCTCATCCATGAGCAGAAATAGGTAGTTGTTCATGAATGTCCCCTTACACTTTGTTTCCTCCTTTTTTACCTATTTCCCTGGAAACCTGCAGCGTTTACATCAGCTGACAGGAGTGTAATTCGCTGCCAGGCTTTAACAAGCTGATCCCAATGCAGGCTGGCTGATTTTATCTGCTAGGTAGAGCAGCCTCCCACAAAGCCAGAAGCCTGCCCAGCAGTGGGCAAATGTTGGGTCAGAGACACTGGCCCATTTTATTCACGTTAGACGCTTTCCTGCATGGAATGAATTCTTTGGTAAAGGCTGGAAACTGGTTCCATTTTAACTTACTTTTGGTAATAAATCTGCAGTAGTTTTCCATGTGTTTTACCTGCGCTTCTGATTCCAGCCTTCTTTAAAATCAGGTTGCTCCATATGTTTCAGACTGTTACAATTCTCCTGCAGAGACACAGTAAATGCCCATTGGTGAGGTGTGTTCCCCTTTCAGGTGAAGGTTGTGAATGAGGAGCTCTACCGAAAAGCCTTTGAGGAAATAGTGCGCTCATTGGATAAAATGGAGAATGCCAATATCCCGTCGGTGATCCTTTCCCAGACGGAGGTAGGACATGTTCCCATACTTTCCCTCCCAGGGCCATCAGCTCAAGGGAGAAATGAATCCTAGAACCAAGAGGTAGTCCAGTGTAATTGTAAGCACCGGGGGCTGCGAGTCAGGACTTATAGGGTCTATTCCTGGGAAATTTAAGATAGAGGAATAAGCATGGAACTGGCGATCAGGAGCTCCTTAGTTCTAATCCTGGGTTTGCCACAGAGTCATGGTGAGGCCCAAAGCAAGTCACTATCCCGTTCGGCCTCCCTTTGCCCCTCCGTAAATGAGAATGAGAGTCCTAACTCAGGCCTGCTAAAGGACTCTGGGATCCAGGATGTAAAGCAGTTGGTACCAGTGAGTGCAAAGTAGAATGCTCACTATTTTGTTTAGTGACTTATAAAATTCTGCGGCTTGCACAGATATTCCATAGCTGCTGGGAACGGGTACTTTCCATTCAAAAACCCAAACAGTACACCACCCTCCGTGCCCCAGTTGAGTAGTGCAGGGTGGAATAACTGTATCCCTCACTTTAACTTGTTCTTAAAAACATAAAACCTAATAAACCCTGAACTGCTGAGATGTCTGGAGAAGGTCCACTACGTGAATGTCTCTGCTTGGAGTGCTGGATACCAGAAAATCTATTCAAATGGAGCATTTAGGTCCCCCTGTGTAGATCTAGCTTCAGTGGAGTTACACCAGCAATGAATTTGTCCCACAAGGCTGACTGGCACAGATGACCTGGGTTCCTAGGAAACATACAGCCTTGGCAGGTCACAGTTAATGTCAGGAGCTGGGTGTTTAATGTTCAGGCATGGCAGATATTTCATTAACTAATGATTAAGTAGCTGAGGCACATAGATGTTCTAGGGGAAGGACCTTTCCCTTCTCTTTGAGGAAGTTGCTGGCTGTGGGTGGTGATGGAGAAGCAAGAGATGGTGACACTGGCAATATTTGTTCCTAGTTCTTCTTCAAGGATGTGAAATACATGCAGCTGCAGGTGGAGACCTTTACTATCCGTAATGGACAAGTGCCTTGCCAATTTGAATTCATCAACAAACTGGATGAATACACCTACTGCAAAGAGTGGCTGATTGCAAACCCCAGTAAGGGCTTCCTGTTACCAGGTGACTGACTCTTCCAGAAGATTCTGCTTCTAACTGTTCATCCCATATTAATAAACCGGTATCTGGCTTGTTCCACTTTGTTCTCCTTTCTGTTTGAAGTCTGTCATGGCCCCTGTATTAATCTGCCATTTGATAGGATTCGTCGGTTTCATGACTGTATTTACTGAGCATGTGTTTATTTTCTTCCTGCAGATTCTGAAATGACTATCGAATTGGAACTGTTTGTTAATAAATCAACAGCTACATGTTTGAACTCAGGAGAAGAGAAACTCGAAGACATTCTGATTTTGCACCTTGACAGGGGGAAGGATTATTTCCTGTCTGTGACAGGAAATTACCTGCCCAGCTGCTTTGGGTCTCCGATCCAGACACTGTGTTACATGAGAGAACCTATCCGGGACATGTCGGCAGAGTCCATTCGAGAACTGGTAGGTTAATGAGTGAGCTGAAGATCTTTGGGAAGCTTGCCTTTCCAAGCCCAGTAGAACCCCCCCACCCTCTATTCGGCATTGGTGAGGCCTCGTCTGGAGTACTGTGTCCAGTTTTGGGCCCCACACTACAAGAAGGATGTGGAAAAATTGGAAAGAGTCCAGCGGAGGGCAACAAAAATGATTAGGGGCTGGAGCACATGACTTATGAGGAGAGGCTGAGGGAACTGGGACTATTTAGTCTGCAGAAGAGAAGAATGAGGGGGGATTTGATAGCTGCTTTCAACTATCTGAAAGAGGATTCCAAAGAGGATGGATCTAGACTGTTCTCAATGGTAGCAGATGACAGAACAAGGAGTAATGGTCTCAAGTTGCAGTGGAGGAGGTTTAGGTTGGATATTAGGAAAAACTTTTTCACTAGGAGGGTGGTGAAGCACTGGAATGGGTTACCTAGGGAGGTGGAGGAGTCTCCTTCCTTAGAAGTTTTTAAGGTCAGGCTTGACAAAGCCCTGGCTGGGATGACTTAGTTGGGGATTGGTCCTGCTTTGAGCAGGGGGTTGGACTAGATGACCTCCTGAGGTCCCTTCCAACCCTAATATTCTATGATTCTATGAACCCTCACTCAGTGCCAGGCTATTAAACCTCAAGCTGCCCCCTCTTCTCATAGTGTTAATGAGCATTCTCCCAATTTCCTTTTATTACTATTATGGGGTTTATCTCCAATAATCACATTGACACCACCTGTTCCCTTAACCCCAGAAGGGGCTGGCTTGGTTGATGCAACTTATTTTCTCTGATGCAGTGTTTTCACAATCACCTGGGCTCTTTGAGCTAACTGAGTTCCATGCAGAATGTTAAAAAATGGTGTTAAAGATCCCACGGCACTTTTCCTATGAGTAGAGATCTACCTCAGTGTCCGAGGCCTCCTCCTCACTGGTGTGCATTTGGTGCCCATTTGTTATTTCATTTAGGGGCGCGGTACTGGAAATCTGTGTGTTTTTGTGTGTGTGCATGCGTACGTGAAGCAGTTTGCCACCCTTGCAGGTGGAGGTGCTGTGTAAGTGTTTATGCTGTATTAGTCTGTACTCAGACCAGCTGGTGAGGCTGCCCTACTCCGTAGTGTTCCTTAGCGCTAACACCCCTGTCTCTCACTCTTAGTGCTTTGCAGAGTTAACTAAGAGTCTGGCTTGCTCCTTTGCAGACCCTGCTGCCGCTACAGATGAGTGATGACGTTTTTCGGGATGAGAAGCCCCTGGACATCCCCAAAGAGCTGTGGATGATGGTGGATCATCTGTACCGCAATGCTTCCCAGCAGGTAGGCAATGTCTGCATTTGAGAAACCGCCCTCTGTTCTGCCAGACACTTAGCTGAGTTTTGAAGAACATCATGGAAATTAGCAGCTTTTGTTGATGCTAGCAGCGTGGACATTGGCCAGAAGTGGGAAGAGTCCCTTCTCGCCAGTGTAAGGAGGTATAAAGGAGACTTGTGTGACAAGAGGCACGAGCCCCTTGAATACACTGATCGTGAAGGAGACTGACTTTGTGTAAAGATCCAAGTAATGCATGTCAACAGCTGTTTTCTTTTGTTTTGTTTCGTACTGCAATACAGTAACCTGGGCTAGAACGGTTGACAATATGGTGCCTACTGATATGCACCAGTCTGGAGAGACTTTCATGGCACCCCTTGTACACATATTGTGGGGTCTCTGGGTAAAGTATGGGTCACACGTGGTTACAGTAAATAGCATTGTAACAGATTATTCTGTTTGTTTCCCTCTCTGTGAGTCTAACATCTGTGATTTTTCTGTTGCAGGAAGACCTGTTTCAGCAGCCAGGCCTAAGATCTGAATTTGAGCAGATCCGAGACTGCTTGGATACGGCAATGCTTGATACACTCCGTATCCTTTGGAACTAATGTTCAGTGAGGCTGATTTGTGTATCCTGTGCTAGAACCACTTTACACTTGGAGCCTCAAGCAGCTCTGGGGGCTCCATTACATTTTAGTGTCCCTTGTACTCTGTTAACTGAGATGTGTTTCTTTAGCACTGATTATATCAAGTCACAATGTGTCTGCCAGGTCTTTGCTAAATGGACCGATGGTCAGTGTAGGATGACCAAGCTTGCTTGGGACCACCCCAATACTAGAGTGAATTCCTTCAGGAATTAAGGCCCATCCCAAACCTTCCCACCTTGCTCAAAGTGCAAGGCATGCTTCTTTGACCTTGTCTTCTCTAATGTAAACATATAGCAATATGTGTATACATAAAATATAGATTATCCAAAACAAAACACTCCACTGCACACGTCTTCCCCTGGGGAAAGGAGGAGAGAACAAACACATGACAAAGGTTAGTCACGTTGCTTAATAGACTTCTGGAAGGTGTTCAGATCCTAGAGAGACTAGTGTGGTGTAAGAACATGAATAGAATAGTGACTGGTAAATGACAGGTATAAATGGTCCCAGTGTTTGCTATGTGGAATCAGTCGGGATAGTACAAACTCTACCAGTAGAGCCCTGCAAATCCGCGGGTATCTGCTTTATATCGGGGGACCATTTTTGCAGATAGCGCAGATGCAGATACAAATTTTGTATCCGCGCAGGGCTCTGACAGTAAGAGCCGGGCAGGCAGCTGTGAGAAACAGCAGTGCAGACCCTCCACCTGCCCTGGGAGAGGCCTGGGGGGCAGGGACACAGGCCGGGGGCTGCTCAGGCTCCCCGCCCAAGGCAGATGGAGGGTCCACCGTGGCTGCCCACAGCTGCCCACCCGGCTCTTACCATGGTCGGGCTGTGGCTCTGAGCCGTCCCCCTGGCTGGAACTGGAGACCCGTGCTGGCAGGCCAGGGGAAGGGGGGTGTGGCTCGGAGCCGCAGCCCAGCCATGGTAAGAGCCAGGTGGGCAACTGTGGGGAGCCGCAGTGGGCCCTCCCCCTGCCCGCGGTGCAGGGCAGAGGGGGGCTGAGAGAAGCCCCTGGCCATGTCCCCACCCACCAGGCTCCCTGCCCAGCTGAGGGCAGGGGGAGGGTCCGTGACTTCGCACGGACTCCCCCCAGCAGCCCGTGCGGCTCTCCCCGACTGGGCTCTGGCAGGGGGGTGCCTCGGAGCCTCAGCCCGGCCACAGTAAGTAGAGTCCTGCAAATCCTCGGCTATCCACAGACAATTTTTGCAGATTGGATGCCAATACACATTTTAGTATCTGCGCAAGCTCTATCTACCAGCTGTGAACATGTGTGGGAGTTGTGCTGAGGTCTCACCACTGATTAAAGGTTCAGCAGAGATGCTAACAAACCAGATCACTGCACTACCTTTTCTTTAACCATCATTGGGTCAGTCGGCAGCAACCATTCAGTAGCTGAGGCCCTGCTGTTGTTCCTGGAAAGCCTGCCAGAGCCTGTTATCTGCTACGGCCTCTACAACAACTGCTTGCATTATGCCAACGATTACACGTTGAGCAGCCAGGTAATGCAGGCCCTGCTGCAGAGGGTTAACATAATGCCTTAAATGAACATTGAGTCTGAGTGTTCTGTGCCAAGCAGATAACGGGCTCAAACCCAAATGAGCGTACAGTCTCATGGCTCTAGAAGGTACCTAGCACTGGGGCTCCTGGTTTTTATTATGTATCATTAAGGCTTGTATAATTGTATCGATGCTTTGAGCTTCTAGTCAATCTCTTGGTGGTTTTTCACAGTACAGTTCTTGCTTTCTTTCCAGGTTGTCTCCATGCTGCCCATATGCCATAAAAATGTGTTTAACTATCTGATGGCATTTTTACGAGAACTACTGAAAAATTCAGGGAAAAACCACTTGGATGTGAATATTCTCGGTAAGGTGAAGAAAGTGACCAGTCTTCTCTGTGGGGACTTGTAGTAGTTCATATAACAAGCCATGTGTTTCTCTGAAATGACTGCATTAGTGGTCTCTTGCTGTCTGCTATTTCTGGTGCCTGGTATGTAACCTGGCAGGAATCAGACTTCGGCCAGGAACGCAGAAAATAAGGCATTGTCACACCAAAAATCACTCTCTTTTGGCATGTAGAACTTTAAAAAAGTGCTGCTGAAAAAAGGAAAAATTGTGATGGCCGACTTCGAACTACCCGCTCCTCCTCCTCTCCCACCCATCCCCAAGTGGAACCCAGGTGCTCCCCAGTTTTCTTTTGCGGGGAATTATCATTGACATCTGGCTATTGACTGGCTTTTATTGTGTCTTTTATGCAGCTAGTATATTTGGTGGCTTGTTGCTGCGACCTCCTCCCCAACATCCTAAGCCTGATGTAACTGAGAAGAGGAAGGCTCAGCAATTCATCCAGCAGTTCCTCTTGAGAGAAGGCAACTCACCATGAATTCTAGATGCAGCTAATTTGTTTTTTAGATGAAGCTATCAAGTTACTGTAAAAATACTTTTGTACCGAGCGTAGCACCTTCAGAATGTTACAGTATTTTATTCAGAGTACAATCTGTTGATATTAAATACAGATCAGACATGTAGAACCAGTTATCACTGTATTAAGTTGTAAAGAATATTGAATTTCTAAATAAGTTTTATAAGACACAGAGCACTGACATTTTATACTGTATTTTAATTATTTAACTTGTATTAAAACCTCAATGTTAAGGTTCCTTTTATTTAAATAACAATAGCCATCTTAAAAAGAAAAGGAGGACTTGTGGCACCTTAGAGACTAACAAATTTATTTGAGCATAAGCTTTCGTGAGCTACAGCACACTTCATCGGATGCATTCTTAGTGCACTTTCTCAGCCTGCCTTTCAGCCTCTTTTCCTGTTGGCTAGTCTGGGTGTTTGGTCTGTTCATTTTAATTAAATCCCATCCATTAAAAAGCATGAAGCAGTGTGAGAAATGAGCTACAGAACAGGAATTCCCAGGTCTCTTGCTAGCATTGCACAAACTGATCAGTAGAGTGCATCGAAGAGCCTTGCTTTGGGTTTGTTCAGAGGTCACGCAATCAGGTGAATGAGAAGAAATTTAACAATTTTATATCTAGATGAAGAGACTGTGAAAATACTGTTATCCAGACCTATGTAGATCAGCTCATTTGCTGAAGATGTTTGCTATTTGTTATCAGGGCAGTGACTGATAGCCAGCATAATGTGAGATGGTTCTGTGGTAACTAAGAATATTGGGTCGATGAAATTACAGTATTGATGAATTGTTTAGCTTTGCAAATTCTGTTTTAAACATTGTATTCCATCATATTGTACAGAGTGGCAACTTTTTCTATAATTTAATTATATTTTGATGCTATAATCCTGTTAACAATAGCTACAGTGAGTGTTTGTCCCACTTCCTCCTCTCTGGGTAGAGCTGCAGTCTGTGGTCTGTCACTTGGCTTCCCGGTTTTGCTGTGGTTTTGGGGGTTAAAGCGTTCTCAGCCTTACTTTCGTCCCCTACTAGATACATTTCCTTTTCTCTCTTGTTAGTTTGAGGAATTCCTGGTCTTTTACACCTGTGTCTCCATCAATCCCATCAACAGTTAGGAGTAAAAACCTTCCCCCTCACTGGTCTAGTTCCACTAAACCAGTGGTTCTCAACCCATGGGCTCCTTGTGGCCCAGTCAGCATCCAGCTGCAGCCCATGTGACATCCTCAGGGTCATACAGGTAGTGTATATATATTGTGTAGATATGGCCCACATAACATACAGAGAGCTTCATATGTGGCTCATAATGGTAAATAGGTTGGAACCTCCCCACAGTCTACTCTATACTGCGTCTGGACAGCTCTAGCCTGTGAGGAAAAACTACAAGCCATTTGAAGATCTTACGTAAGGATTGCAACATCTCTCCTGGTTCCTGCTCCTTCAGCAGAACACATGCATTCGTGCTCTATGTTCTCTTTTAGCTATAACCCTCTCTCCCTTCCCTGACCTGAAATCAAGATTGGCAGTGAAGCTGGTGTTAGAGGGAACTGCTAGCCTGCGGAAACAGCCTGGCACTTGCCCACAGAAAGAGTGGTTGCTTTATCACCTTTGTGCTATGTTCAGCCTGTGCCAACCTGGAAACCTTAACCATTTCTACCACCTATTTTCAGTGTTTGGCTGTCATGCCAAGAGGAACTGCCGACATTCACTAGCTAACAATATTTCAAAGTCCTTTTATTTTATTTTTTTAAAAGCCCCATCCTGGGTCAGTTTGTGTGTCTAAATAGTACCTCTACCACCTAAATGAAATTATTTGGGCTGACGGCAGTGGGGTTGCACAGGGGCAGCTTCTAAACTTCTAAAATGTAGTTAAGTTCCCAGATCTCTATAGTATGCTCATACTGAACTGCACAAACCCCGTCATTTCTTGGTTCAGTCACCCTCTCAGATCACAGGTGAGGAGAATAAGTTCTAGCTCAGACTGACACACACGAGCATGCGTATAGCCATGTCAGCAAGTTAAGGAAGTATGGGCTAGATGAATGCACTATAAGGTGGGTAGAAAGCTGGCTAGATTGTCGGGCTCAACGGGTAGTGATAAATGGCTCCATGTCTAGTTGGCAGCCGGTGTCAAGTGGAGTGCCCCAGGGGTCGGTCCTGGGGCCGGTTTTGTTCAATATCTTCATAAATGATCTGGAGGATGGTGTGGATTGCACTCTCAGCAAATTTGCAGATGATACTAAACTGGGAGGAGTGGTAGATACGCTGGAGGGGAGGGATAGGATACAGAAGGACCTAGACAAATTGGAGGATTGGGCCAAAAGAAATCTGATGAGGTTCAATAAGGATAAGTGCAGGGTCCTGCACTTAGGATGGAAGAATCCAATGCACCGCTACAGACTAGGGACCGAATGGCTAGGCAGCAGTTCTGCGGAAAAGGACCTAGGGGTGACAGTGGACGAGAAGCTGGATATGAGTCAACAGTGTGCCCTTGTTGCCAAGAAGGCCAATGGCATTTTGGGATGTATAAGTAGGGGCATAGCGAGCAGATCGAGGGATGTGATCGTTCCCCTCTATTCGACACTGGTGAGGCCTCATCTGGAGTACTGTGTCCAGTTTTGGGCCCCCCACTACAAGAAGGATGTGGATAAATTGGAGAGAGTCCAGCGAAGGGCAACAAAAATGATTAGGGGTCTAGAGCACATGACTTATGAAGAGAGGCTGAGGGAGCTGGGATTGTTTAGTCTGCAGAAGAGAAGAATGAGGGGGGATTTGATAGCTGCTTTCAACTACCTGAAAGGGGGTTCCAAAGAGGATGGCTCTAGACTGTTCTCAATGGTAGCAGATGACAGAACGAGGAGTAATGGTCTCAAGTTGCAATGGGGGAGGTTTAGATTGGATATTAGGAAAAACTTTTTCACTAAGAGGGTGGTAAAACACTGGAATGCGTTATCTAGGGAGGTGGTAGAATCTCCTTCCTTAGAGGTTTTTAAGGTCAGGCTTGACAAAGCCCTGGCTGGGATGATTTAACTGGGAATTGGTCCTGCTTCGAGCAGGGGGTTGGACTAGATGACCTTCTGGGGTCCCTTCCAACCCTGATATTCTATGATTCTATGTGAGGGAATTTGGCTGGTCGTCCAGCATCACATGAATTGCGACAGTTGAATAAGGGCCTGAGTAGGTTAGTGTGGCCTGCAATGTGCAGAAGGTCAGACTATATCAGTGGTCTCCAACCTTTATACATCCAAGATCACTTTTTGAATCTAAGGGCAACTCAGGATCTACCCCACCCCTTCCCCAAAGCCCTGCCCCACTCACTCCATTCCCCTTCCTCTCCCCCACCCTCACTCACTTTCACTGGGCTGGGGCAGGGGTTTGGGAGGGGGTGCGGGCTCTGGGCTGGGGCCAAGGGGTTTGCAGTGTGAGAGGGGGCTCTGGGCTGAGCCAAGGGCGGGGGTTGGGTTTAGGAGGGAGTGAGGGGTGAAAGCTCTAGGAGAGAGTTTGGGTGCAGGAGGGGGCTCTGGGCTGGGGCAGAGTGTTGGGGTGCAGGAGAGGGTATGGGGTGCTGGTTCTGGGAGGGGACTTAGAGATGGGGGTTGGGGTGCGGCCTCCTGCCGGGCAGCACTTACCTCCGGTGGCTCCCGGTTAGCAGCGGGAGCAGTGAGGCAAAGGCAGGCTCCCTGCCTACACTGCCCCCACACCGCTCCCGGAAGGGGCCAATGTGCCCCTGCGGCCCCTGGGGCGGGGGTGGGGGGGCACATGGCTCCGTGTGCTGCCCCCTCTCAGCAAGCACCGCCCCTGCAACTCTCCCAGCCAATGGGAGCTGCGGGGGTGGTACTTGCAGGCAGGAGTAGCACGTGTGGAGGGAAACCCTTGCCCCAGGGGCCGTGGGGCTACAGTGGCCGCTTCCGGGAGCGGTGTGGGCCAGGGTAGCCTTCCTGGCAGCCACACTGCGCTGCCACCGGAGATCGCCATCGACTGGGAGATCCTCTAGGATCGACATCGCAATCGAGCGGTTGGTGACCACTGGACTAGATGATCACAGTGGTCCCTTCTGACAGAGTCTATGAGAAAGCAGTCTCAATAGATCTCTTTGATAGAATTCATAGAATCATAGAATATCAGGGTTGGAAGGGACCCCAGAAGGTCATCTAGTCCAACCCCCTGCTCAAAGCAGGACCAATTCCCAGTTAAATCATCCCAGCCAGGGCTTTGTCAAGCCTGACCTTAAAAACCTCTAAGGAAGGAGATTCTACCACCTCCCTAGGTAACGCATTCCAGTGTTTCACCACCCTCTTAGTGAAAAAGTTTTTCCTAATATCCAATCTAAACCTCCCCCATTGCAACTTGAGACCATTACTCCTCGTTCTGTCATCTGCTACCATTGAGAACAGTCTAGAGCCATCCTCTTTGGAACCCCCTTTCAGGTAGTTGAAAGCAGCTATCAAATCCCCCCTCATTCTTCTCTTCTGCAGACTAAACAATCCCAGCTCCCTCAGCCTCTCTTCATAAGTCATGTGCTCTAGACCCCTAATCATTTTTGTTGCCCTTCGCTGGACTCTCTCCAATTTATCCACATCCTTCTTGTAGTGGGGGGCCCAAAACTGGACACAGTACTCCAGATGAGGCCTCACCAGTGTCGAATAGAGGGGAACGATCACATCCCTCGATCTGCTCGCTATGCCCCTACTTATACATCCCAAAATGCCATTGGCCTTCTTGGCAACAAGGGCACACTGTTGACTCATATCCAGCTTCTCATCCACTGTCACCCCTAGGTCCTTTTCCGCAGAACTGCTGCCTAGCCATTCGGTCCCTAGTCTGTAGCGGTGCATTGGATTCTTCCATCCTAAGTGCAGGACCCTGCACTTATCCTTATTGAACCTCATCAGATTTCTTTTGGCCCAATCCTCCAATTTGTCTAGGTCCTTCTGTATCCTATCCCTCCCCTCCAGCGTATCTACCACTCCTCCCAGTTTAGTATCATCTGCAAATTTGCTGAGAGTGCAATCCACACCATCCTCCAGATCATTTATGAAGATATTGAACAAAACCGGCCCCAGGACCGACCCCTGGGGCACTCCACTTGACACCGGCTGCCAACTAGACATGGAGCCATTGATCACTACCCGTTGAGCCCGACAATCTAGCCAGCTTTCTACCCACCTTATAGTGCATTCATCTAGCCCATACTTCCTTAACTTGCTGACAAGAATACTGTGGGAGACCGTGTCAAAAGCTTTGCTAAAGTCAAGAAACAATACATCCACTGCTTTCCCTTCATCCACAGAACCAGTAATCTCATCATAAAAGGCGATTAGATTAGTCAGGCATGACCTTCCCTTGGTGAATCCATGCTGACTGTTCCTGATCACTTTCCTCTCATGTAAGTGCTTCAGGATTGATTCTTTGAGGACCTGCTCCATGATTTTTCCAGGGACTGAGGTGAGGCTGACTGGCCTGTAGTTCCCAGGATCCTCCTTCTTCCCTTTTTTAAAGATTGGCACTACATTAGCCTTTTTCCAGTCATCCGGGACTTCCCCCGTTCGCCACGAGTTTTCAAAGATAATGGCCAAGGGCTCTGCAATCACAGCCGCCAATTCCTTCAGCACTCTCGGATGTAACTCGTCCGGCCCCATGGACTTGTGCACGTCCAGCTTTTCTAAATAGTCCCTAACCACCTCTATCTCCACAGAGGGCTGGCCATCTCTTCCCCATTCTGTGATGCCCAGCGCAGCAGTCTGGGAGCTGACCTTGTTAGTGAAAACAGAGGCAAAAAAAGCATTGAGTACATTAGCTTTTTCCACATCCTCTGTCACTAGGTTGCCTCCCTCATTCAGTAAGGGGCCCACACTTTCCTTGGCTTTCTTCTTGTTGCCAACATAATTCCCTGAAGATTAAATAAGAACCTGGTGAGCAGAGCCAAGAAGCACTAAGGTAGCACTGAGATGAAAGCTGGGTGGTGCAGTGATCTGAGGCACCACGGAAGGTCGCATAGGGCTCACTGCTGGGACCCATCCAGGTAATAGCTATGGCTTGAAAGAGAGAACAAAACATTATGCAAATGTTTATGGCTGACACAAGCGATTGAAGGACATGGATTTCCCAAGGATCCACAGAGGTCGTGGAGATAGGCAGAACAGCAGAGGGTAGGGAGTGCTAGGACAAAGCTGGTGCCATGCGTCAGGAGTTAAGCACAGTCCCCAGAGGCATGCTGTTGTACATTGCCCTGGCTCTTGGGCAGCACTGGAGTGTCAAATAATTAGATGTGTTCATCGTTACCAGCCATAAAAGGTCAGCACTCCAGTCTGTGCAAGTGCAGTAAGAATTAACACCCCTTCACCTGGCCCTGGAAGAGCTCAAGCCATGTCACAAGCATGAAAATCTGCCCTTCCCACCGTGCCTTAGAAGGTGGGCATGTGTCACAGCCCATTTTTCTCCTTGGCAGCTAGGTACCCTCATCATCTTGATACACGTAAAGGCGGCTGAACTATCGCCTCCCTCCTGGTTCGGGGTGCCAGGCGTCCGGTTTTCGATCGGAACGCCTGGTCGAAAAGGGACCCTGGCGGCTCAAGCTTGTCACTGCTGACTGGGCCATTAAAAGTCTGGTCCATGGTGCAACGGGGGCCCGGAGCTAAGGCAGGCTCCCTGCCTGCCCTAGCTCCATGCAGCTCCTGGAAGTGGGTGCTAGGTCCCTGCAACTCCTAGACACATGGGTGGCCAGGGAGGCTCCGTGTGGGCTGGCTCCGCATTTCCCATTGGCTGGGAACCGTGATCAATGGGAGCTGTGGGGTCAGTTCCTGTGCGTGCGCGGAGCCTTCCGGCCACTCATGCGTCTAGGGGCTGCAGGGACCTGGCGGCCACTTCCTGGGAGCCACGGTACGCGCCGCTGGGACCCCACACCCCAAACACTCTCCTGCACCCCAACTCCCTGCCCCAGACTGGAGTCCCCTCCCGCACCCCCCCTCATCCCCGGCCCCACCCCAGAGCCCGCACCTGCAGCTGGAGCACTCACCCCCCTCCTGCACCCCAGTCCCCTGCCCCAGCCTGGTGAAAGTGAGTGAGGGTGGGGGAGAGCGAGTGACTGAGGGAGGGGGGATGGAGATGGCGGGGATGGGGCCTTGTGGAAGAGGCAGGACAGGGGTGTTCAGTTTTGTTCGATTAGAAAGTTGGCAGTTCTACTCCTGGCGTCACTGTGATGCCTGAGCACTTACTGTCTCCGAGGCGGTGACCTGAGGCAGTGACCTGAAGAGTGGTGCGTGGTTAAAACACAGAAGTGGGTTATCGCCCCAAACTACACACCATATTCCCTGAACGAGAGGAGGGTAAATATTACCCTCCATGTCCTGACTGGACTGACCCCGTCCCAGGACACACCCGGGGCCCAATGCAGCCATGCTGCCGGGAGTCCCTACATTCAAAACGGCCACACCTTTCTGTTCCTGTGAGGAGTTGTAGCCCTGCTGCCCCGTTAACAGGCACCAGGTTCAAAACAAGCAAAAGGCAGTATTTCTTCACACAAGGCACAGTCAACCTGTGGAACTCCTTGCCAGAGGATGTTGTGAAGGCCAAGACCATAACAAGCTTCAGAAAAGAGCTAGAAAAGTTCATGGAGGACAGGTCCATCAATGGCTACTAGCCAGGATGGGCAGGGATGGGGTCCCCGGCCTGTGTTCGCCAGAGGCTGGGACGGGCGACGGGGTGGATCCCTCGGTGAGGCCCTGCTCCGTTCGCTCCCTCTGGGCCCCGGCACTGGCCGCTCTCGGCCGGCAGGACTCTGGGCTGGATGGACCTTTGGGCTGACCCCCCTCTGCTCTGTGGCCCGGCCCGGCCTGCCCTGCCCCTGAGCATGGGGTGGCTGCTGCCCAGCCCTCAGCCCTCCCCACTGCACACAGGTCCCAGCTGGCCCCGCCCCACGGCACCCCTACTGGCCCCGCCCTTTCGCACGAGGCCCCGCCCCCTCTGCTGGCCACGCCTCCTCAGTCCCACAGCCTCCCCCTGTCAGAGTGAGGCCACGCCCTCTCGACGGCCCCGGAGCTCCCGCCCCTCAGCCCCCACCCCAACCGCCTCCTCCTCGCGGGCGGGGCCGGAAGGGGCGGGTCTGGCGTGCTGCGGGAGTGCCGGAAGCGGAAGTGATGCGTTGGGTAATCATGGTGCCGCGGGGAGGCCGCCGCTGCCGCCGCCGCCGTTACCGGGCGCTTGGTGAGAGCGGGGCGCGCCCAGCCTGGGGGCTGCGGCCGGGGCAGGGCGGCCCGGGGCCCTGCCGGGCCCAGTGAGCGCGACCTGGGGCCCGCAGGCTGCGCCCGGCCGCTCCGGGCCCCCGGCTCCGGCCCGCGCTGTCAGCCCGCCCGGGGTCAGCCCGCCGCCCCGGGCCCGCGCTGGGCGGCCCGGCCTGTGTCCGTAGCGCGGGGCAAACGAGGGGGCGGGACCCGGCCTCAGCCCGGGGGGGGCGGGGGGAGTGTGCAGCGCCGAGCGCAGGGGACCCGGCCTCAGCCCGGGGGGGGCGGGGGGAGTGTGCAGCGCCGAGCGCAGGGGACCCGGCCTCAGCCCGTGCTTTGTTGCTATATCAGGAGCAGCCCCATGCCCACCTGGCCCTTCCCCTCCTGGCTCAGCGATCAAGGGCTGGTGATAGGCACTCGCTGTTCCCTGCTTGGCTCCTGGGGGTGGTTTTTCAGGGCTTGTGGTTGGTGCCGTCTCACGTCCAGTAGTCGTTTGTCTCCAGTCCGGCCCTGAGGTTCAAACGTGTTAGAAAAGCTCATGCCGTTTCAGCGAGTGCAGCCCTGGGCAGCAAGCAAGAGATGGTCCACAGTGGGCAACGTACCCAGCAAAGTGACAGTTTGTCTTGTCTGTGGGAGAGCAATATGCTCTGATGCCCTGGGCATGTTTGCGCTCAGCTTGTTTTTATAAACTCTGGGAGACTTTTGCACAGAAAAAAAGCCGGTTATAGTAACATACTAGAACCCATTAACTCTAGCACTTTATATTGTAAATATCTGAAACTATTTCTGCTGCAGTTGCGCTTAGAGAGCCCAGTCAGGGAATGGGGTCCTGTTGTGCTATGCACTGTATAAACACGCAATAAAAAGACAGCCCTGTCCCAAAGAGGTTCTTGCTTGTTTCATCATTTCAAGACACCTAGTTAATCTCTGGCAATATACAGTCATTTGCATGTGGCTTTTAGTAGACTTAGGTACAAGAGGCCCAACCTCTATGGAGGGATGTTTCTTCTAAATCTAAAAGAGAACTATAGGCTCTTTTCAGGTCTCATACAATATATTTTTTAACCATTTAGAAGATTTGGAGCACTCTTGAAAGTATTTTCCTATACGAACTGAATAAAAACTGTCCTGCACTATTTGTCTCGATTTTCTGAAAACGAGACAAGGTTTCTGGAAGTGAATTAATGGGGACAGGAAATATAAACTTGTTGAAGTTCACACCCTTGAGGGATTTAGGTGAAGTCCTTATCTAAATATTGATATTCTTACTCTTGTGCTACTCTTGTTACAGATGAGTTGTTACATTTTGATTTCATGATGCTGCACTAAATTCCATTAAACCATGGGGGAAAATAGTCCTGATGGCAGCATTCACTACTATGAAGCGGAGGAAGATGAACTGACCCAAGATGATAAAATGATGAGGTTTATGGACAAAAATGGTCTGGTTCCTTCATCATCTGGGACAATTTATGACAGGACAACTGTTCTAATTGAACAAGACCATGGGACATTAGAAGATGATGAGGATGAAGGACAATGTGGAGATCACTTGCCTTTTTTACCAGAGGGTCATGAAGAAGGATTTCATTTAATAGATCATGAAGGAATGTCCCAGGGTTATGTGCAACATATTATTTCTCCAGATCAGATTCATTTGACTATAAATCCTGGTTCAACTCCCATGCCAAGAAATATCGAAGGAGCTACTCTCACTTTGCAATCTGAATGCCCAGAAACCAAGCGTAAAGAAGTAAGTGACCAACTATAATCGTAGAACTTTGCCCATCTTGAGAGCTGTTCATCTGGTGATCTCAAAGCACTTTGCAGATATTGTTGAGGTTTTTTTCCCAAGTGGTACTGAGAATTTAGCTGCACACTAAAGGAAAACATATGACTAACTCCACATAACTGTTTTGAAAATCTCAACCATTAGGTTTAGCTTCACAGTAGCTCTGTGGTTATGTAGGTAAGTACATGATAAGTTGCCCAGGATTACACAGTGAGTCAGCAGCTAGAATCAAGAATGTAACGTATCAGTCCTGATTCACAGTCTCTCCTGCTCTCACTACTTAGACCGTTCACCTTATTATGTAACTGTTACTGTGTGAAGAGAACCCCAGTGTGTTTCATGACAGTGCAGTAACCACTAAATATAGTAATAAAAGGTGACTGGAAAATAAGGACCATGATAATAGTGCATGTGCTTTAGTGGTCTTTCTCTCTAAATAGCTTGATTAGTCTTTCACAACTCTTAAAAATATTGCCAAAACTAAGCATTTAAAATGGATATAAGCTTTCTTAGCCTGGGGTGTACCAAGTTTGGCTTAGGAAAATTTCTGCATCCCAATTAAGTGTCAACTTCCAGCCGATTGTGATTTGAAATTTCTAAAATATTAAATCTTCGTCACCCACACGGATTTGAAACAGAAGCTTGACATAACCTTAGTTACAGCGTTATTACCGGGGGCACTGTAATCAGCAGCAAGTGAAATTTTAGGAAGTCACAATTGTACTTGATTAAAATGTGACCTTTCGAACCAGCTGACTCCTGTGAAATGGGTGGTTCTAGCAATAGAATACATGATTTTCATAGTGAATTTTTGTTGTGTTGAAAGCAAAGTGGGTTCGGACAGACTTACTAAAAAGAATTTTCTCCAAAAATAATGAATTGTATGGGGTATCTTTGGTTGACTAGTGTTAATGTAATCTGTCAGCATTTCAGACTTCGGGCTGGTTCTGTAGTCCTTGCTCATGGTGAAGGAGGACTTACATGAGTATTTCCATTAAAGCCAATGGAACTACTTGTGTAACTGATCCTCTCTGTGAGTAAGGGTTGCAGAATTGGGCCTTTAGTTAGAATGGAATCTGGGTTTGAAAGCCTGAATAATTTAGTTTAGCAGGTTTCAGAGTAGCAGCTGTGTTTGTCTGTATTCGCAAAAAGAAAAGGAGGACTTGTGGCACCTTAGAGACTAACCAATTTATTTGAGCATGAGCTTTCGTGAGCTAGAGCTCACTTCATCGGATGCATTCAGTGGAAAATACAGTGGGGAGATTTATATACACACAGAACATGAAAAAATGTTCTGTGTATATATTAAAAAAAAAGCAGGGGACCTTGAGTGACGTTCACTTGGCAAAGTGAAAGTGGTTCAGTAGCAGCAGCAGTTGCTTTCAAGTCAGAGATGCAGTTTCTGGACCGGAGGGTCTCAGTCAGCAAGTCTGTTAGCCTAGGACTCAAATGGGATATTTTCTTTTCCAATTTTCAGTAGTGTTACTGGCTGCTGCACCCTGCCTTCTTCACCGCTGATTTATTACTACAATTTATTTTCGTGTCATGCTACAGTTTTCCTTTGTTCTTTATAGGACACTCAACTTGCCACTTCCAGTGTCTGAGAATAGTGGTGTGTGTGAGCTAAATCAATGTGGTTCCTTCTCCAAATGTGTAAAAAATAGGATTGTCCTCTATTACTTTTTGAGGTGTTCGAAAGGCTTGGAAGATTTTTTTTTTTGTAATTGTCTTTTCTGCTTTGTTATATGCTGTAAATTCAGGCAATGACTCCTTCACTCTTTGTAGAGGAGTGAAGATGACTAGAGAGCTAGTAGTAGGGGGTACAGTAAAAGTGAATCCTGGGAAAATGTGGTCTTATGTCTGCTCAATTTAAATGCTTGACAACTAGTTGGGAGGAAAGATCTTTAAAGACTAAACACGCTTGCACCTTCAATTAAGGTCTGAAAAAGCTATCCCACTAGTTCTCTGGCCCTTACGAAACAGGGAAGATGACTTGACGTTGCTTATATTTGAGAGAGAAGCAAAATAGAAACAATTTATGAACGTTCACAAAGTAGTAAAAGGGCTTGGTCCCAATTTCTTTAGTTTGGAGGGTCACCTTTAACTCTATTTTGTTACAACATCTCATTCTACCTTTAGTACTACTTTCCCCATGAGAATAGCTAGTACTTACATCATCTTCCATCTTAGTTTCATAAGCTTCCTATTCACTGGTACTAATTCACCCTGAACTCAGTTTAATCTTGTAATTTGTGCTCCCTCAGTTTTGAATTACTCAGCAGTCTGAACAATTTAGCTAGATGGACAATGTTCCATCCTATATGCCACCAGGTTTTCTTCACCAATAAAGATAAACTTTACTTCCTCTTAGCCCCTACTTATGTATATGTGTAAAATGTAGGCTCCTTCTGGTTACCCTCCAAGGTTGTGCTATCCTTTCTTTGCAAAGCGAATACACAACATAGCTATAATTGCCTTCTACAGAACTGATACTGCTTTGAGTTTGTCTTTTGCCATCTGTGGCTGTGTCCTAGTGCCATGTTTCATTGGTGGTGATGGCGTTAAGCCTTTTTCTGGTAAACTCCCATCTTTTCCTGCTCTGTACTCTGCATGACAGCTTCATTTTAGATGTTTGGTCCCCTCTTCCCAGACCTTTTATCTATAGTAAACAAACACTTGCCCTTTGTACTAAAAGATGTGTATTGCTTTGAATATCGTTGTATAGCTCCTCATCTCACCACTTATATGTGCAGCCCATGGACCAAGCGATTGTTACTAGCTTCTGGTAGTGGCCACAATCTTGAGTAGCTCACAAGTATGTAAAACACTTTCATGTATTGCAGTAGTTGATGTAAAGATGATTCTCCTGCACGTGGAGCTTTTTGATGCAGCACTTTGCACCATAACTTCAGGACAAACTGCATTACCAGGAATCCAGTTTATTTTAGTGCTGATGTGTATTAGTAATGAGTGGTACTAAAGCTGGTAGTCCTGTTAGGAAAGATAATGTACCTTTTTCCAGCTAATAAAATTCACTTTCCTACCTTGTGTCTGTTTTTAATCCACCAGTCTACTTTATATGCCAGACCTTTCTCGTGCTTTGTCTCAACCTATGACACTACAACTATAAGATGAACTTTTTAAGCTGCCGAGCAGATGTGTAACCGTTCTGCAGTGCTCAACAAAGATACCTTGCATCAGCTGTCTTGCTGTTACTAAATCAAACATGCTGCATGGTGTGTTTTAACTAATACAACATTGCTATTGCCTTCTCTGCACAATGATTCTCCTCTCCCGTGGATGCTAGATTTCCCAGTTCTCTATCTTGTCATGGAGGAGCATTTTAAAAATGCTAAAACTTCAGATTTGTCCTCAATTCTCTGAAAGCTGGTGCATGATTGTTATCTAGGCTTAGGATACTTTTCATTTTAAACATGTCCAGTGTTTTCTTTATCTTTTTCTCTATCTCTGTGCTGTCCTATACTAGACCAAGGAATAAGAAACAAACCCCCATATCTGGCTGATAGTGTGGTTCCCCTTTCCATCCAGTTAGCCCATTGACGTTCCTTTGCAGATGTTTGTACCCACTCATAAGAGGCCATCCAGTACATGTTTCTGCTTGTGGCCCTCTTCAGAACTGAGTGAGTAATCCCTGCAGGCTCCTGTGAGTAGATAGTACCCGGTTAAATAAGCAAAAGTAGTGTCTCAGACTGAATCTGTTCTAAAAAATCCTGTGCAGCAATTCTCAGATGGTCTGTGGGCATGGTGCTGGCTCCTCCTTGTTTTCAGCTGCATTAAGGACAGCTAAAATTCATAGAATTATAGAAATGTAGGTCTGGCAGAGACCTTGAGAGGTCATCTTGTCAGTTCCTTGGGCTGAGGCACCACCGGGTGTACCTAGACATTCACTGACAGGTGTTTGTCTAAACTGTTCTTAAAAACTGCCAATTACGGGGGTATAGAATCGTGGAATATTTACTATTTTTTTTCCATGAGCAGTTGATGCTGCAGGCAAGGGCATCTCTTTGTAAAGCAAGTTAGATTGGAGGTGGTGAGGGTTGGCAGAATGGTCTCCGCTGCTAGGCAGAAGCAGTTGAAAAAGAGAGAGGTTTAGTCTGTGGTGCTGAGAGTTGAAGGCTGTAGGTCTCCTCCAACCCCATAATGGCTGCTGTGTGACACCAAAGAGCTATCCATTGCCCTCCTGTTGTAAATGCCAAGGCTGCTTTTCTTACTGTGGCAATGCTTGCTTTTTGCTTTTGATTCTTTCACTTCTGTCTATGCAGTCTCTCTCTCCTTCCACAATCCACCCTCCCCTGCTGCTTTTGGCAGTTAAATATTTTCCATGCTATTCAGAATTCTTCGGTGTGTGGTGCTTTTCCTCACCACCCCTTTCCCTAGAGTGTAGAGTTACTGTGCTGTCAGCACTTGGTAACTGCCCTTCCTGCATTGATCTAACACTTGTGATTCCTGAAAGGTCTGTATCGGGGGTAGCCGTGTTAGTCTGTATCCACAAAAACAATGAGGAGTCCGGTGGCACCTTAAAGACGAACAGATTTATTTGGGCATAAGCTTTCATGGGTAAAAAAAAAAAACCCCCAACTTCTTGTTTACCCATGAAAATTCATGCCCAAATAGATCTGTTAGTCTTTAAGGTGCCACTGGACTCCTCGTTGTGTTTTTCTAAAAGGTTTGTCTCGTTTTCACACTTTGATACCACTTGTATAGTTTATCATGGCATTCAGGGCTCATGGACTTTGAAAAGCAGGTGTTCATAGAACCACAGAAATATAAGACTTGGAGAGACCTCAAAGTCATCAAATCCTGCCCCCTGGGTTGAGACAGAACCAAGTAAATCTAGACCATCCCTGGCTAGTGTTTGTCCAACCTGTTCTTAAAAACTTCTAATGGTGAGGAGTCCACTACGTCTATTGGAAGCTATTCCAGACCTTAGCTACCCTAACAGGGAGAAAACTTTTTAAAATATCTAACTTAAATCTCCCTTGCTGCAGATTAAGCCCATTGCTGCTACTCGTACCTTTAGTGGACATGGAGAACAATTGATCACTGTCCTCTTTATAACAGCCCTTAACAGATTTGAAGCCTGTTATCAGGTCCCTCCTCAATTGTCTTTTCTCAGACTTAAACGTGCCCAGTTTTTTTTAAGCTTTCCTCATAGGTCAGGTTTTCTAAACCTTTTGATCATTTTTGTTGCTCTCCTCTGGACTCTCTCCAGTTTGTCCATATTCTTAAAGTGTGGTGCTCAGAATTAGACACAAGGGCCTAACTACTGCCAACTAAAGTGGGACATTGATGTCTTGCATATGACACTGTTGTTAATACACCCTATAAGCCTTTTTCACAGCTGCATTATAGTGTTGACTCATTTGGTTTGTGGTCATAGAATCATAGAATATCAGGGTTGGAAGGGACCTCAGGAGGTCATCTAGTCCACCCCCTGCTCAAAGCAGGACCAATCCCCAATTAAATCATCCCAGCCAGGGCTTTGTCAAGCCTGACCTTAAAAACTCCTAAGGAAGGAGATTCCACCACCTCCCTAGGTAACGCATTCCAGTGCTTCACCACCCTCCTAGTGAAAAAGTTTTTCCTAATGTCCAACCTAAACCTCCCCTGCTGCAACTTGAGACCATTACTCCTCGTTCTGTCATCTGCTACCACTGAGAACAGTCTAGATCCATCTTCTTTGGAACCCCCTTTCAGGTAGTTGAAAGCAGCTATCAAATCCCCCCTCATTCTTCTCTTCCGCACACTAAACAATCCCAGTTCCCTCACCCTTTCCTCATAAGTTGTGTGTTCCAGGCCCCTAATAATTTTTGTTGCCCTCCGCTGGACATTTTCCAATTTTTCCACATCCTTCTTGTAGTATGGGGCCCAAAACTGGACACAGTTCTCCAGATGAGGCCTCACCAATGTCGAATAGAGGAGAACGATCACATCCCTCGATCTGCTGGCAAGGCCCCTACTTATACATCCCAAAATGCCATTGGCCTTCTTGGCAACAACGGCACACTGTTAACTCCTATCTAGCTTCTCATCCACTGTAACCCCTAGGTCCTTTTCTGCAGAACTGCTGCCTAGCCATTCGGTCCCTAGTCTGTAGCGGTGTATGGGATTCTTCCGTCCTAAGTGCAGGACTCTGCACTTGTCCTTGATGAACCTCATCAGATTTCTTTTGGCCCAATCCTCTAATTTGTCTAGGGCCCTCTGTATCTTATCCCTACCCTCCAGCGTATCTACCTCTCCTCCCAGTTTAGTGTCATCTGCAGACTTGCTGAGGGTGCAATCCACACCATCCTCCAGATTGTTAATGAAGACATTGAACAAAACCAGCTTGAGGACCGACCCTTGGGGCACTCCACTTGATACCGGCTGCCAACTAGACATGGAGCCATTGATCACTACCCATTGAGCCCGACAATCTAGCCAGCTTTCTATCCACCTTATAGTCCATTCATCCAGCCCATACTTCTTTAACTTACTGGCAAGAATGCTGTGGGAGACTGTGTCAAAAGCTTTGCTAAAGTCAAGGAACAACACGTCCACTGCTTTTCCCTCATCCACAGAGCCAGTTATCTCATCATAGGTCCACTTTAACTCCAGATCCTCTGCGACAGTATGATCACCTAGCCAGTTATTCCCCATTTAAGTACTTTGCCTTGTCTTTATTGAATTTCATCTTGTTGAGTTTGGATCAATTCTCCAGTATGTCAAGATCCGTTTGAATTCTAATCCTGTCCTTCAGAGAGTTTACAACTCCTCCAGGCTTGGTGTCATCTTTTACTCTCCACTCTATTGAATTGTCCTGGACCTAGGACTGACTCATTACATACACCCTCCCACTATGACAGTGAACTACTGATAAGTACTCTTTGAGTACAGTCTTTCTACCTGTTGTGCACCCACCTTATGGTAATTTCCTGTAGACCACATTTTCCTAGTTTGCTTATGAGAATGTCGTGGGACTGTGTCAAAAGCCTGACTAACCGTAACCTATGTTACTCTATTCCTATAATACTAAGGGGTTAGGACAACCTTTCCCTGTGTAGCTTGCTTCCACAGTAAATTTGCCCAACATTAAAATACATTTCAACTCCAGATGCTGTATAAGTGAGCCCCATTCCAATATTTAACTGAAACTTCTATGCAGAGAATTTCGCTTTTCTTACAGCCTTCATTTTAGTTGAGAGATTCACTGAGCTTCCCTAGCTCCCTCTCTGGACCATGGCAGCACTTCAGAATCACTGTCACACTTGTTCTCAAGCTGGCAGCGGGGTCTAGACAATTAGAAATGAACATGGTGATAAAGGCACAAAAATAAATCTTGTCTTTAGGTACAGATGTAAATTAAGGCCTGTTTTTAGACTGAAGTTCTCCTGATTAATCCAGCATGAAGATGGATCTCTGTGGGAATTTAATAGAATGCTAGAAAAATTTACCTCCTTTTCACGAAGTAGCTTAAATGATTACAATCACATCCTAGCACCAAAGAGACAGGATTTAAACCCCATGTTGGTCACAGTGGAGAACAAAAAAATTCAGTTACTTTCCTACTTAAGTGATTCCTTTCTGCTGGCAGCTAGCTGCTGTATTATAGCACATTTCTATTTGTTGGTGTGCATGAAGCTTTTGTATATGTAATTTGCTTTAAGGTTCTGTAATGACCAGGATCTATCATCTCATCAAAGGAAGGTGAAATTAAAAGTATAATTCTTTCTTTCCTTCCTAGTGTGAAATACTACTGTTGTATCAACAAGAGACTCTGGATTGAATGAGAATTGTGACAAATGTAATTTATATATAGAAATAAAAACAGGAGAAAAGGAATTAAATACCAAACAACAAAATGTGTCCCTAATCCCAAACACAGTTATTATAACACCAAGGGGTTTAGTGCAAACTGTGATCCCACTTTACTGCCATCAAGCCTTCTGCATGTTGCTTGCTGTAAACAGGCATAAAAAGGTCCTGGGCCTCTGCCTTCACCTACATGTGTCCGTAGTGCCAGCCTATCCCCTGTAGCTTGTATTCACAGGAGGCAGGTCACCCAATACCTGGCAGGGGAGAGAGGTCAGCTGACTTTTTGCTTTTGCATTGCACTTAATAATCCTTGTACTGGCAAAGTGCTGTGCACTATACAAAGGAAAAATGTTCACTGCCCTCCAAGAATGTACTGTCTAAAAGGCAGACACCTGGGAGATCCAAAGGTGGGGATGTAATTTAGTGGAGGGATGTGTCTTGTGGGTTTTTTTTAATGTTGCCCTTCAAATCCTCCTCTTCATTCCTAGTGAAAGGGGCCTCACTGCTGAGCTGGCCCCATGTAGCACTAGCATAGGGCCAAAATGTATGCTCTGTACACAGTCTCAGGTTGGGATTTGTGTGGGATTGCACTGTCCCAGTGGAGACTTTGAGTTGGCTTGTGCCTATGGTTCAATAAGCCCTGTATCCATAGTGAATGTTGGCTTAGCTGTCATCACCCAAGTTTCTCACTTTCCTAGGTGACCTTTCAAACAGGCAGGTCTTGAGCTTGTGCCGAAGTGCCCTTAACAGAAACCAAAGGTCAGAGTGGCCATGTTTGTGAGACTCAGTGCTGCAGGTCTCCAGGTGCTGAATTATCCAGCTGGCAGAGCCTCCTGAAAGGAGAGAAGCCAAGAACACTTTCAAAAGTGGCCACTAGTTTTAATGGGTGGATGTCAGTTTTTAGGTTCCCAGTTTGAGACACCCATGACATTTTAGAGATGCTGAACATCTACATTTCCCAGTGATCTCCAGAGGCATTCTGGGCACTCTGTATCTCTTAGAAATCCGTCCTAGTGTATCTCTTGTGGGACAATCAAAACCTGATGCTTGCAAAATCAGTGGTCACTTTTGAATATGGTAGCCTTAGTGGCTAGAGTCTTGTCTTTTTTTTAACAATATTAGTAAATGTTATTACATAAAATCTCTCACCTTTCCATCCTGCTTTCCATACATCCATGCAGCACACGTATTTTGCCAAAGTGGTCCCTCCAGATCTGGTTGAAAGAACAGTTTGGGGAAGATATGTTTAGTTCTCAAACTGTCAAAAAAATAGAAGTGTTTAAAAGCTGTAGTGGAGAAATGTCCTGAATGTTTCTGAATCTAATGCTGGGGTCTGTAGGAAAATCCGGCTTCTAAAATCCAACTGGGATTTTCAAAGTTTCTCAGGAGTGGCCTAAATGCTCCCATTGCATGCAGTAATAAGACTCTCACTGATTCAGTGGGAGAAGAGTTAGGCCAGTGCTGCATATTTTTGAAAATCCCACCCCAAACTTCTGTTTAAAATAACTAATATAAGTTCCAGAAAATCCGCACACTGCATGTAACAAGCTCTTTCCTACCTCTGTTGCAGCCTTTGCATAGGGGGAACCATTTACAGAATCTTTTTTTAAGCAGAGACTGATTTTAATTTTGTCTCTATAATTGTTCCTAGTATTGTATATAGACCTTCTGAAAGGTACAGGGGGGAGTGTATGCACTACATTCTGCATGTGTATGAATCTGCTTCAAATCTACTTCCTTTTCTGATGATAAAGGTTTTTAACACATCAGAGTGATGCTTTTAAAAGGGTACAGGGAGGTACCATAAACATTATTACATGAGAATGTCAAGCTCCTCTCCAAATACAGCCTAGTGTACTGAAGACTCACTGCTAGTTCAATTTATACCAAATCCAATGCAAAGCATTAGCCAGTTGCTTCCATTCCTGGCAGGACTGCAAGGGGCTTTCAGTAGGTTCTTGACCAGATGTGCTATTGATGAAGTATTCTTGGTGCTGATATTGTGCTGTTTGTCATATTCTCCTAACTTCCAGTGTTTGTCTTCTTGCATCACTTTAAGTGGCACCAAAATATATGTACAGCCTGATAACATACCCGGAAATCTGTCCCTGCTCCCTTCTCCTTCCTTCTTAACCCCCAGTGACAGTGAAGAATGCGGATTCTCAAATATTCTTGCATCTATCTACTCTATTAAAGAAAAAGGGTGTAGGGAGGAGTGCTGAATCACTGAGAGGATTAAAGTTTCTTTC
Source organism: Natator depressus (assembly GCF_965152275.1). Classification (NCBI taxonomy): domain Eukaryota; kingdom Metazoa; phylum Chordata; order Testudines; family Cheloniidae; genus Natator; species Natator depressus. The sequence continues at coordinate 954,293 of NC_134252.1, forward strand.
TCTTGTCGTTCCCGGGATTTTAGGGAAAGGTAGCAGCTAGTGTGGTCTCAGGCCCTGCTGTCTGCTTTAAGAGAAAAGGCTTGCAAAAATTTGTTAGGAGACCATGAGTTTGTAATGCACATACAGTCCTTGTGTCCACCCATAGCAGCCATCCTAAGTGTTCCACATGTGCTGATTCATGTACCTGAAATCCACATGAATCCAACTGAACTGGTGAAATCTGTGTTGGTTTCTCCCCAGTGTGGACAGGAAGCTATAAGTGGTGTGGCTGTACTGGTTCGTCTAGTCTTCCCAACTTCATTGCACAGTTCAGTACCTTGTATTTGGAAATTACCCCAAAGCCTCTTCTCATAGCAACAGTGCCGGGTGCTTTAGGAAAAGTAGCACTTTGGGAAATATAAGACGGTTGCTGGCTTGTGTCCTTCCCTAGTTATCGTCCCATATCCAGTGATTAAACTAGTCTTCAGAGAAAAAGCAGCAAGTTCTTCCTTCTGTATTGTGGCTTTGCTCTGTCTTTGTAAATGTTTCTAAGCCTCTGTTGGAATACTGCATTTCCACTTGCCAGTCACCCACTCAGTGCACTGGGGCTCTAGAATCGTTTTGTGACTGGTGGGAGTTCTCAACCATTGCAGTCAAATTAAAGCTGTCAGTCTAATAATTACCATTGAAGAGAAATCCAGTCTAGCAGAGCAAACTGATGATTTTTTCCATGTGGAGAGAGAGTCCAATTCAATGAAACATTCTGACTTCCATACTATGTAAGCCTCTAATGCACCCTCTCCCTGTTTGGTGCAGAAGCTTGGCAGAATTTCTATCAAATCTAGTCTGACATGAGTCAGGTGATCCAAGCAGCTGGTTGGGAATTCTGGGTTACTTGTGTATCGCCTTAAAGCTCCATGTTTATAATCTCATTTTGGTTCACAAAACAATCTGCGCGGTAAGAATTAAAATCTTTTGTATTGGCATGAGCTTCTTTCCAGTTATATCTCCGCAAACCTTTGCTTTGTTGAGCTGATATTCCCAGTTAGTGTGGGGTCTTTGGGCAGTCTCATCACATTACACACACACACACACAGACACACACACACACACACACACAATTTTACTATGTTTCTGCTATAAATTATATTTGATATGTAAGAAAATACAGACTAGATGGAACAAAGCAATCTATAATCCACAATAACTTGTAAGAGATCTATTCACTATCAGTGTATTGGAGCAGCACAGTGCAGAATTATCCCTCTAGGGCCTGGCTTTGTACTCCTTATTTGGGGATGTTGGTGTGAATTTAGAATTTCTACGGATTGCATGGCTGTTCTATGTGGACCTGTTAATGTGCGTTTGAAACTGGACAATTGTCTTGGTCAATAGCTGAACATTTTAGAAGATTTTGAATTTAAGTTCAGACACGCTTTCTTTTTTATATTAAAAATGAGAGCGAGCATAGAGCAATATTTCATTAGACTCATAGTCCTGAGAAATGCTGAGCAATGATACTTCCATACACCTCCACAGTGTGAAGTTAAGGGGATTCAGCACTTCGCTGGATCATGTTAGAAAAGTATGTATCTGTCTGCCTCTTCCCCTAAACATACCAGCACAGTCAAATGCCAATTGCTAAAGGCTAAGTTTATTAATTTGGAATGCATATGGGGATTTAGACCTTCACTTTGATTTATTATCCCATAGACTCATGTTCCTGTGCTAGTTAAACTCTGTAAACCTCTGTTTCTGTCAATTTGCCATAACACAATAGGAGGACAAAGTAATTTGATACTTCATCTGTTAATTTAAAAAAAAAAATACATTGGTATCATTCTGGGATCAGAATTCAGCTTATTGTCTTTAATTAGAGCAAAAGCTTAGCTATCCATACCAAGCAACTAACCCACTCAGAGCCCATGCTGTGGATTAGATCCCAGAAGTTCTAGAAACTTGGTTCAGCTGAATTGTACATTTTGTAGGCTTAAACTCTGCAGCATTTTCCTCATAGGTTAAGAGATACCAGTGCACCTTTGAGGGCTGCCCTCGCACCTACAGCACTGCTGGGAATTTGCGCACTCATCAGAAGACACATCGTGGGGAATACACATTTGTCTGCAATCAACAAGGTTGTGGCAAGGCCTTCCTTACCTCCTATAGTCTCAAAATCCATGTCCGAGTGCACACTAAGGAAAAGCCGTTTGAGTGTGATGTGCAGGGCTGCGAAAAGGCATTCAATACACTGTACAGGTAAGAGCCCTTCCATGCAGCTCTGTTGTCTTGCATGGCAGATGGTTACCACTATTTTTCATATCAAATTCAGTTCTTGTTTGAGCACCCTGGCTGGAATTATTGGGAGTGGATCCTTCTCCCAGCTCCAGACCCACTCCTGCTATAGAATCTCAAATCAGCCTGAAGATCGTCTTCCATCAATACCAAGAACTGGGAGAGCAGCATTTGTGACATTATCATTAATTATGTGTGTTGCAGTAGAAGTAGCTGTGTGGTCCCCTTTGTGCTTGGCATTGTTCAAACACCTAGAGCTTTCAGACATTTTTGATTTGTGTACTGCAGTCCTTCATAAACACTGATATTGATAAATTTAATGACCAAACAGAATTTGTTAAGCCTTTGAACCTGTCTTGTGGTCCTTGTTATATGACTCATTAGCCTTGCTGTGCTGCATGTGATCAGAGGGATTTCTTTGGAATGCTTTGCAGGTTGAAAGCACATCAGAGGCTTCACACAGGAAAAACATTTAACTGTGAAAGCGAAGGCTGCAGTAAATACTTCACAACGCTCAGCGATCTGAGGAAGCACATTCGAACACACACAGGAGAGAAGCCATTTAGGTAAGTCGCTAGAAGGCAGTTTCCCCTCTTCTGTGGGGAGAATGGCCGGTGAGTTTGGTAACTGACGGTCTGTGTGAAGCAGTGGAGTCACTACAAAGAAGAGGCTCGTTGTAAGAATCTAGAGACAAACTGCATGAAATATTTTCACTTTTAGTCCAGCGAGGGAGGCTAGATGCATGAGCATATCTGAACTGCCACTTCTTCAGTTGGCGAGAAGAGGACAGCATTGCAGTTAGTGGCACCAAATTACTCTGTTGCCAAATAGATCAGGCTGGCCAAGCTGCTGTGAGGAGCAGCACATCTGCAAAATCTGCTGTTTTTTCCCTGGTATGGTGGAAAGTATAATCCATAAAAAATGGTGATTGCAATAAATGGCTTTGTTCACTCTTTTATATTTTGCTGTCACATTGTGATCTGTGCAGCATGTGTAGCCAGATACCTCCAGATAGCAACTATTAGCAGAGTTTAAATCTGGAGCGTCCTGCAGATCAGTCAAGCACCCAATGGGAAGCATGACTTCGCATTGTACCTGATGTATTCGAAATGTCTGATGCTAACTTTTCTCTGTTTGGTGCTTCACTCAGGTGTGATCATGACGGCTGTGGAAAGGCTTTTGCTGCAAGCCACCACCTTAAAACACATGTTAGGACACATACTGGTAAGTCTGGAGGGATTTCTTCTGTAGCTGAGCCTCTTTTGTTTATACAGACTTTCATAAGCCTAATAATGCTTATACCTGTAGTCTACAGAGAAGCACAGCAGGGGCATTTAATGATCTGTTGGTCAGGTTTCAGTTGTTTATTTGTTTTATTTATTCCGATGTAAGGAATAGTAATAAAGATGTCAAGGCACCCTGACATTTAATCTTTCAACATCATAATACATTCAGTAGCAATTAATAAAAACAAACATTCAGATGGGAACAAATTAACTCAACTCAGCCAACCAGTGAAGCCACTACAAAAGACATCTTTCCTGTTCCTGTTGTCTCAACCTTCTCCAGAAACCGTAGGAAATAAACCAGTACTGCACCAAAAGTGGTGAGCAATTAATAATTCAGTTAATATTTTAATTAGGAAACAAGAAAGGCAATCTCGGGGTAGTAAACAATGGAAAAATATCCCTTCAATTTAAATTTGGCAGCTATTGAATTTCACCAGCACACCTCACAAATGCAGCAGTAATGAGGTGTAAAACTTAAATATTCACTTAACTCACTTGACAAATTTGGAAACTTCTGTTTCTAAGGCTGTTATGCTGCATCCAGGAAGCGACACTAAAGCTGTTTAGTAGGCTGTTCAGACATGTTCCCACAGGTCCTACATTCACTGTTTACTCTTTTCAGCATAACATTTAGCGTGGGGTGCTTTATATGGTGGAATTCACCTGGGACAATTGTAATGTGGGTATGTTACAGAGATTCTCTCTGAGAGTTGCTGTAGCAACCCTGTACAAGACATTCAAACTTGAGTATGTCTTTATGGGAGGCGATGTCCTTCTTTCCTTATCAAGTTAAGGGGGGTTGTGATAATTGGGCCTACAGATATATCCTAATTTTGAGCTCAACTCTAAAAAATGTGTGTAAGTTCATAATATCGTCACAATAACCTATAACAACAAACATTGATGGGAAAAGGTAGGAAAGGGAGACAGACTGAGTTAGTCCAAACAAAAAGGCCTAATATAATTCAAGGACTGTGTTAAAATGATGCATGGTAAACAAGAAGAGTGTGGAACCATATTTTGGCTAGTAGGTCTAATTGGTGGACAAAATAACAAGGGGATGCTTTATTCCACACATCACTCCCTTTTTGAGTCCTTAAAGAAAGAGACCTTGAGATGAAAACTTGGCTACTGGAGTGAGCGTCACTGTAATGCCTGTGACCCCTGTTGTCTGCTGGAGTCCTGGACCATCTTCATCCTAAACCTGAGAGATGTCCTGACCAGACTGGGCCTGATTGGGGGGTACCCAGATGACATCTCCAGCATCTCTGGCTAAATCCCAAACATCACCTGGGATGTGAGACTCCTCTGCCTGTTCCTTCCCCCACCTTATTTCTTTTCTTTCCTATGTCTCTCCTTTTGTCTTCTGTTTAATAAAAGTCTGGCTTAGCCACCCAATGCTGTATATTCTGCAACACTTCTGTGAACCTGTGATCAGAAAAAGGCAGCTAAATGCAATATGCTAAACAGCCTAATGCTGATACCAATTTGCCAGGTCTTGGAATGGCTGGTAAGATCGTGTGCTGTCTCTGTTTTTCAGCAATGAAATTGCAAGCAAAAGTCAACATCAAAGACAAAAGCTGCGTTTTGTGTCTTTGCTGTTCTTTTCTTTCCCCTTTTCTGTGTGTTTATCTTGTTTTGTCTTCTAGGAAACGGAACTGGACTTTAACAGCAACAGCAATAACAACAGTTCCATCCCATATCAACTGACTTCTTCTCTTTTTCCCAAAAGGACAGTAGTTATCATCTTTGATGCCATCTAAGAGACTGTCAAGCAAGGGGGTTTTTCCTTCTAGAAACTCTCTCCTGCTAAAGGGAAAGGGAACAAGGGACGTTGTTAAAATGAAGGCCTTACTTTATGTTTCAGATGCTTTAACTGTTTTCCATTATTTTCTGTATCTTTAATAAAAGGTTATAAAGGATTGTTAATAGTGTGTTTGCCATGGGACTGAGCAGGTGGAGGTCTCTCTATACGAAACCTTGTTTAAAACAGTGTTGGACAGTGACTGGGTTATGTTAACACTTTTGGTCTATATATTCCATCTAAATTAATACAACAGTGGTTGAAGTGAGACCTACAGACTAGTGGGAGAAGAGCTGAAGCAGTTAGAGTGCTTGAAATAGTCTTGCCAGCTTACTGGTTTAGTTTCCCATATTTTAAGTAGTGCCATATCTTGGAGGATGATTCTGACTTAAGCAAAATGGCTTTGGTGACTTCTGTCTTGTAAAGAGATGTCTAAACTTTTGTACAAATCAGTCTGGTGTTTGTTTTGTGCTTCTTGTAGGGGAGAGACCCTTCTTCTGTCCCAGTAATGGCTGTGAGAAGACTTTTAGTACTCAGTATAGTCTCAAGAGCCACATGAAAGGTCATGAGAAAGGACACTTATATAATGCACTTCCCAATAACAATGTATCTGAGGTCAGTAGCTTTCTCTTTTTTCTTTTTAGAGCTTTTGTGATAGATTGAAACAAAACCATATTTTGGGGAGAAGTTCCTGAGGCAATAAAGCGTATGCAACATTGTGTTGCAATTTTCAAAGAAACTTAAGGGTATTTGGTACACCGCTCCGATTGGAAATCGGTGGGATTTTGGTGCTTAACTCCCTCAGGTACTTCTGAAATTCCCAGCCTTAAACTTCAAGAGGATCGTGCCTTATCAAGGAACAAAATCAGGGTGGATTGATTTAAATCAGAGCTGTTTAAATCGCTGATTTTTAGTTATGATTAAAATCAGCAAGCAGGAAACCTTGATTTAAATCATTTTTTTAAATTGTGTTTCTGCATTTATACTTTTTAATTATTTTCCTAAATAAAGGTTAATTTTCACTGGTTGGTAACCATTAAAACATATTGATTTGCAACTAAATATAGCCTTTACACTAAATTTGGGCTGCTTTTTGCGAACTAGGATACAGTATATGTGTACACATTTGTTTATGTAATTATATATACCTTAACTTACATTTATTCAAATTCTTAATTTTTTATTTTTTAATTTAGGAAATGGTGGATTATGCATTTCTTATTAGATTAATTTTTACTTGTGATTTTTGTCAAGCTTTAATTGGATAGACATTCAAATTCAATTAAAAATGCACAAAAGCAGCATTTTAATTTTTTTATTTAATAAAACTACCTTAAATGCACTGGAAACATAAACAAAGTGTATCAAAAAATTTACCAAATATATTTGCATTTAAAATGAACTGATTTATTAAACAAAGGAAATATCTGTAGTTAGTGAATAAAACTGATTGTTTCTGTTCACCATGTCCTTGAAGATTTTAGAATGAGTAGACCTCATTGTCTTTCAACTAGTTTTTATTCATAGATTGGAAGAGGAAAACAAACTTTCCTGCTTTTTCAACTCCTAATTGCTTTCTTAACTTTGAATGAACTAGTCATTGAACTGATATAGTTGAATACACTGAGGTGAAGAAAATATTCTCTCTGTACCAGCAGAAGAGGCTACTGCTGTCAAAAGCTGGTCTCGCACTTCAGCGAACTCTGGTTCCAGGTGCTTAGCCAGTGACTTCCACTAGTTCAGTGGCTTGGACTTTCTTTAAAACTTGGCAGCAAATATGTACTAAATATTATTTATTGTATTTAATTTAAATAGATTATAATTTTTGGCTTTGAGATAAATTGTCAATTTCAAATTTAATTTTAAATAGATTTATTTTTGTAAATATTTAATTTAAATAAAAAAATTTAAAATCCAATTTTTTTTTTTAAATCACTGATTTTATCCACCCTGAACAAAATAGCCTGACAAGCTGTGTAGATGCCTTTACCTCTAAAGAAAGAGATCTAAAATACTGTGGAATGTCCAATATTGCTGACACTGATTTAAATACATAACTGCAGTTGTATTCCTTTTCAGGATACAAACCACTCACTTTGTCTGAGCGACTTAAGCCTCATTTCCACAGATTCGGACCTGCGGGAAAACTCTAATACAGTAAGTAACCATGCTCTCCCATAATTTGAGATTTTGTCTTTATTATGGAGTTAGTTGATTTGATCTTAGGGTAACTGACAGGACTGTTTGTCAATTAGTGTGTTTTTAAAAGATGGCCAAGAATGCCCAGATCGTTGGATGGGCAGTGTTTTACTGTAGAGTAGTAAAAATGTTAATAAATTAATAAAAAATGCAAGAGAGACATTCAAATTCTTCATAGTGTTTGCCCCATCCAGAGGAACACAGGGTGTAAGTATTAAAAACTGGTTGGTTTTGTTTCACTTGCTCTGTCCTTTGGCATTATCTGCTTTTGGTCCCCATTTTGTTCCTCTTGTCTGGGTGTGGCCTCTCTAGTGAGAGGAGCATTGAAACGACTTGCTCTAGGATCGATGCCAGAGCTGTTCAGTGGATTTTTTTGGCAGAAGGCATTACGTCATGTGCTGACACATGCATACGCTTCCTACACAGACCTTATGATTCCTTTCCTTCTGTCATTATGAAATATTGCTGTAATCCTATTGGGTGAATTTGGCACATACGATGCATTTGATTCTGACGACTGAGGCAGGTGCAGCTAGTTGTAATACTACATATGATTTTAACTTTTTCTTCACAATATTGTTTCTCTGAAGCGGGGACAATTCCTTTAAAAGCAAAGCAATCCTAGTGTTTCAGTGAATTAGTAACATTTTATGTGGGCAGAAGTAAATTAGGCTGGATACAACAGTATAGAAAAAATTTCATTTTAAGTCACTTGAGAGCCAGAGATCTAACTCTGACCAGCTCTGAGCTGTTTGGTTAATGGTAGCTGGATAGTTTGTGAAATGGGTAACCTGTTTATATATCTACACATTGTGCGCTCTTTGCTCTGGTTTGGGGGTATCTATGTCTAGGGAAGAACCCATTGCAAAGACTCCAGGCAGAAATAAATAGAAGAAAACATTAAATCAAGCTTGTCCTTTTGGCACTTGCAACTAGTTAAAAGAGCCTTATGTTGGAGTCAGAATTAGCACCATTTGCTTGTACTGCCGTAGTCTCTACCATTTGGCTTTTCCCTCCCCAGCCACTTCTGTAACTTGCATTTTGCATCTATTGGTGGAATCATATACTAAGGCTATAACTGGCTGTGACACAATCACTTAATTAGGTTGCCTCCAGGTGTTGCTGGAAGAGATTGCATCCTTTTGCAAGTTCATCTGGGAAGAGACTTGTAGGAGTCTGTGCAGGAAGTAATTCCACGTTGCTGCCATCTCAAGCACAGACTTTTGGCTGTTCATTGCAAATGTCCCTGTAACCTGAAAACAGACTTTCTAATTCAGCAGGGTGAAAAGGAAGGATTTTTCTCCAGAACTAGCAGTGTTCCTTTAAAATCTAACCTTATGGTAAAACTCTTCTTATCTAGTGGGGAATGTGGCCATAACTAAATCTTGCATACAGAAAAATTAGACATGGTTGAGGGGCTGGTATCTTTTAGTGGAGCTAGCTCATGGAGCCATATAACAAATCCTGTTCCGAGAACAGTTCTGACATTACGGTTAACACCGGTGCACAGACTAGGAGGTAAACTAAGCAGAGCCATGTTGGCTTGTGCATAAGAAAAAGTTTCCCTAATGATAGGGGTAAAACTGATATAAACAATTCTAATGTTTCAGATTCTACCCAAGTATTACAAACAACAAGGGGTTAAAATGAAATACAGCTACAGAAGAATAGTTAAGTGTCCTTTTAAGGGTTTTGTCAAGTTCAGGGTTGTGCTTATGTTCTCTATAAAGGGTTGTTCATTTTATTGGTGAATTTGCGTCATGGCTAGTGGTAGCTAACAGGCATCTTTCATGCTGTGTGCTAGTTGCATAAAGTACAAAGTACCCTGCCCTTTCTGAGGGTGGCCCATTAAAATAACTGAGCAAACGATTGCAACATACATATGCTAGATGACTGGCATTTATGCAAATAGTTTAAGACTGTGGAGCTGTTGTTATCTAACACTTCTCTCTCCTTTTTCTTCTCCCCAGACACATGGACGAGATCTTAGCACAATCTCACCAGCAAGCATTTTTGAATCTATGTTCCAGAGCCCAGATCATACAGCAAATCAGAAAGATTCTCAACAGACAGGTACACTTTGTATCTGTGCTCTTTGAGAGACCTTACCGCCTATCCGTGCAAACAGCTAATTCCATTTATGCATCTCAGACTGAGAATTATTGCCTAGTGGATAATATAAAGCCTTAGTAGAAACCAGACAGGTGTTCCTTAAAAGGGCTGGTGGGGAGCATTGCCAGTTTATTTTGTTTTCGAAAGTAAATAGTATTCATAGTCTGTGGAGTGTTGGGACAGCGTCACTAGAACTGAGATCATGTTTGCAGCAGCTTTGTGTGTCATCCTATGGCACTGAAAATGGTGCTGCTGGGCTTATCTTCCTTATAAACTCCTCTGTACTAGGTTTCCTGTTGGAGCAGGTATTTATGGCTGAATGAATGAAACCATCTGTAGAAGGGGGTTTATAATAGAAATACTTACAACTCCTGAGAGCTAGTGGCTCTAACAGGCCTGTGAGTAGAGTACAGTGTTGTTGGCTTCCTAAATTTAGATATAGAAAGGTCCCTGTCCTGGGTCCCTAAAATGTCCCTATTTAATTGGCTTGCGTTAATGAGTTTTGTACAGGGCTTTGACTATGAAAAGCACTGCTGCTAGCATTCTATTAGCTAGAGGGCAAGTTAGGCTTCATTTCCCAAGGTTCAGTGAATAGCAGTTTTTCTGGACCGTGTGAGACTTGGTGTATTCATATTTCTTTTTTACTTTGTTTCCTTTGGCAGCTGCCTTGATTGAAAGTTTTAACGGTGATGCAGACTCAGTAACTACTGTTCAGCCTTCTGTAGGAGATTCAGCATCTTTATCTCTCCCACTTGTACTGCAGCTTGGCATCTCCGAGCCTTCTCACCCAGCACTACAAACCTCCGCACCCACCTCCATAGGAACCAGTTCACAGCAAGCTGCGTTTGGAAATCCTGCAACTATTTTACAGTCCCCAGAAGTGCCTGTTCCTCACAGCACACAGTTTGCAGCCAGTCACCAAGACTTTCTACCGCACACTCGGACACCACCACAGCCCATTGTACAAGGACTTTCAGTGGTTGCCGGAGCCACTGCTCCAGCAGCATCGAGTGCCACTGAGCCTCTGCCAGGTGTGGTTCAGTCTGTGCCTATTGGTGGGAACTCTGTTCTGACAAGTAATCCAACTATAACAATTACTCCGTCTCAAAGTACTGCTATTCTGCAGTCCAGCATAGTCATGGGAGAACAGAACTTACAATGGATTTTAAATGGTGCCAATGGATCTCCCCCAAATCAAGAACAAATGGTTAGTATTTACCGTAACATTGCTGAAACACTGTTCAAAACATTCATGTTCCTCACATAGTGCAGGGGCTGTTTTTTAATAGAAAAATGTCTAATTTTAGTATATTGGAGAGGTACAGGATTCAATCCCATCCCAGGTGTGTCTGCTTCAGTTTTGGGTAGTGGTGATGTGAATGGCTCTGTACAGATTGACAATCCCTGCCCTGAAGAACTTAAAAGGTAGTCATGAAGGAGAAAATGTCTGGAAAATCCAGAGGTGAGGAAGATTTAGTGGGTTGTTTTCTTCTTCTTGTTTGGCAAACTTCCTTGTATAGGCCTCACAGAGGATGTGGACTTGCTTTACCTGTGGCATTGCAGTGTGAGGCCCGAGAGTAACTTGTATTTAATTAAAAAGAAAAGGAGTACTTGTGGCACCTTAGAGACTAACAAATTTATTTGAGCATAAGCTTTCGTGAGCTACAGCTCACTATATCCATCTTTGTGACAAAATAGAAGCATAAAAACTCTATAGTGTTTTCAGCATTGAGGCATTTCATAGTTTATACATTTCCGTAGCTTAATCCTATTGCCTCATAAATTGGAGGAGCCTTGTATATAAGAATAATGAAAAATCTTCTGCAAAACAAGGATGTGTCTGATGCTAAGTGAATCTGTGGGTTTGAGACCTGAAGAATAGTTTGTGTTATTCGTTTTAAGTAGTGTGCCAATGCCATCTGAAAAAGCTTCCTCTGTTGTGAATGCCAACGAATAAAGAGCCATTGATATGAACGCTCTGGATAAAATGGAATATTGGTTAAGTATTAATTAATTTTGTTGGAAGTGTGAACAATGTGTATTGGCAAATTCACAGCACCTCAGTTCAGTATCTCAGGACTACCTAGGTGATTGTCCCAGTTTTGTGATATCCAGAACATGGAAGTCACCGTATCAAACCAAACTACGTAATTTGAAATCCAGTTTTCCAGTCATTGCTCTGGGATACAAGTTTCTCTTGCTCACAGCTGTTTGGAGTTTGCTTTTGCTTAGTTGGAGATCTGATTTTAACTGCATCAAATGTGTTTTTATTTTTTTTAAAGCCACAAGTTCCAAAGGTGGAGAAAGTCTTTTTTACCACCACATTACCAGTGGCTGGCAACACAGGTATGTGCATTTGAAATGCAACTTCTTACCCGTTTATAGTCCCAGTGATATTCCCTTGGTAATAGGTGACATCTCCTCGAATAGTACTTGTTGGGGTGTTTTTAATTGCTAGTTAAAAAGTCCAAGAAAACTTTCAGCTTTTTACACTCTTAAAGGGTACTGGTTTAAGCCTAGTTCACTGAAGACTCATGTTTGACCTTATTGAGGGTATTTGCATTATAACATTAAGAAGGAAACAAAGATAATACTGAAGATTACTGGGGAGAAGTTTGCTAAATATATCGTCTTGATTAGTTATCTCTTTTATTAAAAATAATGTGGTATTCTAATGGTATGTGTGTATGAGATGGAAAAAGTCAAAGTAGCTCCTTTAAGTTAGATAATTAATGCATTCACTGAGATTTAGAGCGCTTCCAACCTTAAATCCTTATATGAGGGGAGAGGGAGCAGCTGATCATTTACATTGTTTAATCCATCCAGCACCAACAGTTTGCTGGCTGACCACCTCTCGGAGTTGCATCTAATAAAATATATAGTCACATATATTTCGTTTTTATCTAGCATCTTTCATACGCAATATCAGATGCTTCACAAAATCAGTCGTAGGCTAAAGAGAACAGGCAGGTTTGAAGATGAGATTTTAAAAAAGGAAAGGAGACAGCGTTAAATAAACAGAGGAGCACAAGTGAAAGAACCCTCCCTGCAGTCACTAGACAGGAAAGCAGAGCAAAGAGAATGAACAGGAAGATAGCTGACTTTGAGGTGTTGAGAAAGGGAGGCTGATGGGAGGCCACAGTACAATCCCTTGGGATTGTCTCTGCTTTAAAGGGACAGAGGCATTTAAACAGAAAAGGGCTTTAATTTTTAAACACCACTTCATCCTGTGACTACAGGTCAAGTCCTGTACTATAAGAAGAGGAGTTAATGACTGAAACCTAGGCAGGCTGAATGTTGCTCCTCTACTTAGTAGTAACTAGCTGCAAAGAGATCAGTGCTGGTCTAATGCATCTTGACACAGCTCTGACTACCTGTTACCTTCGTTGCCTCTTACACGGCTGAGCAGATTTATAGTTATGCGCTTTAGCTCATAGTCAGGTTAATGATGACTTGGGCTTCCACGGTTCCCCTAGCTTTTAGTTAGGGTTATTTGAAATGCTGTTTCCCTTTCCCTTGATCTCATAGTTGTTGTTTATATGATGCCATAGGCGTGCATGTTACTTGAGACAAACAAAAATGGGAGTTTCCTGCTATGAGGAGTTTACATCTGAATTAACCCTAAAAGATTACGTGCGTCTCACTGCACTGAGATTATGCAATTCTCTCACTTCTGCGCCTATTTGTATCTTTCCATTTCACCTTCAGGAAACTCTGTTCAGCAGATTGGTCTCAGCCTTCCTGTTATCATTATAAAGCAAGAGGAGGCCTGCCAGTGTCATTGTGCCTGCCGAGACTCTGCCAAGGAGAAAGCAGCTAGTAAAAAGGGATGTTCCTCGCCTGACCCGAAAACTTTGGAGCAGCCAACTCTTCAGCTGCAGCCTGAGACTTTTCCTTCCTCCTCCTCCTGCTCCTCTTCCTGTGAGCCCACCGGTCAGATGGCTAACCCTTCAGACTCGCAGACTGAAACATTAAGTGCCATAGACGTGTCAGACTTCCTGTCCCTCCAAAGCCCTGAAACCCCATCCAATCTGATTCCAATTGAAGCACTACTACAGGGGGAGGAAGAAATTGGTTTGAATAGCAGCTTCTCCAAGTAAAGATGCTCCAGATTCTCCTTCCTTGCACCTGGAGGCTAAAATCCTCCTCCTTAGAAGCAGACAGTGAAGGCTCAAGAGTTTTTTCTTTTTTTGAAGTTTTGTGGCCTACTTCTGCTTCTCGGATGTCATTTTAGTTGTGTCCCAGGAACATCCATCTTCGGGAGTTGAATCTTTAAAGAAAAAAAAGATTTAAAAAAAAAAAGCTAAGTTATATATGAACTGTTTTGGCTGCACTGTCTGTCACTTTTGCTTGCTGTCATATGTGAACATGGAAGTTAAGGTTACTCGTCTGCATAACGATTATTAAAAGAAAAAGGGGGTTTTAGTTTCAGGCAGTCTCCTGTTGCACGTCACTTTTATGTTTGGGGGTTTCGGCACTGGCAGCGAGTGGGTCTTTTGTTACAACCTCTTGGGTCTGTAATCTCCTTTTGTCTCCCTCTGTGTCTGATACTGACCATGCACTATAGCAGGGACCCAGAGAATGACGCTTCTGTAGCAGAAGATGGTATTATTGTAGTAGGAGTTGTCTGGTCTGGAGCTTTTCTGGAGTGGTACTTTAAGATGCTTTTGTTGTTCATGGGATACGTGTCCCATCACCTAGTCGGTGGGAGGAGTTGGCTGTTTGTATTAGGCTCACACTAGTAGCAAAGCCAACTGAAACCTTTGGGGAGTTCCTAAAGACGAGCATGAGGTACTTGTGCTCCTGCTGTGTTTATTCATTTGATTTAAATCAGGGCAGAGAGTACAATTCAGGCACATTGCTTCCTAATTTAGAAATGTGGTCAGAGCCTCTGCCTATGTAGAACCTGCTCTGGTTGCCGCCTCTTGCAGAATGTGGTGGGTGTCACATCTGGTGATATTGGTGCCTGTTGATCAGAGTGGCCAAAAGAACAACATCCGACTTTCTGTAGAAACATGAGTCAGGCTTTAAAAGTCCACCCCTCATTCATCAGGAGCACAACACCTTTGCAGGTAACTCTCTTCTTTCGTTGACAATGATGCCTTGTCAGCATATAGTAAACTAGAATTCAGTGAGCATGTCCTGTAACAGTCCAGAAATGCTTCCTCTTTTCTGTTAAACTCTATAATCCCTGCCTGAATCTGCCTCCAACCTGCTGTAGTGTCAGCTCTCTGTGCATGGGGCTATTTCCTGACTAAAATGCATTACACAACTTAGTAGTTTTTCATATCAAGCTGAAACTCTCTATTCTAACTGACTCAGGGTAAAAAAAACAACCACAAACTCCCCTTCCACCAAAAAGCCTGTAATGTTGCAATAAATGCAGTCTCATTTTAAATGGTTTATTTATGCTGCATTATTTTAAAAGATGTAATTTTATAGTATTTTATCCATCTGTCTGGCTTTGGCTGTGAGTCTTTTTGTGTTGAAGGAAAGAATATTAAATAGTCTTTATTCAGTTTACGGTGTTAGGTGTAGTGATATGACCATAAGCCAAATAATGCTGAGCAACTGTGTTCACTAGATTTAAGGATGCAAACTCCTGGAAGGTGGAGGCCTTTCCCTTCTCTCCCTTAGGTTTTCTTCCTGTTTACTCACATCTTATTGAAGCTGCACTCAGCACCTGTTTTGGGGGAGGATCCTGATAGAGCAGCCAAACCTTCCTTCTTAATGTACTACATTGAGGTGCGTCGGCTTCTAAAACCCTCCGGAGAGCTGTGTAGCCTTACCAACATCTGACGTATTCTTAGGCTGGGACAATGGCTTCATCTCTTGTTCTGTCCAGTTGCAAACTCACTGCCTAGGTGCAGACAGAATCAATGTAAGGGAGCAGGCGTTCAGCCAGTCTGGAGATCTCCCCCACTTGTACAGCGTGGGAGGATGGGGTGAGGGTGAAGGCGTAGGGGCAGTGAAATAGGTGACTTGTAACTGTGAAGAGCGGTGACAGTACAAGCACAGTACACTCTGTGTCCTGGGTACCCTAATGACAAGGGCTCATGGGACGGCAATAGGACTGGAAATTCCCTGGCTGCTTTTTCTTTCCAGCAAGTGCTGGCTCCTAGTGCAGTGGTGCTGGGACATACCACAGGGTCGGGGTGCGTAGGGGTTCCTCCTACTGTTGCTGTAGCACTGAGATTTTCATCTGTAAGATATGAACTAGCAAAGCATTCCCGTGTTTTCTTCTCTCTGGGACACCACCCCACCCTGCTGGGCAGCACTGCAAGGGGATTGACCTGGGCTGGCATCTCACAGCCTTCGCTCGGGACACAGGCAGGCTGGCAGCAGTGAGGATGGCTGTTGAACACACATGAAATAGGCTTGAGTCTGTTTAGCTGAGAATGTCTTTGCAAGAACTTCTGACAATTGTCCCGTTTCAAATTCTGATTTGAAGTTGCATGGAAGTGGGAGGTGTGGGGTCAGGGCAGCAATCTGGCAGCAGTGAGGGACTTGCAGCTTTGTCTCTAGCTCTGCTTAGGTATTTGGCTTTTTAAAGAGCATTTGAGAGAGAATGTGAGTGTGTGAGAGAGAAAGTAAAAGTATAAAATCCCAGGTCCTGCTGGGGTCATGGAATTTTTGCCATTGAGTTCAGAAGGACCAGGATTTGGCCCTAAATCTGAAACATTGGTCAGCTGATGGACTTGGTAACCTTTCCTTCAGGGACACTGGGTGTGCAGTTACTCCCTTGTGTGAATATGTGCACCTGACCTGGTGTGATTCGGGAGTGGGTCTATAATATTCTCAGTTTAGGTGAGGCTAAGAAGGGCTCCCAAGGACGGCAGAGTAGCTGGGTTTCATCAGCACCTTGCCTGTCCCAGCACAAAGACACGCGTCCCTTAGGCAGTTGCTTTGTTAATGTTCTTTACTTTTTTCACTTGTGCTCTATGTGTCTGAATGTTAAATTATGCTGCATGTGTCTAAGCACTCCCAGCACCCTCCCGCGCCCCGCTGGCTCCTGTACTGCCTGAGAGGCTGCACGGTCAAAAGCTGTGCCCCGCTGCAGGGATCCCCTGCACACTGGTGGAGGAGCCTGCGAGTGCCTGGCAGGGAAGTGCCGTCTTTGCCGTTGCAGCTGAGCTGTCAGAGCCCCTGACCCTAGGGCAGCTGGAGACTTTTCCCTGGCTCAGTAAATTCACAGCACTGTGACAAAAGGAAGGGAAAGTGTCTACCTTTTGAGACCTGCAAATGCCAGGCTTGACATCAGACTCCCAGAGAGGAGTATGCGCTCTCAGGCCTTTGAGATGGTTGTGAACGTCCTGTACAGTGTATACAATTTGTGAATTCTTTTCCATATCAGTCTTCACAGCAGAACTGCACTGCTCCGCATAGCTCTGTGTTTAAGCATTTGCTGTTTGATGGCTCATGGAGGTTTACTTGGTTCCTACAGCTTCTAGAAGGACACACAAGCTAAGTACAGAACTGGTCTAAATACCAACATTGGTAGCTCTGGAAGGCAAGTAAGTAACCCCAGTGATCTAACTGAACATGCAGCTGGAGGTAGGAGAACTCACTCTTCATGCTTGTAGATGGTAGAGGCTCCTAGGAACAGAAAGTCAGCATTTGTTCAGGGCTGGTACTGAATTACATAGAACAATGTATGAATTGGGGACTTCTGTAATGCTGACTGTGTCCAGAAAGACGAGTTTGCAGAACCTCATACCAGTATCTAAAATGCACTTTAGGTTATTTTATCTTTAACCCAATTGCTGCAATTTCTTTTGTATATACTTTCAGAAAGTTTATTTTTGCTCTGATTAAAAGTTAACAGGGGTGTGCAAAGATGAGCACTTATCTTGGTGCAATACTTGTCGCTAAAGATCATTGTCCCCTGTGGTCGGTCTATGTCTGCCTAACTGAATTTGTGTAGTAAGTAGCTCAGTGACCTGTCACCCTACCCTGTCTATACACAAACAAAATTATGTATCCTTAGCGAATGTCCAATCTATGCAAAACTTCGACTGGGAGCACAGTGCTTTAGCAGGCCCTGCCCTCTCAAGCTTTCTGATAAGCTGCTTATCACTTGTGTTAGAAGTAATAGGCTGTTTTTATTTGTTGTGTTCATCTGTATGTCCCCCCTCAATCTCATTTCAGAATGAACATGAACAGACGTGACAAACTGTTCCTAGACAGGCATGTTGCACCTTTTAGAGTTTGTCTTCACAATCATTTTCGATGTCATGTTATCTGCCTTACTTCGCTGAGAATAACTCTCCAGCAGAATCATCAAATACTGCTTTTGAACCGCAGCAACGTTGTTAACCTGTTTACAATACTCTTCCTGTACCAGTTAGAAGTAAGCATTGGCAAATGAACTCATGGCTAGCCTGAGGGTCTGGAACTTCTTGAGGGAGGGGGGCACTGTTAGTTTAAGGTAAAATTGGCCTCAGAGCTCATAAGAGATGAAAAACTAGTCTCTTATGGACAATATTATGCATGTGGCAACTGAAATGGGAGGCAGCACAGTCCATTGTATAGGGCAGTGGGTTGAGAGTCAAGTAACCTAGTCCTGACTCTGCCACTGACTGGCTGTATGACCACAGGCAAGTCACTTAACCTCTCTATGCCTCAGTTCCCTCATCCATAAAATGGGGAGAGTGATGCTCATTCACCTTTGTAAATGCTTTGAGATGTACGAATGAAAAGAGCAAAGTGCAGAGTATTACCAATACGAGCGAGCTGGCCAAAACAGTTAATAATTAGAGTCAATTAGGCTGTGAGGCAAAAATAAACATCTCTTTAACACGACACATTTCTGATTGCGTTGGTTTTAATTAGTAGTTTTCCTCAATATATTTTGGAAACAACGTCAAGTTTTTATAAATGTTACTGTAGTCAATACTCATGGACAGGGCTGAACTTTTAACTTTTTTCATTTTGTCTTGATATAAATCATACGTTCTAGAAGTTGGATTGTGTGTCTGCACTGAGAAATGCAAACTAAACTGGATATTTATATAGTAGCATACATAGTCTAAATGTGTATGTTCTTGGAACTAGTTTAAAAATCCCACACCATGCTTTTGGTGGTGTGCAAGCTGGCCAAAATTTGGTTCATTATGCAGTGTACTCTTTCTCAACTAAATGCTGTTTCTACTTTTTCTTACAAGAAATTTTTTTCATATGATCCTTTTTCAGCAAAATCAAGGGTATGTTTTTGCAGTATCGTAGCTACGGTAGCTGGCATTGAAAGGTTTTCCTTGCTCTGTAGCTTTGTGTCCTTCCACCTGCTTATAAACCGAAGCTACTCATTTGACCCTTATTTTGGAGAGAAAATAATAGTTGACGTTTTGTTTTATTTGCACAGACTAGCATCAGTTAGGAGGGCAGGTAGCTGCCGGTTAGTTATTGAGCATTTGCTTCAGCATTGATCTCTGCATAATCTTCAGACCAGCAAATCTAGGAAGAGTTTAGGATGTTTTTATTGCTTGTGTTTTACACGTACTGGGAGCTGGGCAATGGTCTTGGAGATGATTTTAAAAAACAAACACATCAATTTCTCAAATGTGTGTGTATGGTGTTAAAGGAATTTATTTAACTGCGAAACATGGGAACAAATGTACTTGCATTCAGCAACATGAAGATGTTAGTTACAGGTACAGTACTTCCAAAGGAAGAGCATCTCCAAAACCCAAAAAAGAGTAAATATGAATTTGTATTTTTGAAGAATGTAAAATGTGAAATAATGGTGTTTGCTTAATTGCTCATTTTGTATAAAGTTAATATTGTACTTTGAAATATCTGCTAAGACATGGAAATTAACATTTTTTTGGAATTGAAAGCAATATTAATACTAATGGAATCCTAATTAAATGCTTATTTAAATAATGTGGTCCTGGAGTCATTCCTCAAGGGCTTGATCAGTTTCTCTGGAATGTGAGTCTGAGCACTCTGCTCTCCTTTCCATCAGAATAGGGCACTGAGACTTTGAGAGAGAATAGTTTTCCTATGCAATTGGATTTCTTCCCCCCCCAGCCCCATATTAAAGTTTTTGGATCCACAACCTTCATGTCCATAAAGGTACTTTCAGGCATGTGGAAGGGTGGAATAGTTTAAGATGCATGCAAAGGACTAAGACCAGCTGTTGTAATTACTTATGCTGTATACTACTTCCCCTCCCCCCCACACACAAATAATCATGAGGGACAGCATTCATCCAAAGACCCCAGAGTACCCCCCAGACTCAGCATACAGGGATCACTTCATTCACCCCTGAAATGCAGTGGTTGTTCAGCAGTGCACACCCCCACCTTCCAGGAATTGAGGAACGAGGAAGGTAAAATAGAATTGTTCTGTAGGGCTCTCTCATTTTAGTATTCCTGGTTAAAAGGTGCTTACCTAAGTATTTCTAAGTAGTAGTCTGTGATAAGGAGCATAAGTGGCAATATAAGTAGAGCAAGAGGAGGTAAGGAGAATGGACTGGCAAATACACAACCAGCCATGGCACCAGCCTTGCTTTGGAAAGGCTCAAAGAATTTTAAACAAATTGAGCTTGGAAAATGAGATTGCCTTTCTTAGAATTTCAGGTACATAAGAGGATCTAGACCAGGGGTGGGCAAACTTTTTGGTCCGAGGGCCACATCTGGGAATAGAAATTGTGTGGCGGGTCATGAATGCTTACAAAATTGGGGTTGGGGTGGAGGAGGGGGTGACAGCTCTGGTTGGGGGTGCAGGCTCTGGGGATGAGTTTGGGGTTTAGGAGGATGCTCTGGGCTGGGACTGAGGGGTTTTGAGGGCAGGAGGGGGATCAGTGTACAGGAAGGGGTGCAGGCTCTGGAGTGGGGCTGGGGATGAGGTGTTTGGTGTGTAGGAGGGTGCTCTGGGCTGGGATCAAGGGGTTTGGAGGGTGGGAGGGGAATCAGGGCTGGGGCAGGGGGTTGGGGCATGGGGAGAGGCTCAGGGGTGCAGGCTCCGGGCAGTGCTTACCTCAAGCAACTCCCAGAAGCAGCAGCATGTCCCTTCTCTGGCTCCTACATGGAGGCACGGCCAGGCGGCTCTGCATGCTGCTACGTCTGCAGGCACTGCCCCTGCAGCTCCCATAAGAGCATGTAGGAGCCAGAGCGGGGCCATCCGGCTGCTTCCGTGAGCCGTGTGGAGTGGCCCCCAACCCTGCTCCCTGACTGGAGTGCCAGAGTGGGGCAAGCCCAAGACCCCGTTCCCCAGCAGGAACTCGAGGGCTGACTTAAAACGGCCCACAGGCTATAGTTTGCCCACTCCTGCTCTAGACCATGCCTTATTAATAAGGATTGAGGAATAAGAGTAGGAAAGGCTTCTTTGCCCAGCCTTGGCATTATCTATCTTCTGTACTTATTCTGTAGCAGCTGAGTTCATACCACCCTGGGGAGGTACTTGTGATTTGGCAGGTAGAGAGACTGTGACTTACTGAAGGTTACCCAGAAAGTCTGGTGGTGCATGGACTGCAACCCAGGTCTCCCAAGTCATAGGCTAGTACCCTAACCACTGTACCATGCTGCTGCTTAGCCTGCCACCCCTTTATAACCGTCAGCTAGCAGGGACTGCAGGTCTCTGCAGTCATTAACGCAGAGAGGGTCATATGGGCATTACATATTCATGAAAAGCCTCAAATAGGTGAGAGCCTGGCTCAGGCACAGTAACCGGCCTCTCAAAAATGATCCAGAAGCTGCCCAAGGAGGGCACCTATTTGCTTTAGGGGCAAGGGAATCCGTACTGGCTGCTGGCCTCTGTACAAGTACCTGGTGAGCCAATTTAAGGACCTCAGGGGGTACATAAGGCCCCTAATAATTTAGGGCTGAAGTGTTTGGGCAAGTCTCTCCACAGCAGCTGAGCTGACTTTGTGTTCTGCCCTCTTATATTGTCAGTGGTCTAGGATTTGTATTACAGGAGCACAAAGGAACTCTACTCCAGGATTGAGACCCCATTGTGCTAGATGCTTGAGACACAAAAGGGAGAGAATCAAGCTCTTCAGGACAAGGACCAAGTCTGATGATAAAATAGGTGGATACAACAAACAGATGGGGGAAGGACAAGGCCCATGAGATGATCACACTTTAGGTACAAAGCATTGGTCAGAGCACACCAGGGGCCACACTCAGGGTTCATCTCACTCCAGCCAGAGCCACAGCCCTGCCTTTCCAGGAGCAGAACGCTCTGGAGCTGCACAGTGAGGCTCGAAGTGGGTCAGTTCTTCCATGATTATTGTAGGCACCCTCTTTAACCTGTTCTCAGTCAGACTGAAGGAAATCAAAGCATGTCAGCTCTGGCAGCAGCTCCCTCAAACTCCTAAACTGAACTGTCTAGTGTCAAACCAGGGCAGCTGGGAAGCAGGACACACAAGCTGCTGGTCTTCTGCATCTCCTCCAGCCCCCAGAGCAGCCTAAATCATATGGAGCAGAAAGCAAGGTAGCAGCAGCTGTTTGATGTGCTGTCAAAGGTTTCACACTCCCTCAGGGAGGAGTCACTGCTCCATGGTAATACTCCTCCCCCATTCAAAATGCAGGTAGGAATGAGGGGGAAGGAATTTACAATCTGGAGCTATCCTCTGCTGAAGGCAGGAGGGGATGAAGGGGACAGATCATCAGGACAAAAGGCGAGATGCAGCCCCTGCAGTGCAACTGTTCCAGCTGTGCACTAAAAGATCTGAAACTGGAGGGGAATCTACTTTCCTGTTAGTGACCCAAGGCAACAGCGGAGAGCTTGAGTGGGGTCAGCTGCCCAGGGTTAGCAGCACTGATCAGAGCTGGGCTTGTTGTCAGGCTGTTTCTTTTCCCAGGGTATTAACTTGTGACAGGCTGAAGCTTTCCCAGAGCTAGAGCAAACAGTTGTGTCATTTATTTCTAGACAACGCGATTTAGAGTTGAGGTCACAGCAACATGCCCTTACACACCACACCAAACGCATGCAAAGGGTTCAGGGACTAGAGGGCCAAGTATATTTTGTAGGGTACAGGCAATGAGAGTTGTAGTGGCTTCCTTCATCAATAACCCTCAGGTGACCAGCTCATTAAGCATTTCAGGAATTCTTGTTCTCTTCTTGCACAGGCAAGGAGCTGCCCTCTGTTCTGGCAGGAGCCTAGCAAATAATAAAACCACACGCATCAGTCCAATGCCTCCCAGGAGCCGCTTTAACACAGAATTCAAGGGTGCCACCAACCTCACGGCACTAGGGTCAAGAGGCTGCTTTCCGGAGATCATAACATTTTCTAATGAACTTAGTAATTGAAAAGAAATGGAGCAGCCCCCCCCACCCTCCCGCTGGTCTTGCCATTCAGGGGAGATACGGCCTGTGGAAACCAGGGCTCCTTACAGGAGTTGCTCCATCTTGTGCTGGGCAGTCATGTAATGTTAAAGGAAAAGCCCTCGGGGGCCCTCTTTACAGAGGCCCTGCTGCAAGGAAAGTCGGGAAGATCACAATACTTAACACAGAGAGCAGCCTGAAGACTGGTGATTTCTGCCATCAGCTCGTCGCAGCTGGCAATGTTTGCCAGGAGGCACTGCTGCCGGACTTCAAGGGCTCTTAGCAGGGTTCTCACACCTTCAACCTGCAAAGGAGAGGAGTCACCACAGGACATTCTCCAGGGTTAGGGGAAGAGTAATTCGGGACCCCCTGGGCTCTGTCATTCAGAGCCAGTGTGGGTTTCGTAATCTGCACCAGGCCTGGCAAGCAGCATCAGTTCCAATGGGAACCTCCTTGGCAGCTGCCTGCAGTGCCCAGCAGCGTTCCTGTGAAATCCACAGGACTGGAGCAGTTACATTAGTTACACTGTGTCTTGAACATGGAAATTGAATCGGTGTTTCAACAAAAGCAATAAACCCTCTGGAGAGGGCAGCAGCTGGGCTAGGCACAGGGCTTGTCCTCACCACTGAGTTAATTCGAGTATTGCCCCTAACCTGAATTGCATCCACACACCCCCCCTTAACTGGAGCATGGTGGTGAGCCAGAGCCAGCTCAGTCTCCTTCTTTGAGTCCATGTTAAAATGCTGCTTTATGGTGTTGACAAAGTCTAAAGACAAACTGCACAGATATTTCAATTATTCTTACACGTAAACCTAACCTCATCCCTACTGCCAGCCTCCATCTCCTCATGCCATAAACCACACACATTCGTACAGCCATACAAACCAGTGACTCAGTGTCTGGGGGCTGCTCAGCATCCTGTTTCATAGCATCCTCTGCATCCATTGCCAAGCTAGAGCTGAGAGCAGTTAGTTTTAATCTTAAGGGGCAGGACAGTTAGGGGTGGGAGCTGGCATCCAATTCACCAAGTTCCCAGAGTGGATCAGTAACACTGAAAAAAAAAAAATCACAGTTATAAGGGGTTTCTCTCCCCTGCTCCCAATAACAAATTAAAAACCCAGGGTGGTGCTGGAGCAGGCCCTGTTGACAAGCTCTGATTTTCTAGTTTCTTTAGCCTCTCCGCCATTAGAGGTCAAGGAAAGGTGTGGTGAACAAGGTACTTATTCCCAATTTGAGCTAGATGGATAAATTATTCAGCAGGTCATCAATTTCCAAAGCTAGGCAAAGGAGCGTTTGACATGAACACTTACACTCCAGGAAAAAGTTAATCAAAAAGCCAGAACAGAATCTGGAGGCAAACAGTGAAATTTCACTGGGACCTGCTCCACTGAGTAGCTTGTACACTCAGAAACCATCCTGGGAAATAAGGCAGCTTCCAAGCACAAAAGGATTTAAAGAGAAAAAACAGAAGGTTTTTCTCAAACTATTTGTTACATGATAAATTCTTTGCCCCAGGAGGACTATTTAGCTAGAACGTGCTTTGTTCTCAGCTAGTATTGGCACTGAAGAAAAGCAGTCAGCATCACCTTCTACTCTCCTAGAGCAGCTGGCTGAGGCCTTATTTATAACGTCCTTCAGTGAGTCAATTGCTACCACCTGTTTCCCTTGAGACCTCAGCTGGTTCCATTTCTAAACAGGCTGCACCTCTAATTATATCGTGTTCTTAAGGCTTCAAGCAAAGCTGTAGTCTTTGTAAGAAACCTATTCTTTCCTTCCTTCCTTCCTTCCTTCCGGCTTTGCTAAATTATTTCCTACAGGTCTCTGTTCTTTGCTGTCCCCTGTAGTAAAATCAAAGGTCCCTGTGGTGGGTGCCAGAAAAGAGAGTGGCACCCATCTTGATGAGTCCTCTCCAAAGAGAGCAGGCAGCCCTGCACCAGCTTGGGACAACAGTCATTTGATAAAGCAAGAAAGGACTTTTGTGACTGGTACCACGAGATTAAATGGAGCTGTCACAGGATCCTTTGGATCATGAGGAATGATTTCTGTAGTCGTATACTGACGAGAGATTTGGAAGTGCACGAAGCAGAGCTGGCTTAATGTTTGGACTCAGCAGGGCAAAAAGAGGTTGGAACTACATGTTAGCTTCTCAAGAGCTTCAGAAAAAGCAGATCTGAAAGGCATGGTGGCTTGGTGCATTTGCCAGAAAAAGGCAGCACTCAGCTGTGCAAATCAAGCACTGTGGAAGCCAGAGCTATGGACTGGTGTTAACCAGAGAGTGGGCCGGGGAATGCAGGTCTAGCAGAGTAGACAAGAACTACACTCTGGGGCGTTGTACCCCACCCAACCTGCATTGCCACTTCAGGGTGAAGCCTTTGGCATGTTAACGGGATAGTGTATCTCATGGCTGTCTACCCGTTCTATTTTCTCTTGCCTGAACAGCACAGAGTGTAGAGAACAATTCATTCACCTGCCTCACATGCTGTGACAAACTGGGAATTTTCTGTAATAGTTGTATGAATGATGTGCCTGGCAGTGACTTACTTGACTAGAGCTTGCTATCCAGAGAGTGCAAAAAGGTTAAAAAGGTGCTTTTGGGGCAGAGCAGGAGACATGAGGAGTGTGTGTGTCACTAACTGTCTGGGTTGGTATAACTGGGTCATTAAAAGACTGGCTGAAGCTGACCCATATCAGTGGAGGGTCTGGAAAGACAAGGGGAGCCCCAACCATGCAACAACTGACACATCCATGAGAAACTATGACAAGCAGACACATGAACTCAGCATGGGTCTAGAGGAGACCAGTGGGCCAAAAGATGATGAGAGCCTAGGACAAAAACTGGCCTTTGGCAAGACACAGGGCTCTCACCTGGGGCTGAAAGACACGGAGCCAAGGTCAGGGGAGAAAGCCGAAATGGATTCCAAAGCAGCTTAGCTGACTGATTGCACTGTCTTGGCCAGAATGGACTCTATCTTCATCTTTGCTTCTCTTGGCTAACCAAGGATTTGCCAGTGATGTGTTCCAGTTGACAAACGCTGCTCCATTCTGGAAAGGCAGCCTGAGGTCACTGCAAATACTCGCTGAAGTGCATTCGTCCCTGAAGAGTGTAAAATCTCTGATCAGGAGTCTATCTCAGTTGACTCGCTGGGCAGAGTTCACGGTGTGAAGCAGGAGTGCTGGAGTCCAGGCAGTCAGACTCGAAGACAGTGAGGCCTCATGGCCTACCCTGAAGAGAGTGGGACCTCCTGGGGGTCTGGCACACGGAAGGGATTCCTCTGAGGCACTGTTTAAAAGCTGGGGGATAGCACAGACCCTGTGGATCTCTGACACACACGCAATAAGTAAATTCCATGAGTTTCTTCTGCGAGAACTTTATTGCCATGAAGCACCAGGGTCATTCTAAATTCGGTGCCAGTCAGTGTTTTACTTGTGCGGTTCCCAGGGCTGAGGGAGGGGGAAGAAGGAAGGAAGTCACATCCAGAAGGCCGTTTGGGTAGTGCTTAGAGGAGGATGGCTGGTGTCCGGACTCCTGGGTTTTGTTTCCAGTTCTGGGGGGGCGGAATGGGTCTAGGGATAAGGGGGTAGGTCTGAGAGTCAGAAGACCTGGACTTTGCTCTCGGCTCTGTCACGTGTGACCCGTGCCTCAGTTTCCTGGTGTGTGAAATGAGGGCAATGGCGCACGGAGCCCCGGGACCACGGGCACTGCTCTCCGCGGCCGTCGCGCTGCAGGGCAGGGAGCGGCGGCGGCTGGACGGGGGCAGGGCCCTGTCGACTCCTGGGAGCCAGGGCGACGGGGCTTGTCCAAGGGGTCAGGCAGCAAGGCACCGACAGTCCAAAGAGAACCCAGGAGTCCGGGCTCCCAGACCCCCCACCCCTCCCAGAGCCAGGGATGGAACCCAGGAGTCCCGGCTCCCAGCCCCGCCCCGCCCCGCCCCCTCCCAGAGCCGGGGACAGACCCCGGCGTTGGAGGCGCCTGTCTCTTTAAGAAGGAGCGCGACCGGAATGACGTCATCGCGGCTCCTCCGCGCGGCAGCGGAAGCGGAAGTTCCTCCCATGCTGAGCGCGCGCGGGGGGGGCGCGCTGGCTGGCTGGGCCCGCGCCGCTGAGGGGCCTCTGGGGGGCGCGGGACCGGGATGGGCCGCGGGGCTGCGGAGCCTTCGCCGCCCGCTGCCGCTCCCCGGGCCCGGGCGCCGCGCGGCGCAGAGCGACCCGCAGGGTGAGCGGGGCCGGGGGGGGGTCGGCGGCGGGGCGCGAGGGAAGCGGGGGCCGGCGGGCGCGGGGGAAGAGGGGGTCGGGGGGAGGTGGGGCGGGAGGCTGGGGGGGTCGGGGCGCGGGGTCGGGGCGGGGGGGCGCGGCCTGGGCCGGCTCCTCTCTCCGCAGGGCAGCGGGAGCCGCCGGGCGCCCGGGCCGGGTGACGGGGACCCCGCTGGGCCCGAGAGACCCGGGCCGGGGCGCTGCGGCAGCGGGGCCGGGCCGGGGGCTCACTCGCTGCTCCCCCCAGGCTGGCGGGAGACCCTCCAGGCCACCGCGACCGTCCTGCGGGAGGGCGGCCTCGTGGCGCTCCCCACCGACACCGTCTACGGAGTAGCGTGCCTGGCCCAGAGCCCCCCGGCCGTCCAGAAGATCTATAAGCTGAAAGGGCGACATGGAGGCAAACCCCTGGCCATCTGCCTGGGCGAGGTGGAGCATATTTACAGGTGAGCATGTGCCTCGGCTGGGGACACTGAGCGCTCGGGCCGCGAGTCCGCCTGGGTGAGGCTGGGTCCTTTAAAAAGCAGCTTTTGTGAAACCATCAGAAACGACCCACGCTTCATTAAACCACAGCGGAAGGTTGTTTTAAAGCAAGCTTTCCTTTGCAGCACGTGGGCACTTCCCAGGTCGCTGCCCTCGGCTTTGTTTTTCAGTTTTTAATACTCCGAGCGAAAGTGAATTGGACTAATTTGACTTCATGGTTCGTGCTGAGAGAAATGCAAGCTGCGTAAATCACAAAAGTAAATGAAATGCTCAGAATTCAGTTTTAGTATCTAACGTTGGTGGCCTTGGGAAAAAGATGAGTTTGCAAATATAGATTTTTAAGTTGTATCCTCTCTGAGCATCTCAAATCTGTGTCCAGCACAGCTTACAGTAGAGCAGGTACCTTGTCCCATACACTGAAATGGGGACAGATGTACCTAGAGAGCCCAGGGAAGGAAAATCTCCCTCAGAGAGGGGTCATGGACAGCCAAAATTCTCACTGTGTGGCGCTTTGGTCAGGGAGGGCCAGCCTGTTTTTGTTGTATTTTGCTTCTTGTCTCAACTGTGCAATAGCAAAAATGTAAAACTTCAGGGGAGGGAGTTGTGGTAGCTGGGAGCATGGAAACATTCCCAGTGATGGTTAGTCTCTTGTGACTGTATCTTGTAGCGATTTTAAGTACATCTCAGTGTACTTTATAGGTACTGTCATGTCAATGTGCCAGAAGAGCTGCTACGGGACCTGCTCCCAGGACCTGTGACCCTGGTATTGCAGCGCTCAGAAGAACTCAATAAAGACCTGAACCCTTTCACATCGGTAAGTCTTTGGGACATGACACACATCTCTGCAATTTGACAGGTGACAATCTTCTTCTTTGTGTGTAGTTCTTTGGCCTTCCCACTCACATTTGTTGTGTGTTCACGGCATTCAGCACTGATTGACATCTTCTTGAAGCTAGTTCCTGCCCTGTCAATAACAAACATGTGCCAAGATGGACATATTTGTAGGTGTCCTTGTCACCTATCTGAATGTGATATAACTTGTAGTGTTTGATGTGCTGGGTGCTTACCTCAAGACAGTTTATGAAGCTGGTAGAAAGACCTATCCTTCCTTTTCTGTGGTCCAAATTTTATTCTGTGGGCCACATCCAGAAATAGAATTCCAGATTCTAGAATCAGATCACCTGTTTTAAAGGATTTAGAATTTACCCATTAAGGTGTTAATCGGGGTTAAGAAGTAATAAAACTAAATTAAATAAGATAATAGCTAACCTCTTAGTGAGAACCCTGAGGAAAAGTTTCTGGCACTTGACTCCCAATGTCAATCTCAATATTTGTAACAGAACATGGGAAGCAGTAGCTGAGGGTGTTGCTGTCCAGCTGAGAAACTCCCTCAGTAGGGCCACAGGTGGTCCATAGTTCAGACCCCCGGTTTAGTTCCCTCTCTGACAGTCCAAAAATTAGAAGTTGAACGTCAATGACATATCAAGGCAGATGTGCCCCCAGAAATATTTTTAATGGTATGCGGTTCATCCCCCTTCCCTATCCCAGTCTCAGAGAGGAGACTGGCTGTGGCTTCGCTGTAGTCAGTGCATGTGCTCAGACCCTGGGGCATGTGCAGCAGTAAAGAGATTCCCTCACCCTGTCTTGGAGTGGGAGATGCCAGCTGCACTGATCATAGGGAGGCAGGGACAGCAGGCCCAGCGCCCCCCCTCAGCTGACTCTGAGGCTGTAGAGACCCAGCAGCCACTACCCCCCCTTCCAGCCATGCCTGAGAGAGTGGTGCAGCAGCCCAGTGGCCAGGGACCCACCACCCGCACAGGAGGTAACAGGCTGGGGTGCCCTTAGTACCTCCCAATGGGAGAGCACCTGCCAGAGACCTGGCACTGTAGGCTGGCAGGAAACTGGAGGCCCTGGTACTTTCCCAAGCCTCCTGCAGGAGGGGGGAAGCTAGAGCCCTTATGGGCTTTCCACAGGGGGCCTGTGGGGCTGAATGGTACCAGCTCCCCCTGCACTGTCTCGGTTATGCCCTGCCATGGCAAACAGGGCATGTCCCAGCATAGCTGAAAATTGTTAAGTGGACGGGGTAGCAGCGAGATGGAATCATTATGTGGGCCAAATCCAGCCCTCAGGCTGCCAGTTGGACCACACTTCTTTAGGTCAACAGGGCTTCATACAACATAATGGGATACATGGTTGATCTGTAGCTCAATGACTATTGCCTATAAATGCATCCTCTCTTTGGCTGTTGCATATAAACACACCTCTCTCTTCTCTTGTAGTTGGTTGGCGTTCGTATTCCAAATCACAGTTTCATTAGGGAGGTGGCACAGGCTTGTTCAGGACCACTGGCTTTAACGAGCGCTAACATCAGTACTCGGGCGAGCACACTGACCGTCTCGGTAAGGTTGGTTTTGTCACTGGGGAGAACTGCCATGCTAAGATTTCAGATAGGAGTTGGAAGAAGCTACTAACCTGTTGTACCACCTTTCCCACGGTGGTTGTTCCTCGTCCTTCTGTTACAGACCCCCTTCACAATAGACTACAGATCCCTGCTGCTGTGCTGGGAGCCTCCCTAAAGATTGAGGAAGGGCAGAGTTTAAAATGCAGACTGTTTAAAGGCTTCCTGTATACTTTACTAAACGTGATTGTGTAGCAAATGGTTCTGAACCTGAGAATCCTTAGAGGGCACTTGTAGCTCCTAAAATAGTGAAAGCGTGTGTTCTGATGTCTATGGTGTGTTCAGATCAGAAGCTCAGAGAAACGAGATGTCTTCCCTGGCACTAGAGTCCGACAGCGCTTCACGTGTGGTATCCATTTAAAAACTAAAACAACAACCCCTCAAACGCTTAGTTGGCTGAACCCAATTTTCCCTTCTTGTCTCAGGAATTCCAAGACCTTTGGCCTCAGTTGTCCCTGGTCATTGATGGAGGTGTAATTGGAGATATCCAGAGTCCAGAGTGTCGTCTGGGGTCAACTGTGGTCGACTTGTCTGTATCTGGGAAATACACCATTATTCGGCCTGGCTGGTAAGCACTCTTTGCTGACCATAGCTGCAGCTTTCACTTTAGGTAAAACAAAATGCAACTGAAAGTTAAAACATGGGGCTTGTTTTGCCCATTTCCCTACAGTGTTTTCAAAGTGCAGCATTCTCTAACACCTAACTAATTTGCCTGGCCAGAGATGCTGAAAATTGACAGATACTGGGTTCAGCAGGATATAACTTGCTATTTCATAATATACCGCTCTTTTGCCCTGCTGGGCTGAAGATAACCTTGCTCAGCTGGGTCTCGTTTTTTCCCTGCACTGCAAAATACAAAACTGTGGAACCAACTGAGTTCTGCAAATGGGAACTTATTTCTAGTCACCACGCTACTTGCCTTTATTTCCATAGTGCACTGACACCGACAGTTGAAATCCTGGGGAAGAAATACGGCTTGACATCAGAACCTTCTTCTTCGTGAGATACCAAACTCTGGAAGCTGTGCAGAGTCAGTAAAACTGGGCACCATGTGCCTGTCTCTTCAGGAAGCCAGTGTCAAAGGTCTTGTTTAATAAGGTCAATGGTTGTATCAGTCCTCATGTCTCACCCTGGGTCTTTTCATCATTTGTGTGTAATGGGTATTGGTCTGCTGTGCATGTTTGTAAGAAACAAATCAAGTACTTCTGACCTCCTTGTGCAAGTGTAATATCCCTGATTACCGTACAAGGGATCTTTTGCCTTGTGCAATGGGGTTTACTAGGATTTGAAATAAACGTCTATTTGCGATATCTTGGGAAACTGCTGTTCTTGCATGGGACAGAGGATCGTGTTTTACTGAAATACCTGTGTACAGCACTTGGGTTTGATTCAGATTTAAAGGCAACCGATTGCTGTTTTGACTTAAACACACACCACAGTTTTTAAATGTTTCTTCTGTTTTACTTAGAAATATCAGGAATACACAGTCTCCTCTTGCTTGGTTTTGCAGGAGTGAACTTTGACCCCTTTAGTAGAGAGAATCCTTCTTCCACCTGTCTGCTGAGTGTTTGGCTTAAATAGTAGAGCACCTGAAAGTGAAATGGCTTTTTAATCTGTTTCTCACGATGCCATAATCTTACTGTTCTCCAGCAAAAAGTAGCAAGTCTAGACCTGATATTTCTAACGGTGCCAAGCAGGAGAAACTTTTCAGCTGCTCTTTAGTTGTCAAAAAAGCATCCCTTTTGCAAGTCATCTAAGTTTTACTTTTAAGTGATGGTTGCTAATCCTGATACTAGACTAAATTCTTCCGTTTGTTTTCCTGGTAAAAGGAGAGAGGACAGACCCTGAAGTGCAATCTTCTGAGTCCCTCATGAACTGTTCCCTTCATCACCCATGAAGTTGTTGCTTTCCCTACTTAGCTGACCTGTGGACTAGAATCAGTCTGTAGTTTTTATAAATCTTAATTCAGTGAGATTATTAGAACAATAGGAGGAGGCCAAAAGGGTCTGAGCCAGTATTTACTCTTCTGGGAACACTAAAATGAAATTAATCTGTTCACGGTGATATTTATTAGTGTTTAAAAACTGGTGACCAAACTGTGTTTTTTGAAACACAATTTTGTGTTATAAATGCTTAGATTTAACGTGTTTGGATCTCTGCAATGCCTCTTTGTGTTAGTGCCATTAAAGTGTAAATTTTGTATGTACACTGTTACCTTTTGGAGGTGGTGGCTTTTCATCTTTCGAAGACTAATCTCTGTGCAACCTACAGTTACTTCTTGTAAAGATGAGGGTTTGACTAGCAACTACTCTGCTAAACCAGGCCCATCATGCAGCAAGACATGGAGCAGCTGGAGTCTTATCAAATCTTGAAAAAGATGAACAAGGGCTTTATAACCCAGATGCTTTGGTGAGTGCGATGCAACCATAGGATAGCTCTTTGCTTATTCCACTCTTGCACTAAGTTGGCAGGACCTGATGAAGTGTATAAAATTTGCAGATGACTCCAAGGTGGGAGGGGTTGAAAGCACTTCAGAGGACAGGATTAGAATGCAAAATGCCCTTGACAAACTGGAAAATTGGTCTGAAACCACCAATAAGATGAAATTCAATAAAGACAAGTGCAAAGTAAAGTACTTCACTTAGGTAGGAAAAATCAAACAAACAAATGGGGAATAAGTAGCTAGGGGCAGGAAAGCTGAACAGGATCTGGGGGTTACAGCGGATCACAAATTGAATATGACCCACCCCTATGATGCAGTTTCCAAGAAAGGCAGCCTGGGCTGTATTAACAGCAGTGTTGTATGTAAGACATGGGAGACAATTGTGCCACTGTACTCAGCCCCACTAAGGTGTTGGCTGGAGTGTTGGGTTCAGTTTTGGGTGCCACATTGGGACGAGACCAGAGGAGAGCAACAAACATAGGAGGTTTAGAAAACCTGACCTATGACAAAGGGTTGTTAAAATGGGTCCTGAGAAATGACTGATGGGTGGGAATCTGATACATCTTCAACCATGTCAAATGCTGTTATCACGAGGACAGTGATAAATTGTTCGTGTCCACTGAAGGTAGGACAAGGTTTAAACAGCTTAATCTGCAGCAAGGGAGATGAGGTTTAGGTTATTTAAGAACAGGTTAGACAAACACCTGACTGGGATGGTCTAGGTTTACTTGGTCCTGCTTGAGTATAGGAAATGGACTAATCAGGGGTTCTCACACTTCACTACACCGTGACCCCCTTCTGACAACAAAAGTTACTGCAGTATATTACCCCAGGTGCGGGGGCTAAAACTGAAGCCTGACCCACAGTCTGAGAACCACTGGACAAGATGACCTCTTGAGCTCCCTTAGAATCTTACATGTCTATGATTCTAATTCTCTCGACCGAGCATGAGCAGCTACATAAGAGCGTGTTTTCAATCATTTGCATTAAATGGAGAAAAATGAAACCATCAGTACTGTCACTGTGCAGTAAAAGTCAGAATTTGTATAAATTAAGCATAATTAATGTGACAAAGGAGAACCTCATGCACTAACTCAGATCTAAAGCTGCCACTTCTCACTTTATTGATAAAAAGACAAGTACAAATGAGTTCTTAAAACACCAAATTTAGAAGGGACTGGATGTACGATAGTTACAAAAAAGGGTATTTATTCTATAGTGATGTAACTTCCTTCTGGGAAAACACATTAGTATTTTCAGTTACATTTTATTGCAAGTGGTCACACTTCACTTGATTTTAGAGAGGAGATAAAACAAAGTTAAGGCTAAGTTTTGAACATGTGAAACACTAAAAGGGCATTTAGTACAGATCGCTGCAGTTCATTGGTTGCCAATACAGATAATAGATTAAATTCCAGCTCTAATTATTTTTAGTTATTTGGATACAGTGGCTCACTAACACCACCCAACCCAAAGAGTATTTAATTGCATAGGTTTGTTCTATAATAAACAATTTTGAGGAACAATTAACTCTTTGTTTCAACCAGCTAATAAGGGAAGTTAATTGTCAGAGCTGCTAGTGGTGTGTGGAATATGTAATCAGCAGGCAACTGGTGAAGGGCCTAGGATAAAATACATGCTGGGGGTAGGAGCCCAGCTAATATCTAAAATATCACACTAAATATATGCATGGTAAGAAAAACAGATCTCTTGCTCATTCATTCCCTGGCCTGGTCACTTACAGGCCAGTTCAGCTCCAGCAGGACTTTAAAAGGGACATCTGTACTAAACTCACAGCTGCAATAGAATGGACTGCTGCTTAGAGACCCCTCTGCTCACTAACATCTCCTCCTGTGGTTGTGGAGTTGGTGCTCAAACCAGCCTTAGGGCTGTTCGTGGAGAACACTCTATTTAGCGACCTGAACAAACGCATCAGTCCTGAACAGAGACCGTGACCCATAATCTGCTTTTCCCAACCGATTCTTTTTAACGTGACCTTTTTCATAAAGCAAAGACAGGCTATCTGAAGGCTTCCTGTACATAATAATCACATCAGCCATTGCTCCTTCTCCTTGCTGAAGTGTTCTGCCCACCTGCGGGTCAGCTCCAGATACATGTTGGGCTGATGAGGCAGGTAGTCCAGATACAGGCGTGTTAGTGTCTTCTTGGGCACCGCTTTCTCAATCTGAGTGCCTTCATGCCACTCATTGAAGGAAGTGATGGAGACTATCTCCGGCCTCACCATGAGTGCAGCCTGCAGAGCCGTTTCATAATATTTTCCATTGACTCTGTTGCGAGTGTGGTGGTTGTTCCACGGGCGGATACTAGTGTCCGTGTAGCCTGGGCCAACGCTGGGAACGAACATCAGGCTGTTTGAGTCGCAGAAGGCTTTGATAGCTTTCCAGTTCTGGTGGGATGAGCCGAAAGAGAAGCCATTGGATGCAAAATATGTGTACATACCATTGAATCCTGCGGAGAGAATATCGTGCTTGTGTCCTTCTTCCACTAGCAGTGCTATGAACACTGCATCATACGGGGTATTGCGGAGGGAATGAGAGCCTGACTGGGTGAAGAGCTTGGCCCAGGATTCAGGGGGTGTCAGGTAAGAATCATATATGTAAAACATTGGGAGGCTCTGTCCTGTACTGGTCTTGCATTTATAAAAAGCTGCATGTGATCCATACCTACAGAGAAAGAACAGACCGTTTCAGTAAGTGATCGGCACCTGGGGAGCAAGTCCCATGCTGACTAGCAGGCAGGTATGCCCATTTCAAGGCAAGTGCAGCCTGAAGCCCAGTCAATTGCATGCCCTGGTAGTTCCACTTTAGGCCTTTGCATGCTCCCTGTGTCACCGTTTACCAGAATGGGGTTCAGCTGCATTGCCCATGGTTAGACAAAGGGGAGGATGTTGCACTGGACTGATCAATATTTCAGACCCATTTTACCACCCTGAGGGAATGCCTGGAGGAACAGGAAAGCTTTGTTGCATTCCCTGAGAGACTCCATCAGACTAATTTATACTTGAGATATACTGCAGTGGTGACCACCATCGACATGCCAATAAATGCACTGGGGACATGTGCGCACTTACAAACTGGTGAGAGATCCCCCCATGGATGGTAATAGCTTTTGGTTACTGCCTGGTTCGCCTGCATTCCAGATAGTGACCCACAGTGAAAAGCTCTTTATTCCCCAGCATTTAAATCTTATTTTCTTGTTAACATCTCTGGCAATGGCCTTTTCTACAGACTCTGGGGCTAATATACTCACTTTATAAGGGTTGCTGAAGATGACATATAAGTAAAGGGCTTGGTGTGATGCTGTTGCATTTCTCTGCTACAGCCCCCTGTGGCATAACTTACTTAGTTCATATACAGCGCGAGCAAGAAGTTTAGTACAAGACAGACATGGTTGGCCTGACACTGCTTTGTATCTCAGCACAGAGTTGGGCCTGAACTATGCGCTTGTGGCAGCTACTGAAAGCCCAGACTTACTTGTCTACGATGTATTTAATGTTCTCATGCACAGTGTGGTCGTCGCGCCCTTTGTATGGCTGGATGTGGAAGGCAACCTTCAAAATAAATCATGGAGACATGGTGACCAGCACATGCTTTCCTTGTGACAGTCAGTAAGTCCCAGACCCTTTGAAGAGGTCACAGTGTCCATTCATCACAGAGCATCCAGAAGCTGCCTAGGCAGCCCCCTTTCAGGAAACAGACTGAGGGTCTGTTCCATCATAAGAGGGCATCATAAATACTAACAAATTGAGTTAGTCTTTAAGGTGCCACTGGACCTCTCGTTGTTTTTGTGGATACAGACTAACATGGGTACCCCTCTGACACATAATAGGGCATGTAACCTATCCCTGTTTGTCCAGATTAGTTTTAATAGTTGTGAGAACAAGCTGTAAAGCCCTCTCATGAAGTGATGCTTGTTTGTGTTCAGCTGTTGCAAAATAAAGACTCCCCACTACCTCCCATAATGACCCGTTAAAAATAATACAAAGCCACTGAGACTGCAGAGCACGCTCCTGCTGGAGAAGCACCGTGGCAATTCCTGGCTAATTTGAGCAATTAGTTTAATAGCTTCAAACAACGAGAGAGAGCAGTCTTACCTTTATGGCATATCTGTGTGCAGCATCCAAGATAAATGGCACAAGACTATCTGATGGCTCCCCATTATCATCTGCCAGACCAGGTGGGTACCAAGACAAAACCAGGACTCCTGCAACAAGTTGCAGAAGGAGATCAGGACCAACCTAATGCATTCATATTTAAACCCCTTCCTGCCTTCTGCTTCTCCCATGCAACACCAGAACTCAACCTTATTTCTAGTCATTCTAACAACTGCACAGAGTCCTCTAAGCTTAGTTGTCAAAGCAGTTAAATCTCAGATTTAGGAAGGAGATCCCTTAAAATAGGAGGGTCTGAACCACTGGCTCTACCCAGCCTGGATCCTCTGTTTTGATACCCAGGTGTGGGGAGATGGTTATAATTGTCCTCAAGCATTTGCAGGATGTCCGTACCGTTAGGTATAATTTGTAGCAGGGTAACAGCTTGAGAATTCCTCAGAATGAAGTTAAATTCTCAATCCTTTTCTCAATAGCACCATCCGTGGCAGAGTTCTACAGGAGGAGCAGTTCGAAGTGCCTGACCTAGTGCATAGTGGAAAGACACTAGTCTGTATTAATAATGTGTTCCAGTTTAGTTACGTGCAAGATCTGCCGCAGAGGTGTTTTAAATCCTGTTATACCACAAAGACACTGCATCTGGAATGGAAAGGGTTAATTGAAAGAACACTGGTAAACACTGTAACATGACCTTTCTTGAAGGAAAAGCATCTGGCTTGAAAGGAGGTTTTTGTTCACCAGCCCTGTAATTTAATAATGGAGCTGTCCATAGCAGGGGGTGCTGAAATGTCACCTGTGCTTAACAGTCCCAAACTAGCAAGCTGCTTCTCAGGTGATGGTTGGAGAACTATTAGACTGAATGCTGGGCAAGCAAAGCCACTTTAATACAAGGCCAGATTAGGATGAACTGGCACAAACTGACTTCCCATTGCTCACTATTTGATTAATGAGAATATAAAGATGTCATTACCTGACTCACTCACTTGTCACTGAAAGGGAGCCAATTTTGATAGTGATAATGAGAGTTTGTTTTGATCTGGTTCACACTATCTTCCTGCTGTGACCTCATCTGATCTTGACAGCAGACTGGGCTGGGCCAGTACTTGGATGGGAAATCTCCAAGATAAAAAAATACCACACGCAATGCTACATGAAGAGGTGCTGGTGACAGAGAGAATGTACAACTAATTCAGGCCCATTCGAGGGAGCAGTAGGCTGCCACATCTCAAACAGAGGTCCTGAACTCTTGGAATCAAAGGTCCCTGATACCTTTCGTATCATGAGAGCTGGGATGTTTGCCCCATTCAAGAGTCAGCTTTGGCAATTTATAGCGTCTGTTTAATGTTGGAATTCACTTGTCCCGGGGGATCCTGTACAGCACAGAAATTTGAAGAGGCTGATCTCTTAATAAAATATACTTTGCTACCAGTGCTAATAGGCTGTTCAGTACAGTACATAATTGCTCTGCTGTATTTATACTACTACACTTTGCAAGCTACACAGCAAAATATGCAAGTTAAAAAGAAAACACTTAGCCTTGAAGGCAAGCATAGAATGGACCCAATCTATCAGTACTATTTTCATTCCAGCAACGCCTTCTGGGAGTCTTAAATAACTTTCTTTCCCTTTTTGTGAAGGCAAAAGGCATACTGTTTGCCAATTTTTAAATGTTAAGGTTGAATAGCTTTGCTACAAGCTGCACTTTTGATGAGTTTTAACCAGTGCTTTCTAAGTCTTCATATAGAAGTTATACTCCAGTTTGTAGAATGAAAGTCTCTCAGATCCTTGCACTCAGCCAAAGGCTCTTTTAATGTCCTGGGGTTTGTAACTATGCATCCCCATCCTGCAAACACTCACCTGCTTAACTTGAGTCATGCAAGCAGCCCCCTTAACTTCACTGTGAGTGCTCACATGAGTAAAATTAAGCATGCAGGTAAGTATTTGGAGAAACACTTACTAAAAGGTACATTTTCCTTGACATTCAGCCTAAATTTTCCTTTAATTTATTCCTATTTCTCCTACTGTGACTGCCTTGTAGCACCCTCAGTGTCTCCTCTCCCACCTTGGTGCTTACATCCTTGTTAACTTAACCCCCTTGTCACCATCTGGCCTTCACCATGGGTTTAAGGTACAAAGCAACGTAGTCTTTGTCCGGAAACTTCACTGTGGATGAAAATTCAAATACATACACCCGAACACTGAAAGTTGTGATGCTATCCTCTCTGAATTGGGGTTAAAGCAGTTTATGAGTTATTTTTCCAGTATTTAAAAAATATTATCTTGTGTACCCCTGATGGATTTCAACACTAATGCTCGACTCCAGCAAGCAGGTCTGTGCCTGGAACACCAGTGATTTCGCTGGGGTGCTGCATGGATGCAGAGGCTCACCTGCACAGATCCGCTTGTAGGACTGGGGCCTCGTTTGGTACCCAACATCTATGAAACTGTTAGGTGCATTGACAAGACGATGAAACATGTCAGGACATCCTTACCAACTGCTGCTGCTCTCAGCTGGTTCATGTGCTCCTCCAGCACTTCAGGGTCCCTGGAGCTGTACGGTCCCAGCTCAGGGTAGAAGCTAGAGCCAATGTCCTCTGGGGGGCTGTGCCGCCCTTTGGGGTAGCTGGCAGATATCTTGGGGTCCCAGTGCGGCACCATGACATGGTCCCAGTGCAGGTACTTTCCTTCGAAGTGGGTGTTCCCATACCACATGTAGTAGAAGACGTGCAGGTCGTAGTACACGGGCGGTGTTGGTGCCTTGGCGTCACTGCTGGTAGCCACCTGAGGCCGGGAGATGGCCTCATGGGAGACAGAGCGCCTCGCCCCTCGCTCCGCGAAGGGCGCCAGCTCCAGCCCTGGGGCCAGGTCTGAGACGCCATCAGAGGGTTTCAGAGTCCGCAGGCCCATCATGGTGCCGAAGATGAAGAGGGTGAAGAGGAAGAGGGCAATGCAGGCTCTGCGCCTCAGCCGGGCCATGGCGCCGGGGGCTGCACCAGGGGAGGGGGCAGCCAAGGGTCCGTCAGTCACCCCCCCCCCCAATAGCGGATGGGCTGGGGGATGGGGTCAGGGCCAGCGCAGGCCAGTGGCTGCGCACGTAAGAGGGGCTGGGGTGGGCAGTCAGTCACGGGGGGAGGGAGGCAGGGGGGTTGGTCACCAGGGGAGGGGGGTGTGGGTCACACGGGGGGGAGTGTTGGTCAGTCAGTCAGTCGGGCCCCGCGGTGGGGGAGTCGGTCGGTCACTGGGGGAGGGTTGGGCCCGGTTGGGTCGGTCTGTCACTGGGGCAGGGGGTGTCAGTCAGTCGGGCCCAGCGGTTGGTCGGGCCCTGGTGGGGTGGTCGGGTGTCCGTCAGTCCCCGGGGGGAGGGGGTGCGTGTGTGTCAGTCTGTCGGTCAGTCCCCGGGGGGGCGGGCGTGGGGGGGGGTCGGTCCCCGGGGCGGGTTGATCACATGGGGGGGTCGGTCGGTCACGGGGGCGCGGGTCACGAGGGCGGGGGGGGGTCGGTCGGTCACACGGGGGCTAGGGGGGTCGGTCACGGGGGGAGGTCGGTCACATGGGGGGCGGGGCTGTCACGGGACGGTCAGTTGGGCGCGGGGGGGGGGGTTGGTCGGTCCCCAGGGCGGGTTGGTCACATGGGGGGGGTCGGTCACAGGGTGGTCGGTCAGTCACGGGGGGGCCGGTCACACGCAGGGGGGGTCGGTCAGTCACGGGGGGGCCGGTCGGTCACGGGGGGGCCGGTCACACGCAGGGGGGGTCGGTCAGTCACGCGGGGGGGCCGGTCAGTCACGCGGGGGGGGCCGGTCACACGCAGGGGGGGTCGGTCAGTCACGGGGGGGCCGGTCGGTCACGGGGGGGCCGGTCACACGCAGGGGGGGTCGGTCACGCGGGAGGCCGGTCAGTCACGGGGGGGCGGTTACGGGGGCGGGTCGGTCACGCGGGGGGGGCCGGTCAGTCACTGGGGGGCGGTTACGGGGGGGGGTCGGTCCCCGGGTGCCCGGCTCGGCCGGTCCCAGCCCGCGCGGCCCCCGCGGCCGAGGCCAAGCGCGCTCAGGGGCGCCGCGGCCCCGCCCCGGTCCGGTCCGGTC
Organism: Natator depressus; assembly: GCF_965152275.1. Lineage (NCBI taxonomy): Eukaryota > Metazoa > Chordata > Testudines > Cheloniidae > Natator > Natator depressus. The sequence continues at coordinate 995,079 of NC_134252.1, forward strand.
GGCTCCGCTCTGCGCTGCGGGCCCGGCCCCGAGCCGTCCCCGCCCGGCAGCGGGGGAGGTGGGGACCCCTGCTGGCTTCCGCCGGGGCTGCAGCTCCGCGCTCCGCCCGCCCGCGGCGCTGCGCTTCCACAGCCTGAGCGGATCCCGCAGAAACGTCCCCACAGCGGGAACGGAGGGAGGAAGCGCTCGGGCCGGAATCGGTGCGGGCAGGCCCGACACACGCAGAAACAACCAGCCTGAAGCAGCCCATCCACCGCGGGGGCAAGGAGTCCTGGAACAGTCTACATACGCCGAGGGGGGGAAGGCTAGAGAGGCCTCCTCACTGTGCTGACTGAGGTGGCTGAGTTACCCCCCCGTTGGATGGTACAATCCCAGCAGCACCATGGTCGCGTGGGGCCCTGCTCTGAATTAACTCCTTCCATGCTGCACGCCTCCCGTTATTGCCCGTCGGGCGGGACTGTGCTGCCGAGGGGCGGGGCTGGGCGTTATTCCGGCCTGCGGGGGCGTGGTCTGTAAGCAGGGGCCGACCATGGGCTGGATAAGCTGCCTGCTAGCACAGGTGTGACCCAGCCCGAGGCCCAGTAGCCTGGGGTGGGAGGTTGCCGGCAGGGAGCCGTGCAGGGCCGGGACCCTCCCGTTCCTGTCTCACAGGAGCAAGGACGTGGTCGGCAATGTCAGTGTTAACGCGTTCATCCCTGGACATCCATCGCTGACATGCACGGGGTGGGTCACGCTTCAGAGCTCAAACGGCCTCCGTAATGCAGGCTTAAGCTAGGCCTCCGGTGGTGGTATGGTAAGCCATACCTCTGCTAAGTGCCATCTTGTGCTCCAGAATCTTCATTCTCAAGTCTCTAGCTATAATGGTGGCAAAGAGAAACTCAGTACCATGGATGATGCGTAACTGATGTAGCAATGTCTGCCTGAGTCTGCAGAGAGCCTGAAACGAGCTCCTCTGAAAAGCAGCTTTCTCCTCCTCAGTGATGGAGCTCCAGCTTGGGGAGCCTGCACTTTCTGCCAGTGCACCATAGATGGCTGGCTTGTGGTTTCTTTGTCTGAAGCTTGGGGTTTGTTCAAAAGGTTGCATGCCAGCAGCACAGAGCCCCACAACACTAATCTGGTATACTAGTTCAGTGCTGACTCAAGAGTGAAGAGGGCCATGTATTGAACCCATAACACCAGTTTCTGGAGCACTGAAGCATTCTTTGGAGGTCTCTGATCTAAACACAGACCATGGTTGTCTCTGCTTTACTTGTGCATTCTAACAGGGGTGGCGGCAGGCAGTGCCAGGTAATTTTGGGAGAGTAGTTTGATTGTGAAGTGTGTGTGTTTGTATGTGCATGTGTACCTATGTTACGTGCGTGCATATGGCATGTGTGTGTCAATTGTGTAAGGAATATGGCTTTGCAATAAAAAGCTGATAAACCTTGAATAGGTGCTACGTGATTTGCTGGTATCCAATGAAGAGGGGCTGTCCAGGGGAATTTAAAATTAAGCAAGATCTAAATTCAAAGAGAAACTTGACCCATTTCCTCTGAGCACTTGGACCCTCATAGGCAGCGCCAGGTACAGAACAATTCTCACCACAAAGAACGTCTGAAATGTGTTTGGTGATAGATACCATGGTGATTGGCTCCCTAACAATAACTTTATAGGAAGATATATTTGCAATAAAGGGCAGATTCTGTGGGATGCTGAGCTACTGCTGATTGGAATCAGTGGGAACTGAAGATGCTCATCTCCTTGCTGGAGCAAGCTCATAGCTTTGAGTGATAAGCTTTTTGGCCTGTGGTCTTTGTGTCCTCGAATGGCAGTGGGAACAGAGAGAGGGTCCAGTGGTGGAGAATGAAGCCTGCTGCCATTTGCACTAGAGTCTCAATGGAACAATTCTAAATAAGCAGCTGATGAAAGATTAAACTTATTCAAGAAAAGGAAAACGCGCTCCAGCAAACACTGAAATGTGACGATCAGAGCCGTTAACAGGAATAACATTTTAATTGGGTGACTCTGTTATGCACAAATGTTACAGACGATAAAACTCCTGCTAAATGGAAACTGGGTAATGAGACAAACCTGTCAAGGGAACAAATCGCCTGCGAATCTGGAGCCGGCATTTCATAGCTTCCCAGTAGGTTTGGCTCTGCCAATGACATTACTTTGCTTAATTGAGGCTGACACTTTCTCCAACGTGATGGCGGGTTCTGGCCGAGGTTTGCTCACAGAATCTGTCCATGCAGAATGACATTCTTTATGAAGAGTTTGGCTAAGTGTTAGTGAGCTGGAGTAACGGCAAGGAGTTTGTCAGCTTGCCTGTGAGAGAGCTGATTGGTTTAGAATCTAATCAGAATTCTCTCTGCCCAGGTTAGAATTTAACTTTCAATCTTGATCCACAGCTTTGGGCCTATGTATTATAAAATCATTTGTCTTCACCCACAGGTCCATGTGAATCAAGTACTGCACATTCCCTAAGGCGTGCTCTACTCTAGCAATCTATGGAAAAGTCGAACCGTGGAGCGACACAGTTATACCAACCTAACTCCTGGTGTAGATAGCGCTCTGTCAGCAGGAGGGCTTCTCCTGTCAGTGTAGCTACAGCCTTTTGGGGAGGTGGAGAGCCTGCGCCGATGGGAGAAGCTCTCCCGTCAGCATACTGGCATCTTCACCGAAGGGCTAGAGCGGCGCAGCTGCATAGACGAGCCCTAGGCAAGAGGCCTTTACAAAGCTATAAGAGGCTTCCACAGATGGCTTCTGGATCCAAAGGCACAGGCTGCTTTCCTTAAACAAAAATAAAGACATCATCAGAAAGAGCTTGTGTATCTGAGAGCGGGTCCATTTGATTCCCATTTGAGTTCTGTTCTGTGGCTTTATCACTGGCAGGTCCCTTGGGCATGCAGAGCGTAATCAGCTTGGGTTAGCTGTAAAGTTGGTCTCTAGGGAAGGGAAGAACATGGTACAGTAGTTTCAGGCTTTCACCATCCAGTCAGCATTTCTGGCTGCTACCCATTCACAGACCTTGCTCTCACCTGGGTCTGTGGTACAGATACACTTCTCAGTGCCACAAGTTCATTGAACAGGACCCAGACCAATATATCAGGCAAGGGGCATCCTTGCCCATTCAGCTCTGGTCACTAGCAGCTGTCTGTTCTCCGAGCATGTGGCATTCATTCATGTCAGCATCATCCTAGAAGGAATCACTCCTCCCGTTCAATGCAGACAGCTACTGGAGAAAAGTGACTGCTTGATGTAAATGCTGATCTGCTTTAAGGCAGGAATTGCACAAGTGGATGCTTGTGGATGCTGGCCAGTGTGCAGTGTGCTAGGGCAAGGAAAGAGGGCGGGGAGCTCTTTTCTGACCCTGCTGCAGTGCCCTACAGGAGTCTATGGCCATGGTCAGTGGTTCAGCCTACAGCACTCCTGGTGTCACTGAGAGCTATTGGGTTATCCAACTCCTTAAAAACCCAGCCAGTAGCTGCTGCTCTCCGGCCACCCAGCTCTGAAGGCAGCACAGAAGTAAGGGTGGCAATACCATGACCCCCCTAAAATAAACTTGCAACCCCCCTGCAACTCCCTTTTGGGTCAGGACCCCCAACTTGAGAAACGCTGGTCTCCCCTGTGAAAGCTGTATAGTATAGGGTAAAAGCACACAAAAGACTAGATTTCACAGGGGGAGACCAGATTTCATGGTCCGTGACGCGTTTCTCATGTTCGTGAATTTGGTAGGGCCCTCACCACTTAAGATTCACTTCAGCCATACAGGGTTACGTGGAACGTGGGTGATGCACAGGCCTCGTAGGGCTGAAGTGGAAATTCTGTGGTATCTAGGCCTGTTGCTGGCTACGCAGCACTGGAGTGAATTCCATGCGCTGCACACAGACCGAAGAGCCCCAGGTACAAATATCTCAAGGAAAAAGAAAAGGGCATTTTTTAAAGCATAGAGGCATGTTCATTGAAACGAGCGGCATGAGCAGCTCCACATGGCTTCGCCTCTCAGCACTTTGAGCAGTGAGGCCTTTGCCAGCCAGAGCGTTTAGTCAGCAAACTGCTCTCTTAGTGCCACCGACGCTCTTAGTGCTTCAAACACATTCATATGTGTGCGCCCTGCAGTGGGAGCAGCTGCTGGTCCAGCCGGTCTCCGCACACACCAATCTCCGTGCAAGGTACAGAGAGAAGAGTTCGGATAGCATCAAAAGGCAGCATTTATCTGTCACAGGAAGGAGAGAAATAAATGAGTGCAATGTTATGACATATTCAGTGCTCCCAATGCTTGTGGTTTTGTAGCATGTCTTGCAGTACCTGGGGCTTTTCTCGAAGTCCCAGCTTCTGAAGTCATGAGGGTCAAAGAGAATATCAGGTTTAATTTTTTTTAAAAGTAAGTTTCTAGCCCTCATGGTTGCAGAGAAAGAAAAGCTTGAAAATGTGACTCGAGTGCACCCTCATGCTCGGAAACCAGAAGGCAAATCAAAAGACCTCCCACCCTTTCATTTTTTCCCCCAAGTCTCATTATTTTTAAGTCAATCTCATGATTTTGGGGGCCTGACTCATAGTTTTTGAATGCTTGGGGTCGGCAGTGCTGTGTGTTTATTCATCAGACTCCATTTGCTTGGGCTCCTTTAGGGTCCCTGTGTGTATGTGGATTTCCCCTCCCTGCCTGACTTGCAGTTATTTGCTAGAAATGGGAAGGCCTTTTAATCTAATTTCCATCCTGCAATCTCTTCCAGGTGCAGTGAGTGTGTCCCTCTGAGCTGGTTGGTTCAGCGATTGTGACGTTACACCCCATATTCTTCATGGAAATTTGGTTATGGTACGAATATGGTGTGACTAAAATATACTTTATGCAAGATGGCTCCTGCAAGGTATCAACTGGAAAGGTTATGATTTACTGAATGTGATTATCCAATTTGTTTGCATGTATCATTTCTCTATCTAAAGTTGGGAATATTGGTTATGTAACAATTACATCTGTGCATCCGATGAAGTGAGCGGTAGCTCACGAAAGCTTATGCTCAAATAAATTGGTTAGTCTCTAAGGTGTCACAAGTACTCCCTTTCTTTTTGCGGATACAGGGCTGCTACTCTGAAACCTGTAATTACATCTGTGTGTGTACTTGGGAAACGCCCACCAGACAGTAAGCAATCAGCCTTAATGGGCCAATAGAAAAAGACAATGGGTCTTTGATGTGGATCCCCCATCTGCCTGGAGTTCCTGTGGACATTGCACATAAACCTGGTTTCATAGTTGCTTTGACACTTTGATAAAATACCACCTTGGACACTGCTGGGACTTTTCCTCTGTAGGGGGATGGGGATCAAACAAAGGTTTCCCGCCTTAGGAAAATCCTTTTTAAGGCTGGGAAGGGGATTAATCTGGACTCACTCTTCCATTACCTACCCAAGAAGAAAGACTGCTGAAAATACCTGAAGAGATAAAGGAACTAACCTGAGGGGAAAGGTAGGGGTGAGTCCAGACTGAGACAGGGATCCAGTTTGTGAGAAGAGATAACTGGCAGTCTAAGCTACAGAAACTCTGCAACTTGCCTAAAATAACATTTAGGGTAAGAGATTACTTCTTGAAACCAGTCTCTTTAAGATCTTAAGCGTAATATGCACGTTTTGTTTTATTTGCTGAGTAATCTGCTTAGCTCTGTTTGCTATCCCTTATCATCACTTAAACAAAACAAATCTATTCTATTATAAAAGGTGAATTTTAATATTAAACCCAGTTTGTGCTATTTCTAACTGGGCGGGGGGGGGAGGAGAAGTTGTGCATATCTCTCATCACATTGAATGAGAGGGCAAATTTTTATGAGCTTGTGCTGTGCAGATCTTTCTGTACAATGCAAGACAATATTATTTTGAGTTTATTCCCCAAAAGGGGTGTGCACGTGAGTGCTGGGGGAGTCCTCTCACACAGAGCTGATTTCAGTCTATGTCTGCAGCTGGGTATGGCCCTACCTGTGTGTGTGTGCTGCAGGAGGCTGGAGAGCCTAATTCAGCAAAACAGGGAGAGAGAATCCAGGCTGGTGGAGCAGGAGGGGCTCAGTAAAACCCCAGTACATCAGGCGGCATCCCAGAAGGGGGGGTCTAACCCGTCACAGCGAGTTAGTTTTGATGTGTTCTGATTCCTTTTCTTGGAGATCTCTCTTCTTCATTCATGCAAAGGGAATTGTGATGAGTGTGACCTTTCAGTCTACAACTCCTTGCATTCCAGTACACTGCAGCCACCAAGAACCAGATGTAGAAATGCAGCCAGCGGGGTTAAATATTCCTGCTCTTTGATGGACAGTGTTAAATTGCACTGTTCAGCCCTGCCATCCTACGGGTAAGTGCTTCATCTCCTGTCAAACAGCTATCTGCAGCTGTTCAGAGAGGTCAAACTGCAGAGGGTAGATGGCTCCAAAGAGGTGAGGAAAAGCTTGAGGTTTTCTATGGCTGGTGCCCAGGAGAAGGGCAAGGGACGGCAATCTGCAGTCCAATGAATTTGCTGTCAGCCTACCCTCCCTGCGTGAGTTCAGTTCCTGTGAATACCAGCAGTGACATTTAATTTATGACTTGGCAACGTAAATTGTTGGTGCAGGAGCTGAAGGCAAAGGGTGGAACCATTTACATGCAAAATATTCTGAGAGTAATGATGAGATGGGAGAGTCATCAGCAATGTGAAATGCTAATGGGAATAGTCGATGTCAAATGATGAGTTCTAATGGGGAAGAAGTTGTGGGGTTGCCAGCTAGTGCTGCATAGTTTCCCGTGTAACTTCTGTATTTCGAGGGCCTTGTGTGATGAATCAGTTTCATTATTGGGATCCTGTCCCCCACCTGCCATACTGATGAAATTCCCTTCATGGAGCAAAGGAATGGAAAGGCCAGAAATGAGCGTTCCTAATTGATTTGAAATTGGGGCATCCATCACCATCGGGGCTGGCTGCCACCTGAGATGACTTCTGAGCTAGTGTTTGTTTGATACATCAATCCCCATTGGCTCATTATTGCTGCAAACCCCTGAACCATTCTTTGGAGTCCCGACAGGTTCCAAACCCTTCCTGTCCTCCAAATCCATGCTGAGGATGGAACAAGACAGGTTCCCACCTCTAGATGGCACTAGGTCACTGCAGGGAGAGTTTAAACAGGCGCCTTTAGCAGGCTGGGTGTAGGGCAAGGAGTATTTCCCCACTGTGTTTAAAAGTGAACATGTGATGCAGAGTGTGCAGGGCCCAGCTGTGCATGACGTTTGTACAAGGCAACAAAAGCACCTTCGCTTTCTGAGGGTGCTGCAGTCTTTACTTCTCCCGGGGCAGGGGCGTGAGGGGGTTGGTGGGTCAGGAGCGGGCCTGGAGACAGGGCTGCTTGCTGCTGGGGTGCAGAGAGGTTACCAGTTGCTAGTAGGTGCTGGAGCGAAGAAGTCTCGGTTCCGACTGTGCTCAGCACTTGCCACAGCAAAGAGGAGAAATTAGCGCCTGCTCCTCGCTCCCGAGCGTCGTGGAATTGGGATGTTTCTGTTTAGCCAGTGAGCAGCTGTTTCAATCACTGCTAATGGACTGTAAGAGACACAAGGACGGCCCTACAGGGACCTCCCCTCTCTATGTAACGCGTCTGTTGATGGCAGTTCCTGCCGGTGTACAGGAGACACTGCGCCTGCCCGTGGGAATCGCTCTCATTCACAAAGCCTTTCGGGGCAGGCCTTGGTTCTCCTGCAGTGCCACCCACTTTGTACCAACCTCCAGTGACACAGGAGGGCTGGGATGGTTCAGACGAGCACCGACTCCCCCTGACCATGCTGGGGATCCACAGAGATCGATCCCGCAGCAGAAGGACACCCTGCCCCAGGCACTGGAGGGGTTGGGTATGTAACGAACCCCACAGTGTGTGGGTGGAGGGGCAGGCAGAGCAGCATCCTCAGCAGGGGCCGAGTTTCATGTGTTCTATGTATTTCTGTCCCAATTTGTAAACTCCTGCCCAGTGCTGGGCCCCTGGGCACAGGACAGACTGAAAAGCCCTCATCAGCCCAAGGGGGCCCACTGACGCCATGTCCCTGCTTGACCCACCTTCCCACTTCTCTCCTTGGGGGAAGGCAGCATAAGAAGGCAGGTTTGATGGTCAGCAACCCCAGGCTTGGTCAACCTGACTGAGGAGCAATTATTACAACACTGGCAGCCAGCAGGGAGGGAACCCAGGAGAGCCCTGGTTAGGGAGCTACCCAGTTCTTTGCAGGGAACCCGGGAGGACAGGATCCTGGCTCTGTGACTGCAAGGAGAACAACTGAGGCCTCAAGGTGCTAAAACCTGCAGATTTCTGTTTAATTAGGAGAAAACAGCAGCCCCCAGCCCTAGCGGGCCCCTTAGACAGCCCAAAATGGGACACGAGTCCCAGCCCCACAGAGCAGAAGAGAATGATGTTAGCTAAGAAACGCAGAAGCTGCCATGTGGTAGAGGGCATTGAATTATGTATCCTGGCTCTGCCCACAGCACGCTTCTCTGTTAGCCCAAGCGACTCTGTGGGCCCCAAAGCCTTGTTTCAGGCTTGTGTCTCTGGCCCAGGCCTAGCACAACCCTTGCTGGTGTCTCTGAGCAGCCCTTCAGTGGGCTGGCGGGCAAGGGGCTGGGGCATGTTAGCTGGCTTGTCTGGCATTGATGCATTTTAAGCTGTTGGTGCTCTCTGCCCCTGCAGTGACAGCTTTATTTGTTAAACCAGAGTCAGGAGGACAAGCCGCATGTCAGGCCTCTGGTAGGATGGCTGGTGGCCTTGCTTCCCCAGAGGAAAAGTGGTCACTATAAATTACGTCTTTACTCTGGCTTCCAGGTGTCTTCTGGCTGCTGTCACTAGCAGTTCAGTTGTGCTCATGCTAGGGAGTCAGTCACTGTCAGTGCCTCTAGGACACGACCCAGAGTGACAGGACTCAGGCATCTGCAAATCCTTGGCTCTGGAGGGAGAGCTGCAAGGAAGAGCTCTCCCCACTGACGAACATTTCAGCAATTTCCTACTGATGTGAGAGGCTGAATAATTGTGTCAGCTTTAAATCTGGTTCCACATGCCTGTTCCCAAGGGCATTTTTTACTGGTTACTTTGGAGCTATAAAGATATGCAATAAGTAACACGGAAAAGACAGATCAGTCAAGAGCCATCTCCGCGACTAGCCCTCCCACTCTCTTTTCTATAAAACGTGTAAGCTCGGAACAGGCAAGGCTACTCCCACTCAGCAACACGGACAAGACCCTTCCCCATTTGTAGAGGGAGTGATCATACAGCTCCCCACCATGGCAGAGTTGTGAGGCTTTGTTGGTTACTCTGTGCAAAGTGCTATGAGAACCAGGCGTGGATGGGGTTTGAGAAGGTGGCAGGATGCTGCTGCTGGATTACTGCATGAACTAATGAGACGTGCTAGTTAAAAAACAAATCAAGAAAGTGAAGGGAGCAGATGAAATAAAACTAGCAAGAAAAAATGTAAAGAATACACATAAGAAAGATATCTTCGTTAGTGAGTGTTCGTGATACAGCCCCACGGGGCTCGGAGGTCATTGACACACAACAGTGGACATGGTCACTGCCCAAGGGACTTATCAGAAGCCTGGGGCAAGTGGGTCACTCTTGGATAGGAAGAAAGAGGCAGATAAGCTAAGGCCAACAGGTTAAGACTGGCCAGTCTGTCCTGGCAGAGAGCTTCAGTGGGGTCTATTCAACTACTTCACAGTGGAGGAGTTTGTTGGTTGTCCCTGGGAGGTGTTTGTTGAGGGCTGGCTGGAGCTTTGGGTCTGATCTCCACTCTGTGGTGTGCTAGCGTTGGTGTAACGGGCTTTGCATTAGCCCAGCTCAGAGGCTGACACAGCGGCAGTGAAACGGTCCAAGCTGCTCCCACCAGAGGTCAGAGTTAGAGCCAGAGATTGAACCAAGCTCACTAAGTCCAGGCCCTGTCTTGCTGAATGGGGAGTGTCTCTGATTCCCTGCATCTGGAAGGGAATGGTCAACAGGGTGGTGGAGGAACAGGCAGACAGGCCAGTCGTATCCAAAGTAATCATCAGCCGGAGTTCATACCAGCTCGGTGCCTCTTTTCAGCACCACGGCCAGCGGCATGAGTGCAGACATGGGCCTGAAAGGGTGGGTTTCCCCACAGTACTCACTGGAAGAGCACACCTTGCTCCCGGTGGTGGGCCTGAGCACCCATCACATGGGGTCCAGTTGCCCCCGCACAGGAGCTGTGGCATGCTGTTGGGTAATGCTTTGCCCCCTCTTAGCCCTGATGTCTGAGAGCCCCGAAGGCATGTGGGGGGCTGAGGCCCAAACCCAGGAGCAAGGTGTGTGCAAGTTCCTGGGCTCTCTCCATTGCTGCTCTGATCTTCCAGTAGCTGGGCTGGCTTCTGCCCTCCGTGGGCCCAGTTCTACTACCCATACTCACACAAGCTCATTGGCTTCCTTCCCTCGGCGCCATCTCCAGCTGTCTGAGAAGGCAGCTGGTTTTTCTGCTCTAGTTCAAACAGGGGGTTCTCTGGCGTGTGCTCTGCAGGAGGCCAGATGAGATGAGCACAACAGAACCTTTGGTAGAACAGTCAGACAAAGCAAGGAGATGGCTCTAGACAACTGCAAGGAGCCTCATGGCCCAGGGGCCAGGTTAGATCCCTTAGAATAGGCAGCCCGGGTTGGAGTTTCCCTCGCAGACATGGGCAGCAGATTCATGGCTATGGCCTCCTGCCTCCAAACCAATGTCCTAACCTGGAAACCTCAAGTCTCAGTAAGACAATGTGCTGAGATGATTCCCCTACAGGGCCCGGTCTCCAACAGGGCACCATCCTGCTCCTATTGAAATGCATGGGAATTTTGCCCTTTTTCTCACTGGGGGCAGGGTCACGACTTCAGTGAGTGCAGAGACATAGACCTGCCAGTGGGATCTTTGGACCCCCAGCAGAGGCTGTCCCCAGCTCGCAGCTCTGAGTCCAAAGAGTTTCCAACGTGGCAGCTTGGCTGTTCTGTGCAGCTGCTGGCTCTGAGCTAGGTAGTTTCCCGCTGCTTTTATTATCCTGCTCTGTGCATGTGGCTCAGCAGGCCTCAGGCCAGTCGGGAATGGCTATTGGTTTGGCCAGCACACCCTCCAGGAGGAGATAGAAACTCCTGCCATTACCAGCACCATGAGCCTCCTTTGGGAACATCAAAGGGGCAGCTTAGTACTCTGCCCTCCCACACTGTGCTTCCCCAGCACCTCTCCCCACAGGCTCACCCCTCCCATGCCAGGGAGGTCAGTGTTCTCAGCCCCCTTTCACAGAGGAGGGCCAGCAGATGAGTGACTTGCCCAAAGTCACAGCACAGATAAGTGGCTGAACTGAGCATAGAACCAGGTGTCCTGAGGTGAAGTCTGCTGCTCTAACCCTTAGCTCTCACTGCCTGGCAATGCTAGTGCTAGTCCTCAACAGGGGAAGAGGCAGGGATCATTTTTTGACTCTGCCTCAGGCTGTGACTGGTAATTCTGGGGCTCTCAGGGAAGAGCTGTTGTCTGAAGTCCCCAGGGTTCTGACCCAGCAGAGTTTAAACCTGGTTTGTTTTATTCCCATTAACCTTTAATCCTAGGAGGAACTTTTCATAATGCCTTTATAATTGCAACAACCTTCTTTGAACAACAACAACATCAACAAAATGTCTTTAATAGATGAAAAATGTGCTGAGTGAAAGCTGCCACGTGCCGAACAATTTATTACCATGTTAAGGCTTTATCTTTTAATCTGAAAAATATTTATCGTTAAAGCCTGATTAAGAAGGGGCTGTTTCTTTGGTGAGCAAGGCTCTTCCAGATCCTCTGTCTCCATTCCTTTCACAAATGAATTGCTAATTGATTTTTCTGATTCTGAAGCTGAAGTGGCCTCTGTGCATTTGTCTTTAATTTTTAACCAGTCGTTTACAAGGACTTGGTGCAAGGATTGGGCCTGTATCCATCTATCACCAACTGCCTCCAGCTCATTGAATGCCAGGGGAGAAAGGAGTTGTGATCAGGGTCCAGCCCTTTAATTTGATCAGGTTTGGGGCATGAGCTTTACAGCTGGATAAAGATTCAAAGCTGTTAAGGCCAGAAGGGCCTGATCCACTGTCCTGCATCGCACAGGCCCATGAAGTTACCCAGTGAGTCCCACAGCCAGCCCAGGGCTCCTGGCCGAGCTAGAGCAGATCTTTCAGAAAGAGCCTCCAGTCTTATCCCCAAGGCGCCTCCTTTACTATTCGCTTATGTAACAGAGCCCAGAGGCAGGACTAGCTGCTTTGCCTGAGCTCCCGCCCAAGCAGGTTGCTCTCTGCAGGACCTCCTGGCCTTCCGTCTAGCCCCCGTGTGCTTCAGACCTTGTCTGCACTGGGAGCAGCGCATCATGATAGAAACCGTGCTAACACTTGGCATCTCCTTAGGCTCAGCCCCCACTCGCTAACACTGGCTGGTCCACACAAAAGGCCAAAGCTGAACACTGGGCTGCTTAAAGCTGTTAGTTAACACTTGGACTAAGACCTAGAGCTGTATCCAATGGGAGCTGGCTTGGACCTATGGGAGTTAGACACTGAGGAGTGTTAGAGAAATATCCTTTTCCTTACAGAGCAAGAAGGGTCAGGGACTCTTTGAAGTTGCTGATTTGGTTATTCTGCAGGTACCTGCCCCAGTAGATCGTCTCTGCAAATGGAAGAGGCTTCCCCATGGGAGGAGATCATGACATAGGAGCCACCAGGTGCTCTAAGGTCAGTGCTGGGACCAGCAGGATTCTGACTCACCTGCTTGAACTGGTCTGCTCCAATTTTAAGCAGAGGGATGGATCCCGTAGAATAAGTGAGTAACTGGTGAAAGTAAGAGCAAAGACATTTTCATGCTACCAGGCCCCGTATGGAACAGGATGTGCCCTTATGGATCAATCAGTGCCTAACTTCACACCCTTCCTTCCCCGTGTTAAATGCCCTTGGATCCCAGGCACTAAATCCTATTAATTTCCACTGCTGGAGGGGCAGGATGATTATTTGGAAAGCAGCACATGGTGTATGGGGGGACTCCCGGGGTTCATTCTTCTGCCATGGCAGTGGCATGAAGATTATTCATTTGCCTTCGAGCACGAACTGACTCTTCCAACTTATGATAATGAATTTGGGGGACAAAAATTAATCCTCCACTGGTTTCTTATAGCTGGGAACTTTAACCCTACCTGGGAATCAGCTATTAAACTTGACAGGAATTCACAACTGAATTAAGGCTAGGTGGAAAATAGCTTATGGGTCAGAAATACTTCAAGGATCCTGGCGTTTCTGATGTTCAAAACAATGAACTCCTGGAATTAATACAGCAGGTCAAGGTCTGAGCTGTTTACAGTCTAAGGTGAACTTCCAGGACCGCTTAGCTTTCTAATGTCCCCACCAGGGATTCCAGGGCTGAGAGCTCTCTTCCCCTCCGGAATGGAAAGGACGTGGTCAGGTCATGCTGTCAGGAACAGAGATGTGACCAGACACGCAGCATGCACACAGCACAGTCAAACTGGCTGCTGGTCTAAATTGAATTCCAGTCTCTCAGGCCACATAAGAGCTGCTAAGACAGAGTCATCTCTCTGTCCCTGGGCCTGCCTTGACCTTCATCTGGCATAACCTCTCCCTGCTTTGGGAGCAGGGAGGAGAGGGCAAGGGCGCACATTCCCATGCAGTGTGCACAACAGAAGAATCCCAGAACTAGAGTTCCCAGAGAAGAAAGTGCCAGTAAAGAACCAATGTCACCCCAATTAGCTGCTGCTCTCGACAGAGGATTCAGATTCTACCTGCATTTCTTGTTGGTAAATATTCAGCTCAGAACTTGGAGCTATTGCTGAGCTGTTCAGAAATCCCCTGGTTGTGGTACCTCCTGGCAAGGGCGGAGTCTGCATTCCTACACAAGAGCAGCCTGGCTGCTGGGGCTGACTGACTAATATTACAAGAACTCAAACCCAGGAATTACCGTCTAAACGGCAATCCCACAGGCATGCGAGAGAGGAAACCCGGCAGCAGCAGCTGATCGATTGGGGCGTTTCAGTCCATTCAGTGAAGTGCACGGTAAAGACGCAATTATTGTTGGTTATAAAGTGCAGCATGAAGGAAGTTTATTTTATCAGAACACCCAAGGAAGCCAGAGCCCTTGGAGATCAGTAGGTGAACATACAAAATCTGCTGCAAACCAGCTTTTCTGTCCCACACTTGGTACAAATCCAGGGCTACTGCAGCATCTGTAAACCCTGTGAAAATCTCATTGGTCTGAGTGCTCTGAGCAGGGAGAATATAGTTTGCGTTTAAACTGGCATTTGACCCCCACATAAAATCCCATCTTTAGACCCCCACATAAAATCCCATCATTAAGAGCAAATTCAAACAGAGAGAGTTTAAAAGGGTAACAGCAGACCAAATGGGGCTGGAACTGCACCCCGCAGTCTTCCCCCACCCCCACCGCTTCTTCTCTTCCCAACTGAGAGAGCTTCGGCTGCTGACACCTCATTTACAGAGCATGCAGCTATGTGTCAATGTGTGAAGGCAAAGCCAGCTGCTGTCTGGGGACTTGTCTCTCCTTTAGCTTTGGCCCCAGGGGAAGACTCTGTCAGAGTTATTGGTTCCAGGGTAAGAGGGGATCCCATTTGGGTGGAAAAACTATTAGAACTTTAGAAAAAAAATTCTTCAGAATCGGAGTTTGTTAGAGCGATGATTATCTCTCTCTGTGTCTGGGCAGTGGGGCCCTGCTCTCAGCTGGGGCAGGGTCTGTCTCTCCCTGTGTCTGGGCAGCAGGGCCTTGCTTTCAGCTGGGGCAGGGTCTGTCTCTCTCTGTATCTCGGCAGCGGGGCCCTGCTCTCAGCTGGGGCAGGGTCTGTCTCTCCTTGTGTGTCCGGCAGCGCCCAGCACAATGGGGCTGATCTCAGTTGTCAATAAATAGTAACAATAGAATGAGGTTTATGGAACCCACTGATCTCCCCGGATGCTCATGCCCCCAACAGGGTTATGCTGCCTTTCAGACTGACTCCGGATGGATTTATTTGGGTTTTGGAACCTGTACCTGCTGGGCGCTTTGGATAAGCAGCCAGTCCTGGTCCTGTGCGCTGGGCCATTACAGACCATGTGGCACTTTCTGTAGGACGATGGTTTGTTAATTCTGTGCCTGGGCCAAAGCCCAGCCTCAGCGACTGCACTCTGCCAACCTGCCCCCCTGTGCTGCGGTGTTGGAGGGCTGCTGCGTTCCCTTTCCTTGCCAGCCAGTTGTGTAGGTGTAGCAATGTGTGGGATGGGGCTGAGGGCATCCTGCATGATGCTGAGTACCTCCCTGGACCTGGCCTTGAACTCCATCGATCTCAGAGGTGGCTACATTTCAGTGCTGGGTGAAGACTGTCCACGGTTCCCTTCACTACCTCCCAGTGCCTCAGCTAATGAAGTGTTAAGGCAAAAGCTGCCCTAAAAGGGAATGTATCATAAACACATGGGGCCAGATCCTCAGTTACGCCCAGGCCCATCTGCTGCTCTGGCAATGTCACGGGGCTACAGAAGGCGCCTGTGCAGAAGGCGCCTCCAGAGAGTACTGCCCCGCCAATAGGCACACACCAGGGGCCTCTGCAGCCTGTATGGAGCTGGCATAGGGGCCCTGCACCAGGCCTGGCGTAGCAGGCATGCCAGGGGCATAGCTGGCATGGGTTGCGCTATGCCTGGTCTGTGAGGCCATTGGGGGCCAGGGGAAGCAGTCAGTTGGAGCAGCCCTGGGTCTGCTCTAGCTAGAACTGGTCAAAAATAGGAAAAAAATTCTTAGAAATGTGCCCCTTTTTCATAGAAAATTTCACATTTCAAATTTCAGTGGCCAGCCGTGGCTGTAACAGACACTGGGGCCAGGCAGTGTCCTGCACTTCTATCCCCAGGCTATGAGGGTGCAAACATGGTTAAAGCTAGCTTGGCCCTTCCTGCTCCATCCCTTCCCCAAGTGCAGCACCAGAGGGGTGGAGATAAATTCATGGAGGTTAAGTCCATTCATGGCTATTAGCCAGGATGGGTAAGGAATGGTGTCCCTAGCCTCTGTTTGTCAGAGGGTGGAGATGGATGGCAGGAGAGAGATCACTTGATCATTACCTGTTAGGTTTACTCCCTCTGGGGCACCTGGCATTGGCCACTGTCGGCAGACAGGACACTGGGCTGGATGGACCTTTGGTCTGACCCAGTCTGGCCATTCTTATGTTCTTAGAATCGGGCTCCAGCACATAGACCTGGCCCGATAATCCCTGTCAATACAGACTCAAGCACATCCCCTATGAAGCCATTCCACTCTGTGGGGACCCCTTTTAGGAAGCGCCACAGCCAGTGAGAAATCCCCTCTCCCTAGGAACTTCCTGCCTTTCACGCCTCTAAAAGGTGGCGGGTTAACAGATGGAGGCAGGAATGTCTGTGGAGTGCTCGGCCCCAGTGATGGGGGCGCTAGATGTAGACTGTGAAACATGGCTCTGTTCAGCTGCAAGCCTTGTGCGTCCCATGCTCACCGCTCAGTTTTCAGTACACTCCTGGCCTGTTCGTCTTGCTGTCAGAAACTCATTGCCAAAGTCCATGGAATGCAAATAGCCAACTGGCCTTATCACTGCTGACCCTGGGCAGAAAGCACAGCCCCACGGCAGGCAGCTAATCCTGCTCATTTCCTGTGGCTGGCTCCGAAAGCTGCTAATACAGGGCAAAATTATTCACGCATCAATAACGATAATAACATTGGAAAGGAACAGGCCACGTTAAGGGAAACCTGCCCAGATAGCTGCTTGGAAAGGGCACGACAATGAGCTTTTAATGGGGATTGGTGCATACAATCTGCATAAATTATTCATACTATTTCAGTAGTGCAGAACTGATTGGTTGAATGGATAGCACAACTGCTCAGCTGTGTGCTACGTATCTTAGTTTATTTCAGGGGGAAACTACTCACTGTTGGGGACACTTGATCTGGTGGGTTTTTTTTAATATTAGTTAAATACATGCAGGAAATACCATACAGGGATTTGTATTGTTATTTACAATATGGGGGTGCCCTAGCAGCCCCGGCTGAGATAAGGGCTTAGTGTGCTGGGCAGACCCTGACTGGGGGGTGACAGGTTTCAGAGTGGTAGCCGTGTTAGTCAGTATGAGCGAAAAGAAAGAGGAGGACTTGTGGCACCTTAGACACTAACAGATTTATTTGAGCATAAGCTTTCGTGGGCTAAAGCCCACCTCATCGGATGCATGGAGTCGAAAATACAGTAGGAAGATAGATATACTTTTCATGTTCTCTGTATATATATATCTATATCTTCCTACTGTATTTTCGACTCCATGCATCCAATGAAGTGAGCTGTAGCTCACGAAAGCTTATGCTCAAATAAATTTGTTAGTCTCTAAGGTGCCACAAGTCCTCCTCGTTCTTTTTGACTGGTGGGGGGGGACCCATCCTGCTAGGAGCTGTACCTATAGGTTATGTCTACACTAGAAATGCTGCTGTAGTGTAGATATGACAGCGACGGAAGGGGTTCATCCGTCACTGTGGTAAACTCACCTCTTGGAGAGGCTGTAGCTAGGTTGATGGAAGAATTCCTCTACAGCCCTAGCAGTGTCTATATCGGGGCTTAGGTTGGCTTCATTACACTGCACAGGCCATGAAATTTTTCACAGCCTTGCAGGCTGGTCGACATTACAAAGTTAGGTCCGTGTGGCATCATTGCTCAGGGCTGTGAAAATGTCATGCCCTGTGCCATGTAGTGAAGCCAACCCAAGCCCCAGTGCAGACCTCACTCGGTCGACGGAATAATTCTTCCTAGCTCTTGAGGAGGTGGAACGAAGGAACCCCGTCCGTGGCTGCAGCTGGAGCGTTTCTAGCACAGACATCCCCTGGGCGTTATGTGAAGCTGAGCTAACTTTGTCGTGTAGACCAGCCCATAGTGCCCTAATCTTCCGTCTCCAGGTGCCGTGATTCTAACCAGCCAGGAATGCCCCGTGAAGGGTGACCTGATCCCTGGCCTGCTGCACCCGCCTTGCAGGGTGTTCTGCTGGCTACTGGCTTAACCTGCCTGGTTCCATTCCGATGGCCCCCGGTGCCTGCTGCTGCCAGCATGCGGCCCTGTCCGCGTTACAGAGTTTGGCGGGGGCTCCCCAGCCACTGACCCAGAGGGACTGTGCGAGGCGCTGGCTCATCGCTGGCCTCTTCTGCACGCTGGATGAGCTCGGGTGTGCTGCACACATCTGGAGTCAGGGACGCCAAGGCACAGGAGGCTGAGGAATTCGTTTTCCCAGTTTAAATCTTCCATATGCATGGCAGCCGGCTAGCCAGGGACCCGGGAAGGAGGGGCATCTAACTGTCATCAGCATCGGAGGGATGGTGAAACGCCTCGGAACCCCCCCCCGGGGGTCTGGCGCGTCCCCTGTTTACCACACGCATGTACCAAGGTTGGACAGAGAGGCACAGGAGGCCACCTGAGTGTGTCAGCCACGGATCCAGCTACCCAAGCTATCTGCGACAACAGACAAAGATAGGTTCCCTCGACCACCCGGGGGTGGCAACAGAAGCTGAGCTCCTGCTGTAAAACGCCCTCCCGCTCCCCCACAACCCAGCACTATTGGCTGGGGCTAATGAAGCCAGAAATGTCACATGACAATTTGTAGCTGATTAGATCTTTCAAACACTATTTATGTTGATCTCCTTTTAATTTACTTTCCCTGTAAGCCAGAGGCTCGGCGTCAGACCAAGGCACAGGCAAGCGGGTCCAGCTTGCCAGACGCTCACAGCACAGAGTGGAGATTTTTCATCTCTGAGGCTCCAGCCAGCAGTGGCTGATCCCACCCTGCGAGGCTCTGTCCAGGCGAGGTTCCTGCAGCCGCGGGGCGAGGGGAAGCGCTGCTAAGCTGGGTTCTCTGCATAGCTGCTCGCCACCAGCACTGCCCCACTGGCTGCTAGTCTCACTGGAAACTGGGATGGAGCCTGGCTGGCCCCACGTATGCTGCTGTAACAGGGACGCTGCGGGGCTGAGACCTGGCAGGGGGGACGAGCGACCAGCAGCCTGCTCCCCCACCACGTTACTGGTTCAACGCCGCAGATTAACAGAGGGCAGGAATTATGAGGGAGGCTGGAGTTGTGATCACGACACTGGCCTGGGGCTCTGGAAGTTGGGGTTCAGTTCCCTGCTCTGTCCCAGACTCCCCATCTGCCCTGGCTGGACAGGTCGCTTGGTGTCTCTCTGGGCCCCTGCTCCCCTCTACCAGGGGGACAGTTTCCTCCTGGCCACCCCTTGTCCGTCTCATTGAGCTAGTCTGGGAAGGAGCTGTCTCTGGCTATGTGAAGGCTCAGCACTCGGCCCAACGGGGGACTTGATTTGTGATACAAATCCCAGTTGGAGGCAGAGCCTATGTGGCCACGAGGCTTCTTCCGCCCGCTCTAGGTGAGGCAAGTGGGGCTTGCTGTGCTGATGATCTCGCGGTCTTGGTCAAGTCAAGACTCGGCTGTTGTAATGTGCTCCCCAGGGGGCTCCATCTTTGGAGCACTCGGAAACTGAAGTTAACACAGAGCGCAGCTACTGCCTCGCCTGGGGCTCCCATTGCTACGGGGTCTGCACTGGCTGCCTGTGAGCTTCCGGGCAGAGGGCAAGGTTCAAAGAGCTCAGGGGCTTGGGACCAGTTTGCTTGGCTGATGGCTCTCTCTCTCTCTGTGCCAGGCTGCTGTAGCAGAGACGAAGTGAGGGTCTCAGACTAGAGCTTGCCCTGACCAAAAAAAAACATCTACAACACCTGGGAGCAATGAAATGTTTCCACATTAAAAAACAAACCAAACCCCAGTGACACTCCAAGGACACAGCGCTGCAAGTGACACCGGCAACAAATGAAACTGAGAGTGAGCGCAGTGATTTCCATCCTCTCAACTGAGCAAAACAGACACAGCCGAGCAAGAGCATAAAGGGGCTTAAACAAACCCTCTTTCCTTCCTGATGATCCAAGGTGTGATCAGTGCCCAGGGAAGGAATTTGGGTTGTTTCCCAGCTCTTTCAAGTCATGCCCAAGGAACATAGACAGAACAATGGTGCAAGCAGAGTGATCCACAGAGTCTGCTCCGCCTAAAAAGTTGCTAAGTACAGAGTGGCATGCAGAGAGCTGGACCTGGCCCCCATGCCCATGTTCCCCCCTGCGTGTACATTAGAGCATTTTGTCCTTCCATCTGCACTGACGCATATTGAGTGGCCACAGCTTCTCTTCCAGATCTGCTCAAGGCACTTTCCCAGCAGCCTGGCTGTCCTGCATTCCCCAGGAGGCTGGATTCAGTTTTCACTGAATTAAATTAGCAGTTCTATGATAATTGATTAACCAAGAAAACGCAAAAGGCTTTTTTCCTCTCAGGGAAGGGCTGCTGTAAAATACACTGTGGGGATGTAACGATGCTGTGGCTTAGTTGCCTGGTGAGGTGCTACGACACTGCTGGTTTATCTGCCCACATACCCGGGCAGAATTGGGCTGCTTATGTCAATACCAAACACTGCCCCCCTGAAATGGCGATGCGGAAGTCAGTGCCACTGAAGTTAAGCTCAGAGTTTTTGTGAGTTGCTTCCCCTGAGGTTGCCAGGGCAGGATGGGTGCATTCTGAATCCCATTTCCCACCGTGATTCTCAGGAGCTAAGTGGGCCCATAGGACGGTGTATAACTGATTACTCCAATCAGTGAGCAGCAGTAATAACCCGGAGGACAGGGGAGCAGTTGCAGATAAATTTCCTGCCATCCAGCAGCACCAGGCAGTTCAGTTTTATGACTCGAGGAGAGCAATCGCTCATCTCCTTTGAGTGAGTAATAGCTGGCGCAGGTGGACAGTGATTTCTTTGCATATGGAAGCAATTTTAACCTTCTCAGCCTAGGGAGGAGCCAACCCACTTCTCCTCTAATGGGAAGAATATTTTTAAAATTAAGGGGTTGCTCTTGCTTGCACCAGTTTTGCAGCATTGTGACCCCCACTGGCTTTGGTGGCCTTATTCCTGATTTACATCAGGTCTGTGAGAGCAGAATCCTGCCCTATTTTTTTCAGAGCTCATTAGCAAGTGTGTGACCATGAGCCAAAGCCCTAACATGGCCTTGCCAGTCCCCACGTCATGACACTGACACATCACTGGCTCTCTGGGGGAGAGAGGTCCAAGAAGCCTCTAACCAGAGCTTGAGGAACGTTATCAGGTGGCCACGGGGGTGGGGGCGGGGGTCAGTGTATCCAGTGGTTGAACAGCATTTACTGGTGCATAAATAACTCTAGTGTGTGCTCCCAGCACGGCCACTGTGCACTGGCTGCCTGCGGGTGCTGGGGGCTACTGCTTCCTCCGTTTTCTCTCTAACATTCCCCACCCTGTCCTGCCACCTGGTGTGGGGGCTGCTCCCGCACAGGTTTCTACGTTCCCTTGGGCTGCCCGCCGTGTATGTGCATGTACTGGGGAAGTGGGCACCATGGAACTCCTGTGACCAGAGAGCACGTGATCCACGAGCTCGTCAGGAACCCCATGGGACAGAAAATCCCTGGCACTAGCCCTGCACAGGCTCATCCCCTTGGCACCAGCATGGAGCTGCACCAGTGAAAAGACGAATGCAGCTGCAAACAGCCCTGAAGCCCCATTTCACAGGGCCTAGCACAAGAGTGTGGAAATTTAGTCTTGCACCGTGGCTGTCCTTGTTTATGTCTGTGAGGAGGTGTCATGGCATCCTGGGTCTGGCTCTGTCTGGAGGTGTCGTGGCATCCTGGGTCTGGCTCTGTCTGGGACACAAGGAGCTTTTGGGCTTTGTCCTTGGAGCTGGTGTCACTGGGAGCTCTTTCAGTGGGGGAGAACCAGACCCCCTGAAACCTCTGCTGCCCCTTTGCCCCCAAACCCCAGAGTATATAGACAGACATGGGGGAGCTCGTGTGCAGCCCATGCCTGCAGGGTAAGGGAGCCCCTGTGCCCAGTAGCAGGATGGACACTGACAGGGGCCCCAGGGTTTCGGGAATGCGGGGGAGAGGAAGGCAAGTGCAGGGACAGCATGTGTCTTGCAGAGCTTTATCCCCCCGCCCCCACTGATCCCTCTGCCCTAAAAGGCCCCAGGGTGCTGCACCAACCCCCCAGGAGGGAGTTGGACTCCATCCCTTTCTGGGGGATGCTGGACAGTTGCAGGCAGCATTACCTCCCCATGCTGCAGCACAAGGGGCTGCTCCCGCCCCCAGGGCCTGAGGCGCTGTGGGGGGTGAGGAGAGGCCTCTCTGGCTTTCACACAGGTCACTCCTTGCTGCTGCTGCACAGGCTGCCCTGGAGTGAACCTACCGCCCTTCCTTCGGGGATTCTCTCAGGGGCCAGCTGGGAAATCTGTGCCCTAGAGCGGGAATACACCGACCAAGCTCCGCTTTCATCCTGAGCAGCTCCCAAGGGCTGAGGGAGTGAAGCTCAGAGAAAGGGGGTTGGAGGGGGAGTGGGGCAGAGTTCCAGGGATGCCACAGGTCCTTCTGCAGGGAAATTAGTGATGGTGAAATGCCACCCTTCGAAGGCACTGAACACTCCTCTCTCCCCGCGGGACTTGCTGAACATTGTTTGCTGTTAGCAATCAGCATGCTCATCCCACCACTAACCATACTGGGAAAATCAGCCCCCTTGCCTCCCTGCAGCCCCTGGGAATTCTGCTGGGAGCCTGGGCTGATTTCCAGCTGGGGCTGGAGGGAGTGAGGGAGGCAGCAGCAGCCGGTGCCCAGCCCTGACTTACAGTCAGACAATGGCTCAGCCCAGGGTCAGGTAGCATCACATAGGAAGATGGGGCCAGGTTTTTACTCGCCTGGGAGAGGGAGGAGGCTGGAGGAAGAGACAGAACAGGAGTCCTACTGTGAGGAGCTGGGGCGGGTTGGATACAATGTTCTGTGCCATCACGCCCGAGCGCTTACACACTGGGCAAGCTGCACTCAGAGAGAAACCAGCTCTCGGGGTCAGAGGGATTGTAAAATTCAGTATTCAGTTAATTATTTTTTGATTAAATTAGATCTTCCTCTTTTTTTTATTCCACCAAAAAATGATTAATAATTAATAGATATGGCGCTTCCCCTCCCCTCCCTTTAATCCTATCCCCCTTTATTTACTTTGTGCATTATGAGGACTCTGGTATTTTGGTGCAGTTGGAAAAGTTAAGAAACAATTATAAATAATAAGACTCCGTTGAAAGAGCCTTTTCAGCGCTGCCCTGTGCTCCTGGCTGGGCAGTCCCATGGGACCCCTCGGGTGCAAGGAAAGGAGCCAGCAAGCACGAAACAGGCTTTCACAAGGACAAGCTCCCAGACTGCTCAGGGCCCCACTAGTCGATTGGCTGATAACACAACCGGATCCATCAGGCCCCTTTTGCAAAGGAACGGTCAATTTTTATTCATGTGCCATCTCTCCCTGGGGTCTGTAATGATGTTCTCCATTAACTCCATCCTCGAGGTGCTAGGAAGTGGGCTGGCTACAAAGCTGTCAAGTACAATTACTTCATTACGCTGGGACGCAAACTGCCATTAGCCAAAGCATGTTTTGACAAGACTTCAAGGGAACTGCAAACTCCTTCGCTGGCAGAATCTCACTGCAAGCAACACTGGGAGAGCCTGGGGGTCGAGCTGCTATGACATAGCAGGGAGGTGTCATAGATTCTAAGGCCAGAGGGGCCCACTCTGCTCATCTCATCTGACCTGCACAGCACAGACCGCAGAGCCTCCCCCAGTGATGCCTGCACTGAGCTCACTTACTTGTGGCTGACCTCAAGTGAATCCTTCAGAAAGGCACTCAGTCCTGACTTAC
The DNA here is from genome assembly GCF_965152275.1 of Natator depressus. Taxonomy (NCBI): domain Eukaryota; kingdom Metazoa; phylum Chordata; order Testudines; family Cheloniidae; genus Natator; species Natator depressus. Next base: position 1,018,813 of record NC_134252.1, read on the forward strand.
AGAGCCTCCCAGGGACGAAGAATCCATCCGGCCCTTGGGAAGCTATTCTAAGGCCTTATTTCCAGTTTGAGCTTCTTTAACTTCACTTCCTACCAATGGGTTTTGTTCTACAGTTGCCCAATAGATTAAAGGGACCTGAAACACAAACATCCCATTCTCTCCTAGCAGGTTCTTGTACCATCCGCATCACTGCGGTATTGGCGCACCTTCCTGGAGCGCATTGTGTGATGTGACGAACATCCAGCATCGCTGGTTTGTTCTCCCTCTCGCATCCTCTCCTCAGCGGGAGAATTGGGGGTGCAGTGGAATGGTTTGTTTAAAATGCCCATGTTCTTTGGGTTAATGGTAGAGAAGTCGGGTCAGAGAAACATGCCTTACACTTGAAGTGGAAGGTCGGGAGGTTTGTGATGGTCCGTAGCTCCCATGGGAGTTTGTTCCCTAGATATCAAACGAGGTTCAGAGGACTCCAAATTCAAGCTTGTAGCAGGTTCAGTTATTTGCAGAAAGTTAGTAGAGCTTGCTGGGGATGGGAGGACACAGGGAAATGGTGAATGAGAAATGTTGTTTGGAAAAACAAACAAACAAACAACTGTTCAAAGTGTGTTTCTAAGAAATAAATGGTGTGGTGGTAAAGGGAGGCTGGTGAGTGTAGCGAGGTCACTCCTGCACCTGTGTTTGCAGTGCATCTTGTCACTGCACGACTCAGGACTCCAGCTCTGCAGAGAGAGGCAGACATCTAGGCCATAATTGCACCAGAGTGCTCAGCCCCCAGCACCAGAGCCAGATTTTCTGAAGAGCTCAGCAGGTTGGAGGCAGGTCAGGAGCTGGATTCTAGAGAAAGAAGGGATTAAACAGGGGGAGAGAGATACAGAAACTCCTGTCATGGGAGTGGAAATGTCCCTGCAGAGGGAGTTTTCATCCAAGTGCAGGGGAAGGGTCAAAGCAACCAATAACCTTCACCCTCTGCTCGTGCTGGGCTTTGCAGCTCCTCAGCCCTTAAAGGAGGGAGGAATCCTTGGCAGCTTTCAGGACAGGTCAGACAGGAGCCATCCCCATGCACAGATGACAAGCAATATCACCTGTGGGAAGCATGCACTGGCCATGTCAGCTCCATCACCTGCTGACAGCCAGAAACACACGTTCAGGGCTGGATAAGCCCTGGGACGGAGGGAGCCTCTCACCCATTCTCCTCAGACATTTACGGCCCATGCTCAGCACCCTGTGGGTAGAGTCCAAGCTGCCCCGTGCCGCTGGCACCGTAGCTGCATGGGGATAAGAACCTGAGAACGTGGGGAGCGGGGACTCATTGCAGGCTCCTTCCCCCAACACCTCCCAGTGGGACACATACCAGCTCCCAGCTCACCTGGGCATGTATTCCCCTCCCCGCAGTCTGACCCCTCCTCTCTGCATGGCCCAGGGGTACTGTGACAGGGTTAGGACTCACCACCGCTGGCGCCTCCCTCTGGATGCTCCAGGAATTAGCTCTGTCTAGTCATGGAGCACCTTTTTCATGTGGTGCCTTGCCCCTCGTCTGCTCTGCTGCTTTGGGGACCCTCATTGCTCCCCACCCTCCAGCAGTGCCCACTGCTCCGGTCTCACCCCCTTCCAGGGGTTTGGTGTTATCAGCCATCCACGATCTGCACCTGTTGCAGTGGCCAGCTGCAGCCTCTAAGTCTAGCCCCTTATCACAGGGCCCAGCCACAGCCTGGATCGGGCCACACTCCTCTTCAGCCCAGTGTAGCACAAGCAGAAGGGGGGGGACCCAGGCCCACCCGCTACTCTGGGTCCCAACCCAGGGACCCTCTAGTGGCAGCCTCTCCACCCTCCTTCTCTCCCCTTGCCCTGCTATTGTCCCTGGGCCACTTCCCCTTCGGCCCTATGCACCTGCCTGGCCTAGGCCAGCAGCCTGGGGTTTTCCTTGGCCGGAGCTCCCCAGCTCCTTCCAACCTTCCCCAGCACTGCTCTGTCTAAGGTGCTACCTTCCAGCTGAGGAGTCAATCCTCCTCCCTTGACCACCAGGGAGAGACTGCCTGCTCCCTTCCTGGGCAGCCTTTATATATGGCTGAGTCTGGCTCTGATTGGCTGTCTCTAACTCAGCCTCTGATTGGCTCCCTAGCAGGCCTTCTCTGATTGGCCGCTCACCTGTACCGCCTCCCTGGCCTGCTGAAACCCCATCTAGGATACAAAGGTCACATGCTGAATCTTGGGCTCCCGGCTAATCAACGACTCTGCCAGGAGAAACCAGCTTTGTCTGAACCAGCCCTGATGGCTCGTGCTGACCTGGGGATTTGTGAAGGGCTGGCCACCTCCTCCTCCAGGTATTGGCACATGCTTAAGTCTGTACAGCTCCCCCAGATATACATGCATCCCTCTCCCATATATCCATGCATAGAATCCCCCCCACATGTCTATGCTGTATTATACACACAGAAGCTGTGTTAAAGGGACATAACTAAGGTTGCAAAGTCAAGTACTCAAGTTAGGAAATGCCAGAATTCAGGTTGCTTGTGCAGACTTAATTCAGCCCCCTTGTGCATGTCTGTGCATTGTGCTACTGTCTTTAGCTACCTGATCACCGACTATTTGTACCCACAGCACCTCTGCTTCATTCAGTGACAAAGCCCCAGTGAGGGAGCTCAGTGTGTGTCCCACTGCAACCGCCTGCATTGAACCGGAAACAAAATGACCGCCTCTCTCTCCTGATAGCAGAGCCCTTGGCGATTTCAAGGATGCAGTCCAGAGAAAACAAGGACCATTTACTCAGCTAAACAGACCACAAGCTTGTCTCTTCTGCACCAAGTCAGACATAGATCATGAATGTCTAAGTAGCTCAGTAAGCTGGAGAGTAAATTTCCTGCTGCACAGACAGGACCTGAGGGACCCTCCATCCTCCGACAAGGTGATTCTGTTGGTGTTGAGGCACCACTTCCCGGGATTAGAAGTGAGGGGGCAGGGGCATGCATCAGGGCCAGAAACCACTGAGTAACTGAGAGTCCTTGCAACTGCCCAAAGGTTTCCCAGCAGCCCCCTCGAATCAGGATAACACGGGGTCCCACTGCAGAGGCCGGGTGACTCCAGTGTGCGTCAGACTCCTCCGGACCTTCCCTTTCAGTACCCGAGCTGCATGGTCAGCAGCAGGGACTCCGGCCTCAGTCATAGGAGATCAGTCGCATGCTGACAAGTAGCATGTTCAGTTATTTTCCAGAAATACTCATCCAAGTAAAAGGAGGCTTCCCTCAGCTGCCTGTGTGGATGGAAGTCCCAAGTGGGCACCCTGCGATTTCAGGGCAATTTAGAAAGCCCTGTTCAGCAGGCAGAGTCTCCAACCCCCCCGCCTCTATCCCTGAGAGCAGAGGTAATTCCGCAGCCATGGAGTACCACTGCCAGGGACACCTCCGGCCTCGGCAGCGGCCTCCACTTGGGACGCAGCACTTTATCTGGGTGTTAATGCTTCGGGGTTTGCTCACACACTGGAGGGAAGAACTGAAGCTTGTGTGTGGGTCTGTCCGCGTGCCAAAGGCCTGCACAGATAGGCAGATGGACTCAAGTCTCGGTTGCTGTATGCCAGGAAGCCACAAGGGCTAAGGATTAGCAAAAAAAAATACCTTTCTGTTTAGAGGAAAATCTGAATCTGGAGCTCCAGAGTCCCAGCCAGTTCTCCCCTCCCAGGGAACGGAGCAATTGCTGCTGTGCACAGTTCTGACAGCCCAGGAAGGAAAGGCCTGCAGTGCTTGGCTAGAGGCAAAGCGTGGAGTGCCCTCTCCTGTAGTGGGTGGAATGTGAATTCCCAAAACTTGTCTACACAAAGAAGTTGCAGCGCATTACGGTGAGATTTTTAAACCCAAGCAGTTAAACTGATGCAGAAGGCCAGACGGATGCTTTTATTTCAGTTTAAACCAGGCTTATTCTGGTTTAGCTTAATTTGATTAGGAACAGGTTTAAGCTAAACCAAAACAATCCACTCTTAAACTGAATGTCCAAGTGGGGTTTGCAGTGGTTTGACTGAACCAGTTTAAAAACTGATTTAAGTTAAACAGGCAACTTGCGCATATTGACATGGCCTTTGAGGAATGGAAGATATGGGGACATACATCAAAGGGAAATACAGAACCTATTTCACAACAGCAACACCCAGAGAGCTAGTGAGTGACAGCCTGGTGGGGGCAGGGGCTGTAGAGGATTTGCCATGGCTCACATCCCGTGGCAGTGCACGCACAGAGCGTGGGCTCTTGCCTGCCACACACATGGCATTGGGAATGTGACCTTCGTGCTGAACTCAAAGGCTGTTGTGTTAAAGGACTGAGTTAAAGCACAAAATCCAGAGACAGGCTGATGCCCGGTCAGTAGACCAGTAGAGGGCACTGGCACATAGACCCACAAGCCTCCTTTGCCTCTTGGTAGCGCCTGATGTTAGAGCCCAGGCACTGAACTGCTTAAGCACTTACCAAACTCGTATGCACCTGGCTATTGCACAGTGCTTGGGCCCCAGGGTGGCAGGCACTGGAAAGCACCATGGATAGGTAGCTTTTAAAGGTGCTCTGTCCATTGGGCAGCATTGGGCTTGTTGCCTGCACTTAGTAATAGATCTGTGAGGAATAATAACTGTTGGCTAATTTTGTCAAATCTCCCTCAAATGAGGAGCACAGAGAAGGGATCTCCCACTTTGAAAATCTTTGCTGAAGTTCGGGCCCCAGGAACACACAATCTCCCTCCAGAACATTTCACCACAGGGTGGTTTGTCTCTTAAAAGCAGGTCTAGTTTGTTTAAAAACCTCTTGGTTTATTGAGGGAAAAATCCCCTTCCTAGAACTGCCTGAGTTCATTTCTTGGGCAATTGCTGTTTAAAAAAAAGCCAACGTGAAAAATCTTCCTGTCTGATCCACACCCACCATCAAGATTTTGCTCTGTCTTTGTTCATGTCTATTGCACTTGCCTTTCATTGTGGGATCCAATCTCCCCCCTCTCCCGCCAGGCTTTAAATCAATAAATGGTAAAAGCTAAAGAGCTCGTCGGGCAAATTTCAGTTAATTTCTTTCTAGTCTCCATCTCCATTAACCAGGGACAAGGCAGCTATTAGCAGCTAGTAGTATGAAGCAGAGCTCAGCTGGAAGGAAGCACAAGCATTCTGGAGGTAACAAATCCCCTTGTTTATGGGTGAGCCAAGCAAAAGATCTCAGTGCTGTCTTATCAAGGACAATTAAACATCCCCTTTGGTAGCAGCTGGCCTACCATGAGGAACAGGAAGGATGTGCCTGGGTGGATTTCATTCTGCTGCCTCTGAGGGCCCCGGCTCTAGCACAGAGATGAGGCTCGTGTCTTGCCTGCTTTTCAGGGACTTGCTAAGGGCTTGTGAAGATGGTGTTCTTGTCGCTGAGCTGACGAGCTGTCTCCTGGTGAGAAACAAATTTAGTTAACCTCAAATTAGTCAGGAAAATGGGAGCTCTTCTTTGAAACGATGTCATTCAAATCATTGCACCTGAAATTATCCCCCTAGGAAATGCAGCCGGAGATATTAATTAATTCACTTCGACTCCCAGATTAGTTCTGCAGCAGCCCTTCTCTGGTGTGACTTTGACAAGCCATGTCCAAGAGAAGTTCTGGGCAGGGAGCATTAGAATGGCTCTCACGGTTCCCTATTAATGTCCGTGTAGCTGACCATCAAAAGATGTTAATTTTCAGTTTTACATAATCACATCTACTTTCCCCATGGCCGATGATGATGCCCTTTAAATACCCTTCAGATGCTGACAGCCAGCTTCCCCACGAAGGGAGCGAACAGCCTCTCAGCCTCCAGGGGTCGGAAGGGAAAATAAGTGGTGAATCTGTTGGGATTTTTTTTTTAATCTTTAAAGATCATCTTTAAAAACTGCAGCATGAGCAGAAAGATTTGTTTAATTATTCTGGGCACATCTGGGCAAAACCCTTTGCTCGTTACAAGGTGTGTCTTTTGCTCTCTGCTCATGAAGTGAGGGAAAAATGCAGCGTTTCATTGTGGGAGGTTCTGATTAAAGATACAACACCTGAGAGGCCTCTTCTGAGCAGATGGCACATTCCTTAGCCTGGGGGAGTGGGCAACGGGTTAGACAGAGCAGAGGTCAGGACTCAGAGGCTCTTGTTTAGCAAATTAATAGGCAGCAGGTTTAAAGCAAGCAAAAGGAAGTATTTTTTCACACAACGCACAGTTAACCTGTGGAACTCCTTGCCAGAGGATGTTGTGAAGGTCAAGACTATAACAGGTTTCAAAAAAGAGCTAGATAAATTCATGGAGGACAGGTCCATCAATCGCTATTAGCCAGGATGGGCAGGGGTGGTGTCCCTCGCCTCTGTTTGCCGGAAGCTGGGAATGGGCTACAAGGATTGGATCACTGGATGATTCCCTGTTCTGTTCATTCCCTCTGGGGTACCTGGCATTGGCTGCTGTCAGAAGACAGGATCCTGGGCGAGATGGGCCTTTGGTTTGACCCAGTCTGGCCCTTCGTGTGTTCTTAATATGGACAAAGAAAATCCAAGGCGCGCGAATGACCCCCCGACGTTGTTTGACTTGACCTCCCAGCTGCAGAGGTCGCACAGGTGCATTGGCTGCACCCTGCATGTTGTCAGCCCTTTGCCCTCGTGTGGCCCTTCCTTTCTACTCCATGTGCAGGCTCACGGGAGGGTTAAACCAGCAGCTTTTCTGGGCACGCTGTGGCCCTGGCTCTCCTCGGACTCCCATGTGGGTACCTCAGGAGCGCGGGCAGCGGTGTGGAATGGAGCGACGCCGGGAGGCTGGGTCCTCGGGACTTGCTGCCTCGCCTGCTGTGCCCCAGAAGAACCGTGACGCCCATGGCTGGTGCGGACATCAGGACAAGGTCCCTGGCGACTCGAAGGCAGCACGCGGGTGCTGGGGCCGGCGCTGGCCAGAGATGCTGCGTGGGCTGCGAGCTCTGAAGACCCAATCCCCAAAGCAGGCCCAGCATAGACAGCAGACACGCCAGCTACCTGCAGCTCGCCAGAAGGGTCGGCTCGCTCTGCCTGGGAGGGGAGCGGAGTTCAGGCTGCTTGGGGTCACCCCCGATCTCACGGCTGCTGTGTGCTGGGCTGGGGGAGGCTCCCACTCAACCACAGAGGCCACCAAGCGCATGGTGGCTCAGTGCTGCCCGAGGCTGAGCTCAGAGCAGTGACCGAGCTGTGTCCCCCCCTAACTGAGCCGCCCTGCCCCAGAGCTGCAGGTGCTGCTGTCACTGTGAAACCTGCCATATGAACCGCTCGGCTCACCGTCCGTTCCTGCCCCTTTCAATCAGCATGATAAGGTGGGGACATGAAGCAAACTGCTGTTCTCTGCCAGGACATTCAGTAATATTTGGCAGCTCCATACTGCAGCGTCTGCGCACTGAATGTATGCGGCAGGCGTACACTGCAGCGTGCGGCATGTAGACGCACACCGGAGCGTGCAGCATGGGCAGACCCCAGTGTCTGCAGTGTGTGCACATCCCAGTGCGCGCAGGGTGTGCTGACCGCACTGTACACAGTGTATACACATCGCAGTGTGCGCGCGCACCGAGTGCTGTGTACACACATGCCAGCGTGCGCATGCCCCGGTGTGTGCAGTGTATGATTGGAACAGTGACCATATGGTTAAATCACTGGACTGGGACTCAGAAGAACCAAGTTCATCTCCCATCTCTACCACTGACAGTGTGTGACCCTGGGCAAATCACTTAATTTCTCTGTGCCTCTGTTTCCTCTCTAAAATGGGGCTAATAACACTGTTTCTCCTGCCCTTTGCCTGTCTCATCTACTTAGATTGTCGGCTGTTTGGAGCAGGACTTGTCTTGCACTGTTTGTCTGGGCGCTGCCCAGCACAATGGGGGCCTGAGCTCAGCAGGCTGCTAGTGGCATATAAACAATACTAATAAAATATGCGTGTGCCCAGGAGTGCTGCTCCCAGGCCGTGCTCCCAGCAGAGTCCTGTTCGGTGCAGGAGATGCCCTGCCAGGCAGCCTGTCCCCCTTCACTCACATGACCCGCCTGCAGCCAGTCCTCCCTTCTGCAGGCCACCATGTGCACACGGACCTGCGGAGATGAGAGTTCAATGCAAGAACTAAATACATCTCTCCGCTTGTGCCTTCCGTGGTGAAAGCTGCTGCGAATAATCCTTTAGAAATGATTCCAATTAGAGGAGCACATCTCTTTGTAATCTGGATCCCTGTACTGCTGTCAGACTCAATTCAAATTTAATTTGCAGAAGGTGTATATCGGGCAGCTTTTTTACTTAGCACAAAACCGAGAGGAAGATAACATTGATGGAAAAAATAACAGAGGTTCATATTCTTTTTACCTTAAGGAAGGAAAAGAGATGCCAGAAAACGTAGCCAAATTTACATTTTAATGGGAAATGTTACAACTGCCTGCTCCGGGAGACGCAAATTACTTTCCGGATTGGACCCTGACTTTATACCAAAGTGCATGGAATTAAAGCGATTAGCCTCCGATGAGATGAAGGGGCCTGCCTGACAGGGAGATTGAAAAGCCAGCTCCCGCTGCCCACCCGATGCGTGGGATGGGCAAGGCACTGCTGGGGTTTTCAGGCTCCCTTGCACGTTGGCGGGATAAGGAGTGGCCAAGCTGGATGTGAGTGAAGGTGGGATAGGCAGACGGGGGGATCACAGTCCCTCCCACCTGCTAACCCTGGGGCCACTGTCCACCCCCAGGTCAGTGCACTCCAGCTGCCAGACTTACCTACCCAGTCAGCACTTGTCCTGCCATAACCCAAAGTGTGCAGCCCAACTGGAGTAGGGAACAATGGGGAGACCATTCAGGCAGTCACGGACTCATTGAATGATGCCCACATGGGCCTGGCGCTGAGGGGACACAGCCTTTTCCCCAGGATCCAGGGGTCTTGCCGGGGCACTGCCCAGGGCTCCTTCCAGCCTCCCCCTCTTCAGATGCCTGCTCCCCCTGCAGCTCCCTGGAGCCTGGCTGAAAAATGCACATGAGGCAGGGTCAGAGCAGGCATCTGATGCCCTGCTGGCAGCCTAATTTACACTGGGGTCAGGCAGGTCATTAAATCAGTGCTGGGATGTCGGCTCAGTCTCCCTTCATCGGGTCTGTGCCAGAGAAAGAGCAGACGTGCAGCCTGGAACCATCCGGGTGCCCCTCCTTGGATTGATAGCCCATGTTGGTGACGTTTATTTAGATCCTGGACAGCAAGAGGCTCCTTGGCACTCTGCGTACCATGGGACCGGGCGCGCACGGGCTCGGATGCACCCTTGTGCTGTGCAGAGGGCCTCAGGGTGCAGGGAGCTGGACCTGTCCAGAACAAACACAAGAAAGTAGCAGCGCCCGTCTTGTGAAGCTGGGACACCCCGAGATACTGAGGGCCGCTGAGCACAGCCTGAAGTACACGTGAACTCTGAGCCACATTTGTGTGATTCCCAGGGCATCACGGGGCTCTGTGCGGCTGGAGGTGCTGCCTCTCAGAGGACATGTCAGGGCCCCGTTAGGTGGCAGGCAGACATGCAGGGGAGCAGAGTGGGGCGGGAGGGTGCCATGGCAGGCTGGGGGTAAACGGAGCACTGCTATCCAAGAGGGGGACAGGCTGACGTGTGGCTGTAGCCCAGGCTGTGCTCTGTTCCTGTGGAGAACGCAGTTCGCCTTGCTGCATCCCAGCACGCTGTGGGAGGTCACGCTGGACCATTGCTCGAGGATGGGCCAGGTCAGCACCTGGCCAAATTCCCCTGCAGTGTTTCACTCCCTGACCGGCATTATCTGAGCCGCTGTGTCCCTGAGGGAGAGGGGCAAAGACCCAGGAGAGTGAGCGAGGAGGGCGGGGAGACCTGAGCCTGCAGCTGGTTTGCAGCTCTCCCTCAAGTTGCCCCTGGGGTAAATGAATCTGAATCTCATGGCTGAGAACCTGAGGCTCTTTATCTTGTTGCCTCTGATCGTTCCGTTCCCCAGGGTCTGGTCGCACGGGCCGCAACTGCGGAGGCCGCAGTGCCCAAGTCTGAGACTCACCTGTGCAGCAGCCGGATTTTCTTTATGGGTCACAGCTGCTGCTTCTGTGCATGATCCCTGAGCGTCGTTTATTAACCTCTCCGACTGATCCCCCACCAGGCCCCAGCTCTCCCACACAGCCTGGCTGGGAATACAGGGAATGCTTAGCCGGCATTTGTGGGCAGATAGCTGAGCTGGCATATTTGGCCTCTCTGCAGGGTGGAGGCGTAGAAGGGCCTGGCTGCACTGCCTTTCTGTTCACCATTTCCTGAATGTATTCCAGGAGCCCCCAGAAGCTCTGTCAGGATGGGGTCCCAGGGAACTGGGCCTTCCTCAGACACACAGCGAGGTCCCTGCCCGGAGGAGCCAACGTCTGGCTGGAAAGAGCTGAACAAGCGAGTGGGCCAGCAATCGGATGGACGGGGAGAAGGGTCACAGGGACTGGAACACATGGGTACGTTGGCAGCTAGGGGTGAGTCCATATCGCTGGGCAGGGCAGGGCAGGGCAGGGCTAACATGGGCTGGCTTCCCTGAGAGAGGCAGAGGCAGAGGCATGTGCCGGAGGGGAGCTCAGCGCAGGGAGGGTGTCCTGGGCATAGGGGCAGCATGGCCGAGGCCCAGCAATGTGTGTGGGAGAGACAGACAAACAGGCACTGGTGGGGAGGACAGGCCACATCGCAAGAGACAAGAGCAGAGAGGTGGGTGGCAGGGTCATGACAGGCCGGAACGGAGTGGCCAGGAAGCTGAGCCAGGAGCCAGGCACTGAGCGAGCATTGGCTGCACTCGTTCCCAGCTCTGTGTTGGACTCCTAGCCCCACTTTACCTCCCTGTGGTTTGGGCAGCCAGTCGGCTGCTTTTGTTCACAGCTAGTGCTGCCTGCGATGGTTAGCGATTACACCAGCAGCAGGCCTGGGCCAACGGCTGTGCGACTCTCGCTAATGGTCAGTCACAGGCTCTCTCTAAATACGCTGCTTATCAGCAGTGCCTGCAGGCCAAAACCCCAAGGGCCTGGGCTAGACAGGGTTGTCCCATAGAGATGGGTCTCCTCAGGGCGTTCTGCAGACGTGGGGCATCTGGCAGGAGCTGGGCAGAAGGGACTGGCGAATGCTCCAGCCAGCCCTGTTCCAGTCTGTTCAAGTTCTGAGCCCACACTCCTGGCTGTGGTATCCGAACACACCTGGAGCTGGGCGAACGGCCTTCGGCAGCGTTTTCATGGGTTGGAAGATGTTTGTTTAAAAAAGGAAACCCGGTTGTCTCTCAAGGGTGACATTCCGGCCCCAGCCAAGTCAATGGAATTCAGTGATGGGATTAAATGGCCATCCAGGGGTGCCTGCTGGTCCAGGCACTGGCCGTGGGAACGTCTGGGGAGAGCTCCATACCTCTGCTCTTCCTGTCAGTAGCTGTTCTATTAACCTGAAAGTGCCATGTTAGCCTTTCCCCTGGCAGATGTAGCAGGTGCCCTGCTGAGAGCCCGTCACTGAGCACAGCCATTCCCACTGGGCTTTCAGTGCCCTCTTGTCTAATTGCACCTGCTAATTAGAGCCGCTCAAGCCTGAAGCCAAGTTCCATGAGCTCATCTCCAAGATACCAGCCTGGTGCTGCGGATCTTCATGCAGGGACAAAGGCTGGGAGGAGATGGCAGAGAATTATTTAATGTCCTAAACTTCTTTGAAGATGAAAAGTACCAGCTAAGAGGCCAAGTATCATTATCTGCCAGGCAGCATCTGCCACACCATCCCATCCTGAGTGGGGCTCCCCCAAGCACTGGCCTCTGCCAGAATTTAATCTAGGAATAGCCAGGAACAGCCAAGAGTACAATTGAGTCCTGTCCACTTCCTGCAGCCCTGCTGGGCCCCTGAGGCCCCTGGTGTTGAGCTGGTGGCAGGCTTTTTGCCTTCGCCGCTTCTCCAGCCTGGGTGCTGTGTGTACCAAGGTGCAACTCCTCCATCCAGCTGCCCCATGCTGGCGATAATGAGTCAGCCGGTCCCTGATGCATTCAGGGATTCACCAGCCACTGAGCTCATTTTTCAAATGATTTCTCTGCACCTCAAGGCAGTTGGTTTAATAGACAAGTTTGATTCCTTCTCTCTGCAGCTGTAGCAGGCAAAGGGTTTTATTTGCATCAAATATTCTTGGCAGTAATGACTGAGGGGTCTGAAGAATTGTCACATTTCCAGGTATTTACTTAGTTTAGAAAAGTTGCTGGTAATTATTTTTCCTGCCTGGTTTGGGGCAGGCAGGCATCTTGCAACTGCCACTATGCCAATGCCCTTGACTCCTGACTGGCAGCTCTTGCTACTATCCCAGTCCTGGGGGGTGCCCTCCTGCCCTGCCACCACCTTTCCTGCTCTGTCAATGCACCACAATATCCCTACCCGCAGCCCGCTGGTATTCCAGCCCTGGGCTCTCTTCAGCCATCCGCTGATGCCCCTCAGTCCCGAACTGTAACCCTTTTGTGTTGCAAGCAGGGTGTCTCAGGCCCAGCAAGGGCTGTGATGAGCTCTATGTTATGAAGTGCACCAGCAGATCCTACGAGTGGGAGGAGAGTGCAGAGATGAAAGGATCTGCCAGCACTGACTCCTGGTGCTGTAGGATGGTTTGCTGGAAGCAATGCTGGTTCACCCATCGCATACTTGGTGCAGCCTATCTAGGGACATGTGAACACCCTATGAGGTGGGGATAGAACTGGTTGAAAGACCCTAAGCAAAAAGTAGCTGTCAATGGTTTGCTGTCAAAGTGGGGTGATGTATCCAGTGGGGTCCCACAGGATCTGCCCTGGGTCCAGCATTATTCAGTATTTTCATTAATGATGTGGATCAGGGTGTGGAGAGCAGGCTTATAAAATCTGTGGATGAACCAACCTCGGGGGGGTTGCAAGCACTTTGGAGGACAGGGTTAGAATTCAAAAGGACCTCGACAAATTGGAGAATTGGTCTGAAATCAACAAAATGAAATTCAATTAAGGCAAGGGCAAAGTACTTCACTTAGGAAGGAAAAATCGAATGAACCAGTACAACATGGGGAATAACTGGCTAGGCAGCAGGACTGCAGCAAAGGGTCACAAAGTGATGCAGTTGCAAATAAGGCGAGTATAATTCAGGGGTGTATTAACAGAAGTGTTGTGTGTAAGACACAGGAGATCCTTGTCTTGCTCTACGTGAGGCCGCAGCTGGAGGGCTCGGTCCAGTTCTGGGCCCTGCGCTTCAGGAAAGATGTGGACAAATTGGAGAGAGTCCAGAGGGGAGCAACAAAAGTGATAAAAGGTTTAGAAAACCTGACCTGTGAGGAAAGGTTAAAAAAACTGGTGATGTTTAGTCTCGAGAAAAGAAGACTGAAGTGGTGGGGGACCTGATCACAGTCTCCAAATACGCTGAGGGCTGTTACAAAGAGGATGGTGATCAATTGTTCTCTATGGCCATTGGAGGTAGGACAAGAAGTGATGGGCTTAATCTGCAGCAAGGCAGATTTAGGTTAGAGATTAGGAAAAACTTTCTAACTCTCAGGGTAGTTCAGCTCTGGACCAGGCTCCCAAGGGAGGCTGTAGAGTCCCCATCACTGGCAGTTTTTAAGAACAGGTTGGACAAACCCCAGTCAGGGATGTTTTAGGTTTACTTGGTCCTGCCAAAGAGCAGGGGGCTGGACGAGGTGACCTCTGTGGTGCTCTGCTCTAACTCAGAAGCTGCAGCCTAATCACACCCCAGGGCTGGCCTGACCTTGCAACCCAACAGAGGGACAGAAACCCTGTGACTAGACTCTGGGAGCTGGCTCATGGTGGATAAGCAGGAGAACAGCCCATTCCTAGGCACACGGAACCCAGGCTTGATCGGAGGACTAGCAGCATGAGCTGGGGATTGGCATGTGCACTCAGGACACAAGGTGACAAGAACAGCGGCACTCAGAGCGAGGGCTTCGCTGGTGCAGAGGGGCTGGGGTAGGGGGAAGTACCCCTGCTGGCTGCGAGGGCAGGGGCTGCCAGGCTGTCATATCGTCCCCCCACTTCACTAACAGGCACAGGTGCTGGGCGTCCCCTGAGGACATACTCTGTGATTAACATCGGCCATGCAGAGCCCAGCAGAAGGGTCTGTGTTCGCAGCCAGATCCCATCCCACGCCCACAGCGATTCAACACACAGGTGGGGAAGTGCGGTGACACACACGCACGCATGTGCACACTGGCAAGTAAGGGTCTGCCCATCCAAGGCGATGACCAAACTACCCTGATTTCAGAGAGGGCAGGGGCAGGCCCGCAGGAGAGAGCGGCCAAGGGAATAAAAGGCAAAGCACTTTGTGACGGCAGTGGGGCGATGGACGTGCTGAGCTGGAATGAACTGAGGGTGGGGTCCCAGCAAGGGCATTTCGTGCAGGAGGCTTCTCAGGGCAGTCCATGGGGGCGTTGTCTGAGCGAGGCCCCAGGGAACACGGAGACAAGCGACGCTCTGCCCGCCAGTGCTCCTGCCAGGCATTGAGTGAATGAATCCCTGGGAGGCAGGGAAGCAGCATCCCGGGAGGGGAAGGGACTCACCCAGGGTCACCCAAAGAGTCAATGGAGACAGGGACAGTAAGGAGGAGGTCAGCCTCCCAACCCCTGCCCCTACCCACCTTCTGGAGGGTTGCTGGCCAGAGAATAGCTTTCTACTCTGGGGTGTAAAGCTCTGCTGGGAACCTTCTGAAACTGGCAGCCTTTGCCATTAGCAAATCCTAGGACTGTTTCTTTCTCTTAGTTGGAAGCCTGCTGCTGTAATGCCCAGGACTGGGGCAGCACAGGGGGGCCTCTGGCAGAGCAGTTCATTTTCCAAGCGGAAACTGCATTATCTGAGAATCTCTGCATGTCTGAGAATCTCACTCCTGGCACATGGCACCGTTCGGATGGCCAAAGTAAATCTGCACGACTGCAGGGGTGCAGAAAAAAACATCACGTGGCCAAGGGCGTCACTTCTAACATTCAAAAATCACCCTGCCTCGGGGCTGTTTCCAGTCCCAACAAAATAACCAATTGATGTGATGAGACACAAACCGGTGCACGGGCTCCAGCGCCCACGGGCCATTTCTCTGGTGAAACGCTGCCACTGTCTGGAACCCCAGGTAGTGATAAATCAAAGATGACTGTCAGTAATTTATTGCTGCCTTGTGCAAAACACCGCAGCGGCACTGGGCATCTCCCAGGGGTCGCAGTTATTCCAATCTTTGGAATCATAATAGGTTTGTCATGGGTTAGATAATGATAAAAGGCCAGGGAGACAGCAAGGCGCAGCGGCTACTGAGCGACTGGAGACGGAGAAGCACGTGTGCAAATGGCATAGATTTTCAGCAGCGGCTGCCATGTAGGTCACCTTTCCCAGGCTCTCCTGTCTCTCTTTGGCAGGCCAGGCCTCTTGTATGTTGGACCTTAAGGCACTATACCAGGGGTAGGCAACCTATGGCACGCGTGCCAAAGGCGGCACCCGAGCTGATTTTCAGTGGCACTCACGCTGCCCGGGTCCTGGCCACCGGTCCGGGGGGGGGGCGGGGGGGGGCCTGCATTTTAATTTAATTTTAAATGAAGCTTCTTAAACAATTTAAAAACCTTATTTACTTTACATACAACAATAGTTTAGTTACATATTATAGACTTATAGAAAGAGAACTTCTAAAAACGTTAAAATGTATGACTGGCATGCAAAACCTTAATAAATGATGACTCAGCTCACCACTTCGGACAGGCTGCCGACCCCTGCGCTAGGCTGTGTGTCTGATTACATGCCTATTACTAATTCATCTCAAATTACCTGGTGTTGGCAGGACCTGGCCCACTGTCTGCGTGGACATCTCTGCTGTGTGCTCTGTATTATCATCCTGGCTTGATAGAAGTAGGACTAGTGACAGGAATGGGAAAAGTGCTGAAAACCAGGTGTTGTTCGGAAAGTCACCATAGATGTTCTGTGATGATATGGACCAGCTCAGGGGAGGAGTGTGCTAGGCTTAGGGGTCGCAGTTACACACTGCACTCATTTCGAGACACTGAGCCGAGTTCAGAGCTGGCGGGAGTGGGTGCAGTGCCAGAGGCTTATTAAATACAGATCTTCTCTCTGCTCTCAGCAGAGGGCCTTGGTGACTCTTCTACCCATGGCCCTTGCAGCAGTGGTTCCAGACCACGATCCCCCGGAACCAAAGAACCAGGGTTCAGGACTCCTTTCCTATGGAGCCATCAAGAAAGGGAGGGTGGTCATGATCCTGGAGGCGGAGTGATCCCAAGGCTGAGAACCCAGACTGTACATTACTGCTGACTGGGATCAAGCCCTAGCTGCTGACTGGGCTGCAGATCTCTCCAGGACGCTCCTGCCTTGGTGTTGGTGCTTTTGTTACATTTATATTCTCAGTTGATTTTAATGAATCTCCCTGAGAGACTCTCAGATCTTGGGGGCTTCAGAAACCCGGCTCCTGCATAGGTTTAACAGGCTCTCGCAGCCCTAGCTAGAGTCATAAGGACAGACTGGAGAAGCTCTTGGCTAAGAATTTTAAATATTATGTAGAAAAGTAATGGGAGAGAGAAATGTTTCCAAAGGGAAAAAACTTTTCCAGCTACTTTAACTGTGAATCAAAATTTACATTTTGAGTTTGGAAATCAATATCAATTCATGGATAATTCGGCTCCATTGTTTACAGGTCATCCATCAGCTTCAGATCTCGGATCAATAGAATCATTATTGGGTTTTTGTTTGGTCAATATTAGTAGTTTATTTAGCTGTTCTCTGGGATTGTGTTATAGTGACAAATTACAGACTTTGGGGCATTTTTACCAGGTAGAGTCTAAGAAAATACAGATGGATGACATCATTATAACAAGACTGCACCAAACATGCGGACAGCAACATCAGCTCTGAACAGGTGAAGGAGATGTGACCATCTGGAAGCTAAACAATGCCAAACTGGTGCTCTCATGGTCATCCCAGGAGATTTTGTCTGCCTCCCATGGCACTGATTCCAGTTATTGCTCCTCTTTCCTCTGGATCTCGTTTGCTGCTCCAGTGAGGCTGGCTTTCACTGTTGTAGAGCTTTAAAGAGGTGTTGGTGAACTGGGTGTTATGTCTATGGAGTCTGAAAAGCTGGAAAGAGCCTGATGATGCTTGGCGCATCCTTGAAGCAAGAACTTTGCGATTCGGAGAGGGAGTGAATGTGCATGTGGATAGCAAGTGTATCCAGAGTTATAAGAATAAGTTAGGGCTGACACAGGGTTTTGGAAGGGATAACGCCTCATGCTTCAGCATTTACACCAGTCTCGATCTATTAGGGATAATCGGAGGCAGATTATCCACATGTGCTCCTGCAGGGCTCTGTGATGCTCTTGTGCATTAGTGGATTGTTGCATTCTCTGTTGCATTAGTAGATTGTTGCATTCTGCTGTGAAGATCTGACAGTGACAGGGAATGGCTGATAAAATCCCGCTCGGCTTGTTCCCTGTTTGCGTTTGCTTGTTTTCTAGTGGAATAGGCAGGTAACAGTTGGAGAACCTCCCGCACACCCACATGTGTAGAATGTTTTGAGGGATTATTTCCTCAGGCTGTCCACCAGCAGCATAGCAGGCTCAGCTCGAGAACAGGAACCCAGCTCCTGGAGTTTAATTAAACGTCCATGCTTTTTGTAAAGATTGTTATTCTGGAATCGATTTTGGCTCGTGGGCGATTCCTCCCACTGTTTAATACTAGAGTAAAACTCAGTAAGGAGAATAGAAAGAACTGCTCATCTGAGCTCTGAGAGTTTGTTAACAGCCAGAAAATATTGAACGCATTCCTGTTAATGCACTTCACTTCCTAGGGCCCGTACACACAGCGGCCTTGGCAATAAAGAGGCAACTGGGCTTTAACCCCTTTGAGTGGGCCGGGCTGTTTCTGAGCTGGCTTCACATCGCTGCTGGGCGATATGCTAACGGACGATGACAAGTGACTCTGAACACATGAAAGCCCGTAGTGAATGTTTCATGTGGAGATGGGCTTTGGAAGCTTGGCCATTTGACGTCACACGGGACTGAAACCTGACAGAGTTCATTACCAGTTTTCATGGCTGATTTTTGTTTCTGTTTAACAAACGTGTAATTTTGTTCTCTGCTCTTCCAGGCTGAGGGGAATGAAAAAAGAAAACGTGGAAGTCTCTGATGTCAGATGCTTTGCCAGCCTGTACTAGATTCAGCCGCTGGAGACAGATTCTGCTCAGTTACACTGCTGTAAATCTGGGGCAAACACCGCAGAAGTCACCGGACAGATACAGTAGAATAAAGGTGCCTAGATGCAACAATGAGGGGTGCTCCAGTAGTAGCGAGATCAGGGGGACAGTCAGGCAGACAGACAGACATGCAGGGCCAGATTGTCAGCTGGTGTAAATCGGTGTAACTCCATTGACTTCCATGCAAGTATGTTGATTGACCCCACCCACGAATCTGACCAACAAGTAGTTAAAAAATAAAATATCCAATTCCCCAATCTTTAAATTAGCTCCAATGACCTCCAATTGGAGCTTTTAAAACACACTTTTCAGTGTCTTATGTTGAGACCTGCTTGTTGCAGAGTGAATCTTGATATGTAAAATATTTGCACCCTTTTACATGGAGATACATTTTATTCAAGATGCAAAGGTCTAATTCATTTGGAGTTACTCAGTCTGATTCAGCCCCTACTGCCTGATGAAAATGCAGTTGTTTTGGGGGGCTGAATGGCTCAGGAGATAAGGTATGGGATAAAGAGCTGCTGTCTGCTGCCTCATGATCTCAGTTCCAAGGCCCAGTGTACCAGGTCTCAGTTCTGCAGCATGGAACCTGGATTTGGGGCACTCTGGTCTGGCAGGCTGGAGATTCAGACTGAATTTTCAAATGGGTTAAGTGTGAAGATTGATGATACGATCCTACCGGGCCCAGTTCAGCCGCAGTCACTAGTCATTGCCTTTGAACTGCTTGGCGGCGTGTATAAAACGAGAGAGTTCCATTTATCCAGTTCCTAGCGTACTATTGACAGCACAAAACCGCCCATCTCAGCTGCAACGACTGGCGCTGCTGTGGCTGTCTCAGCAGAGAGGCCAAGGACTGATGGGGACCCAGAGCTGCCAGGAGGGGTTCCCGCCAGGTTAGATAGAGGTACATTGGCGGGGCAGTGTGTGAGAGTGAGAGAGTGTGTGTGTGTGTGTGTGTGTGAGAGAGAGAGAGAGAGGCAGGGAGAGGGAGCTTGCATTACTTCCCCCTGTGCTGTACGGGTTCTCAGGATAAATGGAGGGCTCCAGGCTCTTGCTGTCAGTCCTTCCACTATTGGTAAATCACTTCAATGAAGCGTTATAAAACACAGATTTCTGTCTTTGAAAGCATGGCTATTAACTGGGTGATAGGAGAAAAACCAAGCCAAAACCGCCAGCATAATGGTGGCATAATTAATTTGTATTAAAGTGGCTTTCATGTGACAGATGTTTTTCCAAGAGCCACATTACAGGATAAATTAAGTTTTCTGAAGTCATCTGGAGTCATGAAGAGTGAGTTTATTGCTTTGGGGACTTAGCAAGTTCAGAGAATGACACGAGACTTGTGAGGAGAAAAGCGTACCAGCCACAGGCTTCTTTCATGCTAATTCGTTACACACCAATCTGTCTTGCTTGGCTTTCACTGAGTACACGGGGCCAGATTCTGCCATAAAGGCTCTGATTTTAATAAGCTGCACCACTGTGATGGTGGTGTGAGTGAGAGGAGAATCAGGGCCACTATTGCATCTAAGCAATGTAATATATAATAAATATCTCCACCTCCTCCCTGCCTCTGGCTTCGACTGCTAATGTGTGAGCTCACATGTGTAGTGGTGCCACCTCCAAGAAGAGGGAAAGGTCAAATAATTCACCCCCAAACTGGATGAACAAACCAATGTCAAATACAGTACAAACTTCCAGGGCCCCAGCACAGGGGAGCTATCCCACCTGAATTCACTGGCTATGCTCTGGTTGATTTTAACTGAAGGCTTGGCATTCACATAGTGCAGGGTGGCCAGGTGCAGAGACGAGGGCATGATGCCCACTGCAGGAGCTGGAGTGGCACTTCCGGGTGTCTCTGCTTTTGTCAGTTGTGTCACAAACTTAAATACTATTTCAGCAGAGAGTCTTCTGCATCTGTAGCCATTTGGCTGTTCGCCAGTACAGGGCCCTGTGCTATTAAGCGTAAATTACCTGTGACATTTTTTTTAATACTCAGAGAAATAATCTGATTAGTAGTTATTAGTGCAGAACACTTGGGGTGTTTGCAAAGTTAGATGACTCTGAGGAAGGGCTGTTTCTTTGCAGCTGCCTGTCAGTTTTGTCATCTAATTATGGGACGATAGAACACGAATACTCCGGGGTGGGGGAAAGCTCAATGTAATTGTATTGGTCATATATCATAGCCACTAATTACTTGCTTTAGAATTAATGAATGTTTCTGTGGCTGGCTGGGGAGCTGTCATGGCCCTGGCTCGGGTTAAGTAGTTCCACACTTCTGACTTTAGAACTTCGATTCTAGACTTTTTAAAACATAGAGTGAAGTCCAGGCCAGCTCTGTATTCTCATTCTGCTAAAAAGTCCTTCCCTTGGCTCACACTTTTTTAGACGAGATATTCAAGCAGTGGCGGGAGGAAGGGGCAGAGCTGATGACGACGGGCACTCAAGAAATAGCCCAGTCAGACTGACAGAGGAGAAAGGACTCAAGGTGATCAACAGCACCAACCATTGTCCTTGTGTTACAAAGGGCTCTGTGGTTCTGGAAAGCAGAAAATTCTGACCCAGTGGTGCGGAGGAAACCTGGCAATCTCCATGTCATAGCTGTCTGCACGACACACACAGGGCCAAGGAGGGCTGAATGGGAATAGCTGAAGGCACAGTTTGGCCCATTATATCTATATCCACTGTAATAAGGGGGCTGAGTTCCTGTGACTTAGGAGCAGTAACGGTCCTTGTTATCACAGCCCTCCACCTATTGTTATGCAAAGATGAGACCCCCCCCCCCAAGAGCGACCTGCAGCCACAGGCCCTGCTTTAGGAAGCTGGGGAAAGTCCCGAGGGGTTCTTTCCATGTAATCACTGAGTTTTCTGGCAGCTCTTATGGTCCCATATCTCTGCCTAGGCCCACGGATACACAGCATGCCTTTGTGCATCCCAAGCATCGATGAAATTCCCCCACACGCCAGTGTCTAGCCATAGGTCTGTGTATGCCTTAAATCTTCAAAGTCAGGTCTACATGATGCCTATGCTGGTCTCTGCACATCAGGAATTTCCCCCCTGGCATCTACTCCTCCTTGAGGAGCCTTGAGCCAGTTGTCTCTGGCACACCCAACCTGTGATTCCTCTGGACACACAGGCCCCAGGACATAAGTAAATGTTGATCATCTTGCTCCGCATCTGACTACAGAAGTGAACAAGCTGAGTCCTAATCCTTGCTTCCTGCCCTTCCTTCTTCTGCCACTTTTAATATTTAATCAGTGAGGCTGCCCAGCTGGATTTCAGGGCGATATTGCCAAGGATTTCTTTATTCTTCTGGAAAGGTCACCTTTGAAAATAGCTTTCAAAGGAAGAGGAGTAACTCCTGTTGCTACTCCCTCCCCATTGTGTGCACCTCCCTGCATTCAAATGAATAATGTATAGGGGACAACAGCATAAACGAGAAGAGTTTGACATAGACATGGGGCCTATTTACCTCACTTTAAAAAACTGAAAGGCCAAGGGCAAAAACGCCGGTGTCTGCGGCGGGAGCTCTTCCAATGTTCATGAAGCGAGTGACAGAAATATGTGTTTCCATGGCCCTTGTCAAAATAAAATGGCAGGTGATCATTGCAGTATCGGAGAACAATAAATCAATGTCAGCTTTGTTCTCAGGCTGCTAGGAGAGCAAAGAAACACCACTGATGAGAGCTCTGCGCGTCTCTAACCACTTTAAAACTCCTCGTTCTCCTCCAGCCATCCTGACCGTTATTATGGGGGATGGGAGAACAGGAACCCCAGAGCAGGGCAGGGGCTCAGACACATGGCTGAAGGGAGGTCAGCATTGACTTTCACAGCCTTTATAAGGTTGCTTCTCATTGTAACCCTTTTCCTGGAGATGAATAGTCTCTGGGAGATGCAGCCAATTAGCTGGAGTGGCCGATTAACTCTGGCACCCCCTGCACAGCGGGCCACTTCCAACAGGGCTTTGTAGCTTTTTCCTCCTGGGAAGGATACTAGACCTTATTCCCATGGGACCAGGCCGAGAGCGAAAGTGATTTGATGTTGGAGGCTTTTTTGACTTCCACTTGAGCCACTAGCTGACTGTAAGCTCCCCGGGGCAGGGGCTGTCTCTCTGTTATGTGTTTATACAGCGCCTGGCACACCAGGGCTGGGGATTCTGGGGGACACCGCTCCCACAGGACACCATCAGCTGGTACCGTCACTGCGGCACAGGCCAGGTATGAACTAGCAACCTATCTCCTGAGGAGCCAATGCCCTTATGCCAATGAACTTGAGTGGTTGCTGTCACGGAGGGCTGCTTGAAAGCATTGACCCTTAGATATGAATTTGAGTCACAACATGGGCCTATGGGAAACCTCTCTGCGCAAAGATGGAAATTCTGCTGCTTTTTAAAAGTAACTGGGAAGTGTTCTCGTTCCTTCTCTAGAACCTCTGCAGAGGTTCCCCTGCCTGTGCGGCGTGGGGCGCGTGACGCGTGGCAGCCCGAGCACAGCTGCCATGGATTAGGCCTCAGATTTCACCCTTTGCTTGTGCCTGGTGCCGGGGAAATGTTGCCAAACACTGCCACGCTGATGTCTCTTCCTAAGAAAGGATCCCAGGTGTCCCCTTTGGACAAGGGCAGTGGGGATAGGCCCCCGGACCTAAAGGGGACAAACAACTGAGAACCTCCCTCATTCCACACCTTTATCTTTCTGCTTTACGGAGGTGAAACTTCGACCCCACTGGTACATGGATTCGCTTTATGGAAGGATCGAGAAGCATGAGACATAGGCTAGTCCCTGAGAATATCCATTGTGGGAGACCACGATGTGACACCTTTGTGGGCAATGCTGCTGCCACAAAGGCCTAGTGCAGAAACCTGAGTCTTTCTGGCATCACATTTTCCAAATGACCTGGAGAGAACATAGCAATGTGGCAGCGGGCAGGGAAGTGGGCTGGTCTCTCAGGGCTCGCTCTGCTCACGTCACGAGGTACAGCACAGACCGAGTCATCACGCGTAACCGTGACATCTCTTGTGAGATCATCCAGTAGAAGAAAGAGCCAGGAAGATATGAAATGTCAGGCTGAAAGGGGGAGGAAAATTTCATCTGTAATTTATAATTCAGTCTGAAACTCCGGTGTCGCTTCTCCATAATGAAAGGCCCGTGAGGACTGATGTGAGTCACACTCAGAGCACTGGCTAATCAGGAAGAAATGCTGGAAGACGAGGCTGGGGTGGAGGAGGAGTGATAGGCACTGAGTTTATTTGTCACTTATTGTTTGTTTCTAACAAATATTGTTTTCAATTTAATAATGAAAGGTAAGAGTTTCTCCCTGTGCCAGGAGCTGAGCTGGGTAATAAATTGATTTGGACCCTGCACCATGAGTGGTCAGATAGCAAAGTCCCTATTTTACAGTGACGAAATTGATACAGTAAATTTTCCCTTCACGCACAGTTGTGTGTCAGCTTAATTCTAGTACTAAATTGAAATCAAATGAAGTCATGCGGGTTGGCAGCACAGACGGCCTCGCTGACAAAGCTTTGTGAGCACACGTGGCTGCACCACGGAGAGGAGTGCCCTGGAGCCACTGCATAACTACACAGGGGTCTTGGTTTATTTTGCCCAAATACCTGCTTTACTCCTTGGCTCTGTCTGCCTGAGCACCAGGGTCATATTGCGGCCATTCACTGGGCAATATTTGGTCCAAAACATGGCTACCACTGGGAGTCGGCAGCCATTTGAGCTGTTACCCTGCAGCCAGCTGCAGTATGGATCTGGAGCGGGGTGGGGAGGCTGGCTGGGAGGCTGCGGGACGGGCCTGGGACCAGTCTCAGCTCTGTCCCAGGTGCCCTTGGGCAGGTCACTTCATCTCGCTGTGTGGGATAATAATGCCCACGGGCTTTCTGGGCTGATTGTACAGCTAGCTCGTCAGGGAAGGGGTTGCTTTTCCCTGTGTAGCCCCCAGCACAATGGGGCCTGTCTGAGCCGGGGCTCTAGGGCTGCTGTAACACAGAACACTGGTAATGAAATTCAGTGTGGAAATGAGCATCAGAGGCAGGCTGGGTAAGAAACCCCCTCCCCCGCGTTCAAGCTGACAGGCAATCACTACCTGCCGGCAGTGGGGGTATTCGGAGACCCAGTGCAGGTGCAGAGAGCCTGGGGAGAGGCTTCTCTTCTCACTGATGAGCCAACAGGACCCCAGATGCAGGTGTGGGGAGCAGCTTGGCGTTTCTGGCTGTGGTTTGAATCACCCACTAAGAGTCCTGGGCCCAGGAGAGCCGGGGCTCCCGTGGGACTAATGCAAAAATAGCATCTGGAATTTGTCTCCATCCCTGCAACTGGGCCAGGTCACGTTCATCTCTCAGGGACTCTCACTCTTCCCCTCCTCGCCTGTGCCTGCCACCTTCTCCCCCAGGTTTCCCAGTCTGCCCGGCCACCTCAGCCTCTGGCTTGTAAGCTGGGAGCTCGGGAGGGTGGGGCCTGTCTCAGTTCTGAGTCCCACAGTGCACCCAGCATGCAGCTAATGCTCCAACCACACCACCCCTAGGCCCTGCCGCCCCACAGGGCTCTGTGTCCAGCCTTGTACCCCAGGCTCCGTGACTGGAGGTGAGCAGAGGGAAGAATGCAGGCCCTCTTCAGCGCCAGGAGAATCAAAAGAGACAGGAAGGCCGACGAGCTGAGGACGGGGCATTTTGTGACACAGGTGAGCATCTTTCACTGGGATGGAAGTGACACCATCCCCATACGTCTGTCTAATCCTTTGTGATGGGGAAATGAACTGACAAAGCTGTTAGATCCTCAGAACTGTCTGCCCCTGAGTCAGCGACCCCTGAGTTGGGGGCAGCCTCCAGTCCCTGGGCACAGGAGGGAGATGGGGCTAGCAGACACCCTCTCAGGCACTGGGCTGGGGAAGCACTAGTGGTCCCGAGTCTGGGGGGAAGGTGTTGTGTGCAGTGGTATCGTCCTCACTCAAGCTCAGGCTGCTCATAAATCAAAAAACTTGATGTGAACTTTGGCACAGGCCATAAATTCTGCATTTATCATTATTAGAGATATGTCAACATTTCAGAAATTGATTTATAGTTGGTAATTTAGATCATGAATTGTTTCTGATACAGTAAACTATTCATATCCAAAGCCCATCACACAACTTTCTAGTTATTAGGAATTAATGACTCATAAAACTGGGCCCGGAACAGATTGTTAGTTTGAATGAAGAGTAGGTTGTGACTATTAATCTCTTCCCCCCCTCCCCCAATATGTACACAGAATCCCTAATAAATGGCTAATTGGGCAAATACATGATTTCTTTAAACACGTCTCCTCTGGAAGCTGAATTCTTGCTTTGTTCAGGATGGAGGGGGGTGCAAAGGGAAATATGTTTTCACCCGTGACAGTAAAATGCCAGTCATGGTCAGGAGGAGCCATTGGTTTCTCTCCTCCTCAGTTGTACAATAAATATGTTTTTTTCTGCACCAACAAAGCTTTGAAATTCTTTATCTGGAGGATAAGAATCATCTGCTACCTCAACACCATGTAAATGGCTTTTTACAGATAAAAACTTTGTCATTTTACTTCTGCGCCAAGTGCCGCATAGTCAATAGTTTATTGTGCTGTTTACAAAGTAGTTCTCTAAGTGTCTAGTGTGGCTGTTGTTGTTTCCTAATGTCATAGCAATTTTGCATTTGTGTAATAGTGCCACAGAATTGACATTATATAGCTAGACAGATTGTCCTGTCTTAAGCAGAGTCTCATAGTAAACTGGCTGGCAGCTGCTAAATTGATGTGCTGTGTTTACATACCTTCATAAATAAAATATTAAGTCCTAAACTAAAATCTTCTAAAGTCTAAATTAAATTGACTCAGAGCCTAAATCATCAGCTAAATACATTTTATATACTTCCAGGGCCCGGTGCTACCCCGGGGACTGTAGTGCGGGGGTCGTGAGCTCAAGAACTGCAGCCCCTTTTAGCTAAATCAATCACATTCTGTGGCTGTGAACAAACATGAAATGAATATAAAATTTCAGGCATCAGTTCAGGTGAGATTTACCAACAAGTCTCATTATGCGAAGAACAGGGCTCTATGTAAATTACTTTTCCTTGAATGCCACTAGAGCCGGGAGGGGTGACATAAACCATGAAAATTGGCCGTTTCACCTTCTTCTGACTGTTTATGACAAACATTTCCCAAGTTCTGCTGCGGCTCAAATTGAGTTCCTGCAAAAGGTGGGTGCCTGGCTAATGGAAGGCCATCATTATACTGTTGCCAGCTCTGCCTGCTCAGAAATCACAAGGCAGACCCCAAACAGCGGGAGCGGTGGGGTTTATACAGCATGTTTCTTTAGGGGCTTTTTGTTCTGATTTCTGGGCTCTTGGCAGAAATCGCCCCTTTGTGCATGTGTGTGTGTCATCACTGGGTGTGTACACATCCAGGTGTGCGTGTGCACTGTGGGTGTACGCGCATGTTCCAGAGAACTCAGTCTGAAGTGTGCAAACACCCACACCTGGGCAACCACCTCCCTTTCTCTGTGGCAGGTGGGGAAGACCCTTCCCGTACATCTCTGTGATCCCTACTCAGGGAATTTCAGATGCTCTTTCTCAGGGCACTGCCCCTGCTCATCCCTGCCTAGCTCTTTCCTTCTCAGGGGACTGCCCCTGCCCCATGGAAAGTGCCTTGTGTAATGGAGCTGCTGCTTCTCCCCCCTGGACTGGTGCTTCGGCTCTGCCCCAGGCACAGCGGCTAGTGGCTGAAGCCAGAACTGCAGGAACCCTGAGATACCAGGAACTTCTCATGAGATCGTGAGAAACAAGAACCACCCCCAAACCAGCAACACCCCCCTGCCCACCACAAAGGCTGCAAAACTGAAGGACTCATGAAAATATCACAGAGTTGGCAACACTGGTCCTGTCCAGAAACCTTGGGTGCAGAAGTGTCAGTTATAAGGGCTACTATGCACCATGTACGTCCTTGCGTGGTTCCTGTGTCTTGTGGGGCTGATCTGGGATTAAAGTGCTGGCCCCTTTGCACTGGGGTGAAGGCCACCCTGAGTGAACTTTCAGCCTGAGCAGTGGAGTCAAGTTGGCTTCATTTCCTGGATTACTTTCCTTCAACAGATACTAAACGATTGCAGTGGACTCTCCTCGCTGCCCTTCACTCTGGTTTCGGCTGTAATGTTTATTAGCCTTCCCCGTGGTTTACCCCACTATGAAGAAAGGAGAGGGCAGAGAGTGGGGCTAGAAGTGGTAAGTAATGGTCCCCTGTTCCCTTATCATTGAATGGAGCTCTCTACAGCCTTAGAAGGAAGGTGGCTGCACATCCCTGTGAAATTATATACCTTGCTATTGAGAGAAGGGGAAATTCACCCCATGCAAAAAGCCAACCAAAGGTCAATGCACCACTATTTAAGCCTTATTTTGAGGACTAAACTGGGCCTTAAGTGGCCATTGGGTCTGGGTTGCTCCTTTGCATGGGTGGAATTTACCCTGAGTAAGCAAGACAGTTCGATTTCGATAACACAGAGCCAGATTCCAAGAGCCCCAGTTGCTTGATTATTTTTTACTACGTAGAGGATGCGTGTGCATTCTGGTGTCTGGGGAATAAATGTTCTGCTCATTCAGTGTGACATAAACTATTGTATTTTGGTTAAAATATTACAAAGCAAGGCTGGTGTGATGGAATATGCAACATTATCTCTAATAAGTAATTATATTTCATAATATGAATTAACTGAAATCTCGCACTTAAACTGAGTAACTAATTACAGACCTTTTAGCTTAATAAAGACTGAGTGAGGAAAGGGATAATATATACAGTAATTATTGAGTTAAGCAGAATGTAATGTGCATCCAGGGCTCATTTAGGACATTCTCAGTCAATACCTAATTACTGTTACTGCTCTCGGAAGTCTGCATTATAAATGTCCATTGTGCTCACCAAAAAAATCCTTGTTTCTCACCTCACCTGCAGCTGTTGCTCTGTAAGTTATTGAGTGTGATGATGCCTCACATCCATTAGCATGACAGATGTCAGAGTGGGAAGGAAAGTGTCACACTGGGGAGCAAAGTACCTAGGGCTCCACGCTGCCAGGTTCTCAGCCCTTCCTGGGAAATGCGGAGCTGCCCTCCCCTCCCACTGCACCTCTCGCCTGGCAGCAATTTCGTCTGCTGGTCTCTCCACATGTGACGCTTACCCCCCAGCAGGGTCCCGTTCAGTGTGGTTGAAAACCCACCCTAGGCACAAGCCCCAGGCAACCCTTCAGTGGTACATTAGTCCTGCTTGAGGGAGCAACCAGCCAGGTTTGGGGGGTGGGGTTTGAGCTGATACAACAATTGGCCCCCAGGTGTAAACAGCATCTGGGGAGATCTCGTCCATTGCACTGCAGGGATGGGATTTCCCAGGCAGCTCTATGGATAGATATTCTCCCCCTCTCTGGTATCCTCCTCAGTGGCGTTAGGGACAGAACGGCCCCTGCTCCACTGTCCACTCCACTGGGCAGCTTCTTGGAAACTGGGCTGTTTCCATTTGGGGGTGAGTTTGGTGTGGCTCGCAGATTAGTTCCCGTTAGGGCTCCATTGAGCTTGCTGCTGTAAACCTTCCGTGGGCGCTCCTGCCTGGCTGGCTAGCATTTCCTGGCTACGATCTCTGAGCAGGGACTCCGTGTGCTTTCAGGGGTGTGTGCGAAGTCTCCTCTGACATGTGAGTCTCACAGGAACAAAGTCAGTTTGATCTGCAGCCAGGGTCTAACATGCTTTGTAATTGTCAGCATCCTACATTCATACAAGACTCAGTGCCAGCAACTTCTCTGCTGGGGCTTTCATTCCCTGCACACAACACTTCAGTCTGCAGCAGCTTTTCAGTGGAATACCCAGCGCTCCTGCCAAAGAAGGAGCTGGCTTGGTCTCAGCTGGAGCCCTAGGAGTGAGTGCCGGTGCTATGCCTTTGTCCTAGTTCTCCCTCTCCTTCTTTTAAGCAGTAAGAAGCTGCTTGTCTATCAGAGCTGATAGCTGCATGGAGACCTCGCTCTCTCTCCGTTGCATTGGCAGCAGAAACCCAAGCGATGTGTCACACAAAGGGCACTGGTTAGAAGCTTCAGTGTGGTAGCAGGTTGTGAGCACATAGGCCTGGACCAAAACCTGTGACCAGCAAAGGTGAAGCCCCCTTTTTACGGAGTTCAGTGTAACTCTTCTCCCAGACGTGTGTGTGAAAGGCAGTAACTCAATCCTCTTCTCACAAATTGCGGGGCTCTCTCCTCCTAGCAGATACACAGACCCGGAGCCATTGCCCCGTGTCTGGCTGTGTGTTCCCTGTACACACCACAGAACAGCTTTGTGGCGGGCTTTTCTCCATCTCATTCCTTCCACCTTAGATGGTGAAGGAGTGGGCTGCCGCTGTTGCAGCCAGCTCACCAGTGATCGTGCTGGGAACACAAGACGAGAGACAAGTGCTAAGCATTTTGCCATGGTCACCCCATGGTCACCCCCTGATACCGCCCATGGGGAGGTCTCCAGCTCTTTGCTGCAGGTGGATTCTGAGACCTAACCGACCTGGAAGGTTGGCTTTTGTAACCTAAGAAGGCAGGTGTTGGGCATATGCCTGTGTGCAATTTACATAGCTTGTTACTGACCTCGGGTGATCTGTGCAGCCAACCAGCACATGGTCTACGCTCTGCTTTATTCCAGCTTCTACAACCCTTCCACAGTGCTGCTCCTCTGCAAAGAGCGAGTTCCAACTACTCCAAGGGTAAGCTCTGTGAATCCCATGCTATGGCCGTGTGTCGAATAGCGGGGATGGAAGGAGAGTGCCCAGGAAGCATTTCACTTGGCCATCTATCCTTGTCCGGCCACAGCTTTGGCAGGCCAGTTAATTACAGTGGATTCACGGTCAGCTGAAGGGGCTGTATATCGCTTCCCATACACTAGCACGCTGCACCCTTGGTGAAATGGTGAGTTACAGCTGCTGGCAATCATTGTCATGGCAATTCAGTTATAGTTCTTCACATGATGGGAAGGAAACAGCCATGCTCCTGTCCAGACAGCATGGAGACTTTCCTCTCCATTGAAAAAGATCCTTATTGTTAGCCAGAGATCCCAAGCCCTGAGGTCCAGTGATCCTGGGCCAGGGTATGTCACTCTGACCCTTTGGCAGCAAAGGAAAAGTCTTTCCTTCAAACGCAGGGAAACTCTGGCAAAAGGACTGTGTCCACAGTGACTGTGAAAGAACCACAAGGCTCCTCTGCAGCCAAACGGATGCAATATCTGCCAAATACACCAGCCTTCTGCCTTTCCCCAGACGCTGCTGGGGCATGCTGCTGCTAATGGAGGGCCAAGCTAGTGATGGGTGTTAGCAGACAAATACATGTCTGACAGGCAAGTCACAAAACCCAGGCACTTTACCTAACCATGGCACCGCTGCTGAACTGCAGAAAAGTACCTGCTAGAAACCTGAGGGTGCAATGAACGTCTAGGGCCCTGGAAGCCACATGAACGTGGTTGAGTCTCCCAGTGGGCAGAGGTGATGGGGACTTTTCTCTGAACTTTCTGGACATCCAGAACTCTGAGCAGAATGGTCACCGTGCGAAGTCCATTACTGGCTGTGAGTCTGGGTTCCTGTCTCTATTCTGGGAACGCAGCCTGTGCTGGGAGGGAGGGAATGGCGGGGAATAGAGGAGGGCAGGATGAGCCAACACTACACTGGGACGTCTGCACACTGCTGATACAGGCATGTCTCTGCAAACGCCAGCTCCCTGTGCTCAAGGACTGGGGCCGCAGTATGTTATGGGAGCAAGTCAGCCACATGTTGGATGCCTTCAAAGAGAAAATGCAAATTTTTGTTTGAAAAAGACGAGTCACTAATTGTATTTAAGCACCTTGCTTGATATTTGATTTGTGCCTTACACAGCTCCCAGTGCAATGGGTTGTGAAGAAGGATGAAAGGCCCCTCTTAGGACGAGAGGCAGCAGGATGAAGGAGCTAGCTTTCCTTTCACTGAAGCATTATGCTGCCTGGCAGCTGCTCTGTGGCTGGGATAATGATGTCAAAGCCTGGGGTGTCATCAAGGTCTCCAACCATCTGCAAGGGAAGAGCTCTTTTTTTCAAATTACGAACACTGGCATCTGATGTCCTCCCTGGTCCAAACCAATTCTGAAGGATATTGGAAGAATTAGTAGATTTATTTTCCTCTCCCAGGTGACCGCAGAATCAGAGTAAACATGCCAGCTCCTGTGCTGTGGATTTAGGCAATAACCCAGTGGTATTAATGAAGGGTTTATCATGATGAGGGCTGTGCTGATTTGGAGAACACAATATCCAAGGTAACAAAGTCGGCTGAATTAAAAGTTTAACAGCTTAAAAAGGTCGGATAGCACAACAAATTCTTCTGGGACTTGTCAGGGCTATTCCATTCCTTCTGGAGAGCGGAGACGCTGCCAGATACCATTATCCTTCCTTCAGGGAAGGGGCAGATAGCGACTGTTGGATTTCTTTTTCTATGAAGGCGTTTTTCACAGGAACCCAAACCTCTGTGGACAGGGCTTTCATGTGCCATTGCCCCATCAGAACCGGGAGACGAGAAAAGCTGCCAGTTCCGGAGCTCCGTCACCAAGTTCTGTCCTTGTCGGGATGAGACAGGCGTGCAGCTGGGACCCAACAAACTCAGAGAGCAAACTGGCCCACTCATACAGACACTGGTGCAGTGCCGGGAGCTCAGGAAGCAAAAGGACTTGGGCTGCGTTGTCACTGCCAAGACAGGTGTGGTTTTATGTGGATCAAAATCCCAGCGGCGGTGAGGCCCACCTGGGCGACACCCCCTCGCTAGACTGAGGTAAAAGCTCCCTGAGCCCCATCTCCACTGGCGTGGTACATGCTCCATGTAAAAACACCTTTTTTGGCAGTGAAGCCAAAGTGATGAATCCTGTTAAGGATTCCGGCTCAGGAGCTTCGTGCAGCTCAGACTGAACTTTAGAAACTGGCCACGCCAGTTGGTATGAAGCAGGCAGGCAGAAGATTTTGTTACCCTGCGATGGGGTGAGTGTCACTCCCAGGCACACCCCACAGGAAACGAGGCCATGGCCTGGGGATGAGGGATGCCCACAGGGGCCGGCGGGGCTCTCGTTATTTCCTCCTGATAGAGACATTCCAGGCGCATGTTGGGTTCGCCAGTCGGCGCCCGAGTTCGCGCACGCACGGAGTATTTGGCAGGGCAGCTGTGTGATGGGAGCTGCCAGGAAGTGGCAGAGGATGGCTTGCAGGGCCAGCAGCCATTTCTCACTGTCTGTACTTCAGTTCATAGCTGATGAGCCAAATAATCTAAATAAATGGACTTTATTTCTGAAGCCGATACTTGGGCATTTGTAATGCGGATGAATGCGAAGTGCGCGGGGAACGGTGCAGAATGGAGGGTTCTCAGCCCCTGCCTCCAGCTTCATCCTGCTCCTTGTGTGGCTGGAGAACCTGCCCTCCAAGTGCCCCCTATCAGTCCACTGGAGTATTTCTACGGATCCTATCGCCCTGTGTCTGAGCACTACGGTATCCTACACTGTCAATGGTATCTGGGCACAGGCTCCCGACCCCTGCCTAGCCCCACTCCAGCCTATTCCAGATCGTCACGCTGGCCTGTAGCTCTGCCCACGCCATTGCCCTCTCTCTCCCAGTGCATCAAATTCAAGCTCCTCGTCTTTGCCTACAATACCCTTCACTCCTCTGCCCTTCGACTCTCATCTCTGATCTCATTGTCCCTGTCTGTTTACTTGCTTCGGCCAAAACCACACCACACTTCCCTCCAGGCCGCCCCCTGCACAGCACCGGCTCCCTGCACTGGTCATGAAAAGCCCGGCCCACTTTGCCTTCACAAGCCTCATCAAGTCAAACAGTGAACAAGGAACCCAATAAAACAGCCCTCAAGCCCATATGGGTCAGCCAGGTCCTGTTCAACACAGTCACCTCTGGCCGTGGTGCATTAACTAGATACCCAGGGCACATTGCTGCCACGTGACTCAGTAAGAGAAAACAACAAGAAAGCTTCCAAACAATATCCCAGAACTCTTTGACCTGGAGAGCCTTTCAGTCCTGAGGCTACGCAGTAATGGTGCAGGTGTGTGTAGCTGCTCAGAACTCCACAGCGGTTTTCTCTGGATAAGACTCCAGCCGATAGACTTATTCGGAGGACAGATTTGGAGAACTCCTGTATCCAAGATATAATTATTACCCTTCGCTTTAAATCCCGGAAATGATGAGTGATATGGCAGCTCACAATTCATCTCTTTATTGGTGCTTGTGTTTATTTATAAGGATAAAAGGAAAAGCTTATTCCACAAAAGAGTAAACAGTGGCTTGAAATCTCATGCATGTTGACATACAGTTGGTGTTTAAAATCACCTCTGACAATCAGCTGTTCCCTCTCACCATTCAGGAATCAGGGTTTCCTTTGCAAGAGGCACTGGCTTCACACACCCTTCAATCCAGCCTTTGCTGGCTCTTCCTGGGCTGGTTATCTGCTTGCCAGGGACCGAGTCCCTGCTGCTCTGTGTCATGATTGACATTTGTCTGATCTGGTAGCATTTTACCCCCAGCTTGCACAAGTTTAAACAATGACACCAGGCGACAAGCTGGGGAGAATCCAGCCCAGGACCCCTGTCAGGTGAGCGGAGGAGGAGCTGAATTTCAAGTAGTGAACTCTCAATTGTGCATTTTAATTTCCAAGCCTACCCATCTACTCTGTTAATGATCTTGGAAATGCTTTTCTTCATTTCTTGCAAAAGCTTTCAAGTCCCCCCAGAACCCTGATCAAACCCCAAATTCAAAAAGCAGGATAAATACATTGGCTCCTCTGGCCAAAAGAGGTACGAGAAAAGCAAATCTCTGCGACTGTGACAAGCTGGGCCTGCATTCTGTCACTCCCTGCTGCAGCGGGACGTTCTCTGAGCAAAGCCCTCCCTGGTACATGGGGCATATGTGGATGTGGGGGCTTCTTTCCCAGATGGTGTCTTTGTGCATCCACAAGGTGCAGCTAGCGGAGCCGTTGCTGGTTCCTGCTGCCCTGGAAATCCATTCCCTCGGCTCTTGAAGTAATAAATTCATGCCTCTGTGCCCAGCTGGCTAGATACGACAGGGGGAAAAGGCTGCTGTCAACTGAGATAAGGTCAGAGCCCTTGTCAATCAGCAGCCCCGCTTCTGCCTCCAGAGGCAAAGTGTGTCTATGAGTTCCTCCCGGAAGCCAGACGGCAGGCAACTCATTCCCGCTTCCAGACAAGAATGTGCATCAGCCTTTCATACAGGTCAGGGCCATGCACCAGGCCCTCTCCAAAGGTGAGCAAGAGTCATCCAGGAGCTCCCCTACAATGTAAGAATGAGAACAAACTCTGTCAAGCTGGTGCCCAGAGGTGGCTGCAGCACCTGCCGCTAACAGGAGAGAGGATCATCCCAGGTCTCTGCACTAGGGCTGCTTGTGTGGTGTTTACGCTGGGTTATTTGGCTTGTTCTCCTGATAAACAGCAAAAAAGGCCGTGCCTTTGCTCTTGCTCCCCTGGAGCCACAGGGCAGATTCCCAAGAGCTGACCTGCAAAGGAAAACACTCTCTGGTTCCTTTCCTCCTCCTCTCTGATGTCCACAGACAGCTGGAGAAAAATCTGCGTGGTTTATTAGAAGTCTCAAGTCTTGTCCCCCCTGTGACGCCGGTTTCAGATCCTTCATGTTTCCCCCATGTGCAGTCACCCTCAGCCCCCGCCCAGGGGCTTAGCCATTGCAGCTGAGGTCCTGGGAACGAATCGCACTGCAGCATAGGGGCATGGCTGTGCTGGGTTCCATCAACCCAGGGCGGACACTCTACCTTATGTGTCGCAGATGAGAATGGGGGTGTCAGGACTGAATCTCAGCCTTCACACAGGTCCTGCAGAGATCAGGGCCCCTTCCTAGCACAGGCTAATTGCTGGAGACATAACAAGGTTCGCATTGTCAGTGCTGTTTCTGAGGTCTGTGCTGTTTGCTAACTGTGTGTTTGGGTGACACAGAGCTGAGGGTTAGTTTGAATCAGTGGCTCACTTGGAAAGGTGAAGACACTCCGAAACCCCTGCACATTCCACTGGCAGAGAACTGCCTCCGGTACCTGTGGGGAAAGGTGGGCAGCTGCTGGAATGTGCTCGAATCATGCCTGGTGCCTCTACATCATACAGGAGCTTTCCAGGTTCCAGGCACCTCTCCTGGCCCACGCTCAGGCAAGACAGTGACAGTAACTGCTTCTGAAGGACTCCAGCATGGGTAGTGGCTGGCAGCGTCCCAGTCAATGGCTGTGTTGGACGGGGCCCACAAATGTAGCTGTGTTCCTTGTGACGATGTGACGCAGCAGGGAGGGGGGAGTGTTGACCTGGGAATGTGCCCTGGGGATGGGAGACCTGAGAGCCTGTAACCTGAACCAGGAGAGGGAGGGGGAGGTAACACCTCTGCCCAGGAATGTGGACGGAGGCTGCAGAAGGGAACCTGCTGGGTGGGTTTAGTTTCAGTTTTGGGGCTGGGTGGAGGAACATAGGGAGCCCCAGGGCTGGGGTCTAAGCTCCCTGCTCCCCCAGAAGGACTTGACTGAGGGGTCCTGCTTGTACCCACAAGCTCTGTTTTGGACTGTGTTCCTGTTGTCCAATAAACCTTCTGTTTTACTGGCTGGCTGAGAGTCTCAGTGAATCCCAGGAAGAGCGGTGCAGGGCCTGGACTCCCCCACACTCCGTGACATTCCTCTGTTTCTAAGTGCCACACCGTTGCATCTCTAGGGACTCTGCTGTCTGCAGAGACAGGCCAACACTCTGTGTTCAGTTCAGGGCAGACAGTTACAGAAGAGTCATGGATTTGTAGGTTTTCAGGCCAGACGGGACCATTGTGATAATCCAGTCTGACCTCCTGCATAGCACAGGCCACAAAACCTCGCCCTGTGATTTCTGCATCAAGCCCGTCACTTCTGGGGGAGCCAGAGCAGATCTTTGAGACGGATCTCGAATTCAGGAAACACACGTTGTTCTTTCTGGTTTGTGGTTCCCTCAGTCTAAGCCAGAAGCAATCCAGAGCGATTCTGGAGAAAAGTGTCATAGGGGACCCTGGACATCACTGCTGCGTTTCCCCAGCGCCGCCCTTGTGCCG
Organism: Natator depressus; assembly: GCF_965152275.1. NCBI lineage: Eukaryota > Metazoa > Chordata > Testudines > Cheloniidae > Natator > Natator depressus. The sequence continues at coordinate 1,055,077 of NC_134252.1, forward strand.
CCCAGGGGCTGCTCTCCCTCTCTGGGCTAATTCATTGCGAACACATCCCTGCCTGGGCCAGCCCCAGGACCTCCCAGCGCAGCCCACATTCACATCCCCTTTGGGCACCTTCCAGGAGCAGAACATGGGGATCCTCGGAGAAGGGGCTTGGTAACTGCACACGGGCTGCCAGCAAAGCAGAGGGGGAAAGACTGAAGGGGGGGAACCTATTCAGGAGGGAGTCACCATTCAAAGGCTGACGGACTAGGTCCAAGACCAGTCCCTAAATGACGCCTCATTTCCCATGGCCGTGGTTGAAATGCTGCTCTGCCCACCGCACCCCGCGGCTGCTGCCAAGCAGTAACTCAGCCGGGAGCCAGGAGGGAAGGTTTGAGTTCGCCCATTAATGCTCTGCCATTAATACTCCAATGGTGACAGGAAAAGGCCTCCAGGCTCAGGCAGGCTGGCCATGGCTAACCCTGCAAGGCCCTGCCCTGCACTCAGCAGAGGGAGCTGGGCAGGCTTCTGGGGTGCAGGCCCCACTTGGGTTGGTGAAATATCTTGGGCAAGAAAGGACAGGGCTGCCTCCGGCAGGGTCAGCAGCCTGAGGGGGACTTTTGTGCCCCAGACGAGAGGGTGCGCTCCAGGCAGGCCTGCCTTGGCTCAGTGGCCGGGGTTACATGGCAGCTTGTGCCCAGTGCTCTGCCAGCCCAGCACTCTCAGGAGATGTGCATCCCTGTGCAGAGAGCACACCCAACGCTTGGGAACCTCGTGGGGGCCCCCGCAGGCAGGGGTGCAGCTGCAGGAAGGTGGGGGAACGATACGCTGAGTCAAACCCTGCTGCCCATATCTGAGTCCTCATCCTCCCTGGCAGGAATGAAATCAGCTGCAAATCTTCAGGGCATACATTCCCCGAGGAGTGACGGGAGAGCAGCAGCCCCACTGCCCAGCTGCACAGGACGGCCGGGAGTGCACTGGTTTGCATCCGGTGCCCTGAACCCAAGCTAGAGTGACAGGGCAGCTGGGGAATCCAAGAGCCAAACTCTGGGCAGATGTCCTGCCTGGTTCTCCGTTGCCCGGCGTGGTGTGCGGCCATTTGCACCCGTGCAAAATGGGAGCGAGACTCCGCAGGGCTGATTCAGGAATGTGGTGAACGCACATGGACTGATGTCATTGGTTGTGTCCGTGGGGCGAGGAGAAACAGGCCATTTGCTGCACTCTGCTTCCTGCCAGGACGGCTCCCATGATCTTGGCACATTTGACTGGTGACATCACCCAGCCAGCTCCCTGCCCTGCGGAGTGTGCTCCAGGGAGCTGGCCCGCTAGCCCACAAGCAGGTATTGGCCTCATTTGCACCATCAGACTCGGATCCTAGCGCTCAGGTTCTTAGCAGCTTGGGCTGTGGGTGCCTCTCAGGCAATAGGGATTTATGGACTTCTCTCCAGGTTTTCTCCCTCATGATTCCCAACGAGGGGATAAAAGGCCCAGTGCTGCTTTTAATGGAGTCTAACGTTAACGGCCTCTCCCCAGCTGAATTCAATTGTCATGGCCCATTTTATTTTAACCAAAGCTGATTGAGCTGCTTCTGGCCAAGTTTGCAATTAGTTTCCCAGCAAACATCCTCCCGTCAGCAGGGCATGCCAGAGACTGGGAGGAAGGCTGCAGGCCTCCGTCCCATGCCTTCATTCTGCCTTCCAGATGCTCCCTCCTCTCCCTGGCCCTCCTTCTCCACCACTGACGATGCCTGGGAGCAAGAACCCTATCCCCTGTGTCCTGCTTGGCCTACCAAAGTCCAGGGCGAATTCCCATCCTACCACACCGCCCCAGGTGTCCATGTCTGCGGTGGGAAGTGGGGAGGCCACCTCTGCAGCATTCCCAGGGGAAGCTGCCCGTCCCTTCAGCACACAGGGGCTGCTTTCAGGGTGACTTTATGGAGGTGTAAAAAGGCTTGGCTCCAATACCGCACTGGGGAATGCTCCTCTGCCAGGGTGGATATAAATGGGTGTGAGGCCAGATTAGCAAATGTCTGCCTTCCCCCCCCCCCACACACACACACAGCTGGGGTCACGGGGGCAAGGCACAAGACATTTTGGCTCTGAGATTTGGGGAGTGGTTTGCAATTAGCTAAATGAACTGAGGAAAGCAAATAGTGTGAGAAAAACCCAACCCCTCCCCAAACTATGCCCACGCCTAGCTCCAGAGCTGAGTGAGGGGCTCAGGGTTCCTGGCCTGGCAGCAGGAAGCAAAAATCTTTTCAGCTCCCCTAGGCAGACGCAGGAGGTGTGCTGGGAACAGAGAGCGCCTCAGCCTCTGGCTGCTTAACCGCCTGAGCCGTGTGGGGCTCCCCATCACTAGCAATGGAGTGCAACCCCCTGCCTGGCTGACACTTCCTGTGTCGCCGTGGGGGCTTTGGAGCTTGCTGCAGGCAACTTGCTTCCTCCAGAATGCCTGGAGCTCAATGCACCCAGCCTGACCTGGCCCGGCCGTTCCAGCCCGCAGGAATCCAGCCGCCTCAGAGAACAAAATGCGCCAGATTTGGTGTTTGCATCCTGCAGACCCAGGGCAAATCGCAGCTTTGGAGTGTGCCGGAGAATCAGGGCTATTCGAGGCACTTGCGTATGCACGAGGGTGTGGAATGCAGATGAGTGAAGGACCCTGAGGAGCGGGAAGCAGAACAAGTGGAAACATTTTCATGTTTCTCATCAAGCCTGGATGCTGTGCTAGGGCTGAGTGCTCATCACAAACCAGGAAGGAGCAGGGAGAGCGGCCCCTTTCCAGACGCATGGGCCAGGCTCTGAAGGAGCTGGCGAGGTGGGGCTGAGGAATAACAAACACCGGACCGCAGCAGCCTCAGAGCACGAGACCTTGGCTGATGACAATCTTGGTTTCACTTACAGAAAAATGGTTGTTTCTGGTGCACCGGAAAGGGTCGAATGCAAAGACCGATGCTGGGAACATTTAAAGCATCGTTAGTCACACCAAGACTTGCATATTCACTGTGGTCTGAGCTACCAGTCAGCCTTTTGCAAGAGATGCTGTCCTCACTGCCACCTCAGGCTGGGCAGAAGAGTGTGGGGGGGGGGATGGTAATTGAGACATTCCCCTGTCCTTTGGAGAGCCAGCCAGCAAGCCCCTGTTTATTATGTCACTGCATTAGGTTCCACTCCAGCTTAAATAGCCATTACAGAGCAGAGCCAACCCAAAACACCCATTTCCAGTGCTATTCTGTCACTCTAATAGATATTAGCTTCATACGGCCCCTCCCTGCAGCAGGGCTGTTCTTTATTTTAATTACTTGGACATATTCCCATTATGAGCCATTAGCTGCTATGCAGAGTGTTTTTTATCTCAGAGCCTCATAAATCCCGACATCTCAGACACAGGGAAGGGAAGAAGCAGCTTCGTGACCCGTGCAGCTGCTTGAAAGGGAGCTGGGACCTTGCAAGTAAGGACGAAGGGACCCCTAAACCTCTAGACCCTGCCTCCATGGCAGGACAATCAAACTCATGACATGGGGAGGGAGAATGGTGCCATTAATAGGCAGATCCCAGGCAGCTCTTCAGCACCCGGTGACATGCAATAAAACCAGGCCATTGCAGTGGTGAAGTTGGGGGTCTCCTTCCATTCCTGTCCTGGGAGCCTCCCGCTCTGCAGCGCCTGGTGACTGGCACTTCTACCACTCCTGGCTTTGTACCTTCAGCTCCTTCCATCTTTCCACTGACCCTGAGGCTCTCTCCAGATCTCCTCAGGAACGCGCTGTCTTCCTTTGCTGCTATTCAGTGGTTCACTCTCGGAGCCAGTCTGAGGCAGAGTTTGTACAGAAGAAACTACAAAACGGTACAGCTTCCTCATTCTGCATATCTGAGAGCTTGGGGCCAGCACATTTAAAACTAGTCTAAGAACTGTATATGATGCACCATTAGCCAGTGGAAGTTGCTGCAACAAAATATCACCACAGCTGAGCGCTTGGTAGGAGTCAAGAAAAGAACTGGACATTTCTGAGAATAGCCAGAGTAACAATAGTAAGGATGAGAAACCGATGTGTGAAAGGGAGATAACCCTGCTGCCTTGGGCTTAAAGCCAGCCAGCCCCTGAGTGGGTAGGAAGGAGCTCTCCTTGGGGGCAGATTACCCCCCACCTGCCTTCTCCGGGGCTTCTTCTACCTTACTCTGCGGCATCCAGCCCTGGCTGGAGACAGGACACTGGGCTAGCTGGACACCTGTCTAATCTGGTGTGGCAGGGCCTACGTGCCCTGCTGTGATGTCATCACAGCGCCCCTCTAAGCAGCCAGACATGGGGCCTGGGCCCAATCCACCTCTGGGGAAAGAGTCCCACTCCTTCAGTGGGGGCTGGATGGGGCTGTAACCTGCCTTCCCATGCGCAGGGACCCGCTCTCCTGCTCCAGTAGTGATTAGAGGCAAGGGAGTGCACTGCTGGGAGGGAGGAGACCCCCGAAGGGTGCGGGGCCTGTGAGCTCCTCATGGGCAGCTCATTTCAGGGCACAGGCGAGAATCGAGCTGAGGTCAGACAAAGGTAGAGCTACCGGGATATAATCCCGTGTGACGGCAGCAAAGTGCAGCCCCTGGGGAAGGCAATTCTCCCTTCTCCTCCTGCTCATGTAATCCCCGCACCTCCTGGGTGTGGTGTCCTGTCCCCTCTAGTGGCACTGAAACCACTTAGAGATTAGTGAGTCTGCTACAGCCTTGGTTACGGGCCAGCCGGCTTTTAGTTCATGCGCTAAGCTCCAGAGGGCCCAGGTTCGATCCCGCCCGAGGACGACCGGGGTCTGTCGGTGTTACTCTCGGTTTCAAGGGCGCCATCCCAGCCATCGTGAAATAACATTCCCAAATGGAACCTCACTTTATTAACACAGAACCCTTCTGCATTGAAAGTGTATGCTCCTGGCGCTGCTCTGCCTCTCCCGGGCCCGGGAACCCAGCGCCTCCTTAACTGTCTTTTAATTAGAAGTCAGGGATATTAGAAAACAGAAATCAATTCCTGTCACAATTAAGACTCGTTTTAAATAGATCGCTGTGTGTTTCAGAGAAGGATCCTCACTGGGCTCAATGGCCTGTAATGGCATAACGTCCGCTGGCTCAGAGAGCCGTAGGTAAATATTTCATCTGAATTATGCATGTCGTCCGGCAAGCAGGAGGAAGGTGTCTCTTGCCAGGCATTGCCCATGAGGCACCAAGGCTCCTTGTGCCTCCGGAGCCAGGCCTGGGAATGAGGGGAATGAATTTCACAGCCTCTTGCTGCAGCCCAGCTGCACGGGGGGGGCATGTTTGTGAAGCTGCCCAAGGAGGCGTTGCTCAGGGCTATGGCTTCTATAGCATGAGGACCAGTCTCTGAGACCCTCCCTCTGAGCAGTGCCTTGCTCCCCACAGGAGTCCGGCTGCTGCGCCGGCTGCTGCCTGTAGACCTAGGAACCACTTCACCCACCATTTGGCTCTGGCCTGGGTTTGCTGCATGGGGAATTTTGTTGCCAAGTCCACAGCTGACCCTTCAGTTTACATTCTAAATGGGGCTTGCTTGGGACTTGAAATAAACAAGAAGACACCCAGAGTATCTTGTGACTCAGTTAAATGGGAACCTGCCACAGGGAATCGGAGGTGGGAATTACAGTAGCTTTTGGAAACAGACCACATTGATTTCTGAGCCCCATGCAAGGAGGATGAAGCCAGTTAGTTTAAGCAAGCACCCAAGACAAGAAGTATAGGATACAAATCAGAGCCTGTGAATTCAGGCTGCAGTTTCCATTCGGATATGTCCAGCCCTCACCCAGCACCCTGGAGAAGCCGTCCTCCAGCTGTGTGCCCACAGGCGGAATGTATCATACTGGGATGGTCACCCTGGGTCTCTCTCTAGACACCTGGCACTAGCTGGCTCATTTCACCACTTGTGCTGGTACGTCATGTCTGCCCCAGAGGGTGCGGTGGGGTGAGAGGAACGGCCGAGATCTCCGAAGTCAGTACTTCCACAGGGCTGCATTTGCTGGAGCAGTGACCAGCCTGGAGCCGGGGCACCAGAGCAGCTTGTACAATAGAGGTGCTGAGAGCCATTGAACCAAACTGTAAACCCTGGATGTAATGGAAACCACTTCAAGGCAGGGGGTGCCTTGAGGTTCAGTCCAAGGATTCATACCAAAGACAACTACACAGCAAGTGTCTCGCGAGTCCCTGCTCTGAGGCCATGCGCATCGAGGGACTTTGGTAGCATTAGCTTCAGCCGCAGAGAAACCTTCACTTAATCAGCATGGCCCTTGCAGGTCAGGGTCACTGGGGCAAACAGTAGAGACAGGATGGGGAGCTGGGTGAGGCCCGGGTAAGACAAGGAATCAGCAGAACCTAGGAGGCTGCTCGTGCCAGCTCCTGGGATCTCTCCTGTCAAGCCAGGATGGGCCAAATTTTGCCATCCCTGACTGAGCAGAACTCCAGGGGAGCCAGTGGCAGCTTGGCTTGCCTGAGACAGGACCTGGCCTGTGTGCAGTGAGTGCCAGGCCCTTCGAAAGCACGGGGCAGGCTTCCCCGCTCCCGCAGGAGGCAGGTCAGAGCCCCTGGCTGCCTGCTGCAGGAGAGCATCTGCAAGGCTGGAGGAGGAGCCGGGGCAGAGCTGGGAGCAGAGCCCAGATGGTGTCACCCTTTCTGGAGACACCAGGACGGGGCTTCTGTCGGTGCCAGGTCAGCTGCACGCTCCGCTCTGCCTGCCTGCTCCTGGCAGGATGGGCCTCACCTGGGCCTCAGACCAGGGAGAGATGGTGCAGCTGGGGGTGGTGAAGCACCAGCCTGGGATACAGGGATGCCCAATGTCTCTGCCAGCTGAGGGGACCTTATTGGGGGCCCTCTACCTACCACAGAGCCATCCAATACAGGCTCAGTGAAATCCCCTCTTAACAGGCATCTCTCTCAGCAAAGAAGGGCAGACTAGTAACAATCATGGTGCCTCTGACCAACCTGCCCCCACCCCATCGCCTGGCTCCTAGAATGGCTAGAAGCCATGGCAGATGGGCTCCGGGGCTGAGGATAAGGCAGGAGGCACAAAATGAAGGCCAGCTGCCCCGCAGTCAGGACAGTAGGCAGCTGCTCCAAATGTCAAACTGTGGCCATGGGATGAGAGGCCGCACGAGCTCCCAAATGCGCCTGCTTTCCCCACAGAGCAGCTTCTGAACCAGCCCCAGAGAGGTTCCTTGGGCTCTGAATAGCGGCTGACAAGGAGAAATAGAAGTGAGACGAGCCAGGCCGGGAGGGATGTTTTGGTCACAGCATAAGCAGAGACATTGACCCAGCCGCTGCTCACCTCTCCTCTGAACCCAGCGGGCACCACCAAGCCAGAGCCCCTTGGCCCGGGCTGAGCTGAGATCAGGGCTTGCCACAGTTCTCCTGCGGGCAGCTCCAAGGACAGGACTCAGAGGGGTGCAAGGGCGTTAGCCGGCTTGCTCCGAGAACACGCCTCCCGGAGCCTCTGGCAGTCCCTTGTGCTCTCAAAGGAGGCCGGGAGTGACCATGCTGAGCTCAGCATGTGCCTGGCTGAGCCCTGAAATCATGAATCATTCCCTAGAGGTTTATCAGCCAGTGTCTTCCTGATCCAGGTGGCAATCACACTTCGAATCAGTGTCCTCTGGGGCCGGGTGTCGGACACACCTGAGCAGATCTGGCCAGCAGTGTGTGGTGTTTAGATGAACACGGTGCCAGCCACACCCCCTTCCCGATGAAATGAGAGCCGTCGATGTGCTCCTCAAAGGCCTGATGGGAAGTCTCTGGAAGTGCCCTGGGCTCTGTGCTCTGGGCTCTGTACTCCAGGTTCTCTGCTCCGGGACGTTGCGTGTACTTCCAGTGAGGATGCCTCTGCCCCATTCACATCCATACAGTGACACCCTCCAGCTGGTTTCAGTGCCCGTGGACAGGAGGGCAAGCCCTGTGCTGCCCACCCGGGAAGAGTGAGCTGACGCCCATCCTGTCAGGTGCTCCACAAGGCTGCACAGAGACTTTTGGAGGCTCAGGGCAGAATCTGAAACTGAGCTCCCCCCCTGCAAACCTCCTCCCGGGGAGGGGGCCTGGAGTTGGGGAGGGAGGAACCAGGAAATCCACTCACCCTTTGCCCTGACGCTGGCTGAGGCAGGGTAAAAACAAACTGAAGGGAGTGCTGGCTGGCAGGGACAGGGGGCCAAGATGCGTGTGCTCCTTTGTGAGCTCTTCTGCTGTGTGACTTGTAGCAAGTCACTTCTCCTCTCCATGGGTCAGATCTTCTGCTGGGGAAGCTAACGGAACCATGCTGATTTACGCTAGCTGAGGATCTGGCCTGGTGCCCCAGTTTATCCCTCTGTAAAACAGGGGTAAGAATATTCAGCCACCATACAGGGAATTCAAGAACCCTTATTGATATTTGCACAAGCATTTGGAGATGCTTGGAGAAAAGCGTCCGCAATGGGGCAGAGCAGTTAGCTCATTCTGATTAACAAACAAACGGCTTCAATTCTGAGAAATGTTTCCACAACAGACGGTCACATTTCCAAAGTGTGGTGGGTTTAAGACTGGGCCCCAAGACCTTTACAGCATCCCTGCGAGATCTGCCCTAGGGAACCATTCATCAATAAACAAACAAATGGCAGTACACGAACATCAGCTACTATAAGCGGGTTCTCCCCTCTCCAGTGAAGGCTGCAGGGAGGTCTCCAGATCTCTCTCAGCTTCTCTGCATAAGAGGGGAGGCTGGGAGCAAAGCTGCTTGATTAATGAAAATATAAAATGATAAGGGTTTTTTTAAAGATAAGAAATGTCTTAGTTGGTCTCTGCCCTTTAAAAGTTCTCGAAAACTTGGGAGTCTTGGAGGAAGGGAAATTGATTTCTCTAGGTTTCTTTTGTACCTCAGGGCAGAAAGTAAATTCAAAGAGGCCCTGACATGAAAGGTTAAAATCTCTACTGAGGAGGCTGAAAATAAGATGTCACAAAGATAAATCAAAACCTGATACCTGGATTCCACAGCAAAGATGCTATGGGTCTTACCCAAGGTCTTGTAATTAAAATAACGGAGGTCAGAAGCTGAAATCCAGTCTGCCTTGGAAACAGAATTAGGAGTACCATCAAGAACTCTGGATAAACTTAGGATCAAATGGCCACATTCTGCTCCCCTTTGCATTGGTTTACATGCAACACAACTCATGGGCTTGTACCAATGTCAATCTGGAGTCACGGAGACTGGGATCTATCCCCAGGTCTCTTCTGTATAATTCCCAGGCTGGCCAGTGATTCCAAGCGCCATTCAGTTTTGCACATCAGTGGAAAGAGGTTTATCTGCAGCTTGAGCTCTGCAGAGTGAAAATCCTGCTTGAGACAATCCGAGAGGGATGGAGAAGAACCTGTCCTGCGGTAAAGGCTCCGAGACACACCGAGGCTGAGCTCCGCGTGCATGGTCTCTGTGCTGAGTTAACACACCAAGTTATCACTACTGTCAGGAAGCCACGGCCTCTGCAGCAGCAACGTCCAAGTAGCGGCTCTGCGGTAAGGAGGGCGAGACCGGTGCATGCCCTGCTCGGAGTGCGTCTCCCAGCCAAGATTGCACCAGGATGTCCAGCTTCCAGGAGATGACTGTGGGAAGGGCTTTCCTGCAGGGAGGGACCATGCTAGGAATCACCATCCCCGTGATGGAGCTCATGGGAGCTGAGCTAGAGGGTTATGCGGTGTGCTGGGACCCACAAAAGCAAAGCCCAGTGCTGTGTGTGCCGTCCCCAGCCGCAGGGATATTGCTTCTCCCTGGCTTATGCTTTACAGTCTGTGGGGCCCACATATCGTCTGCCCAAGAGAAATACCGAAATAACATCCCTGTGCAGGGCAAAGCAGAGACGTCTCCATTCCTACCAACTCAGCCCATCGCAGCCTGGTCTAGGTGAGACAGCATCACCCAATTGTCACAGTAACGCCAGCTGACGAAGAGCTACAGGACGGACTCCATTCTAGACAGCCTGTCTCCCGGGGAGAGGCTGAAGGCTCTCGGTCTCTGGTTTATCAGCAGAAAAAGGTAGCCGTCGAGCAGACAACAGTGGAGAGTGAGACCCAACAGCTGGGAGCTGAAGCCAGACAAGTTCACACTAGAAATAAGGGGAGGGGAATTAACTACTGGAGCAGCTGAGCTGGGGATGTGGTGGATTCAGTCAAGAGGGGATGGTTCTTCCTAAAGGATCTGCTCTGGCTCAGCCACAAGGGCTGGGCTGGGAACCACTGGCTGGAATTTCCCAGCCTGTGCCACGCAGGAGGGCAGACCAGACGATCCCCGTGGTCCCTCCTGGCCTGACTCTCTGTGATGCTGAGTGCAGGTAAGAGTCAGTCGGGGTAGGCCAGGCCCAGTCAGTTCACATTGCCTCTGACTGTGATTAAAAATGATCCTCTGACAATGTTTGACAAAGTCTCTGAGCTTCTTCTCCGAGTGTGTGGTGCTGGGCGGGAGGCATTGCTGATGTCTCATAGCAAGAGACTGGCTGGAAACACCCTTGGCAAGAGAAAAGAGCTACTTAAACAGAATAGCCTAATCATTCAAATTAGCCAGTCGATTTGTTCTGTGTTGCTGGGTTGTGGTGCAGGATTTAGGGCCCTTTTGAAAGTGAGTTCTTTTCATGCACGTAGCAAAGAGCTCATTCCAATTGCACCTCCAGGATGGGGGCTCCTGAGGCACCTGGAAGTGTTTGGGTTTTACTAACTGGTCCCCCACTAAAGCCCCATTTCTGCTCCCTGCCATCCTAGCACAGCCGTTGGCAGCAAGTCTTGCAACTGCTTCTCCCTTGGGGCTTCTAATCCTGAAACCTGCATGCCAAGGCCTGCCTGCTCCTGGCCTGATCACTGGGCTGGGAGGAAAAGTCATGGCTGGAAAAACGCAAAAGTGAGACTTGTATAGCAGAGCAAAGGCCATGTTCTCACACACCCTGATATGCCATCGAAATATCCTTTACTAGGCCATGACCATGATTGAATGAAAACTCCTGGCGCTTCCTGGTGCCTTTCGCCCTCAAAGCACCTTCGAAGTTTCATGTTCGTTTTATAGAAGGGGAATCACAGAGAAATGAAGTGTCCTTGCCAAGGTCACCAGCAGAGGTGGGAAAAGAACCTGTATCTCCCCATGCCGAGGCCCCTGTGCTACCCACTGGCCATGGGGCCACCTTTGCTCAAGCCTGTTATTAACATTTGCTCCTAGCTAAGGCCTTTGCAATGTGCAGTCCCAGAGCCTGCAGCTCACGCGCTGGACAGCACCCTGGCTCAGCTCTGTCAGGGCAGCAGGGACAGCAACATGGGGCAGCTCCGGGATGGTCTCCTGACTAGCGGACTCAGGCTCTGTGGCCAGCCCTGATGCTGAGAGCACCTGCTCTCACTCCCTCTCCGTGCAGCTCAGGGGCAGCTCTCAGGGGTCTCAGTACGGTTGGCTCCATTATTATCATAGTTCCCTGGCCATGTGTAATGCGCCCACCACGTCCACACTCAGGAAGAGTCCCTAGGGATGCGGAAAGCCGGACCCCGGGGCTGCTGTGCTGGGCATGTGTGGCCTCACTCATGGTGCAACCTGCTTATAAAATAAAACCCAGCCTGGGTCTCTGCTCCCTGTTACTCAGCTCTGGTGTCTCCACTGGCCCCGGGAAGCACAAACCCCGACGCTCCTCAGCCATGTGCACAAAGGGCAGGGCATGTTGCCGACGGGCTGAAAGCAGCAGCTGCCTGCCCAGGCGTCACTCCCATCCCCTCCCTTGGGAGAATAGAAAGCAAGATTTGCTCATTTGCTGGGGGTGGGGTGGGGGTGGAGTTGTGTCCCTTCTTGTATCTCTGACTCTCTGCTTTCCTGTCCCATTTTCCTCTGGTTTCCTAGGGGGGATACAGGCCACACCCTCTGCGGCAGGGCTGCCCCAGATATGTGCCAGATGGGAGGGAAGCTGGGATGGCAAAGGAGCCATGCTAGGTGGAGACTGCCGGAGGCACAGGACAGATTTCCTACGGCCTGAACCAGGGGCTGGGCAGCGGGAGGAGAATGGAGCTAGGAAGGAGCAATGGGGAGGAACATGCCCCAGCTCCAGGAGGACCAGTGCCAGTGGGCATGGGGGCTTCCTCACACCAGATCCTTGCTCCCGTTAGGCATTAATAAGTGGTCAGGTAGAGCAGGTGTCTTGCTGTTGTTCATGACTTTGGAGCCATGCTTGGTAACGGGCAAAGCCCAGCCTGGACCCCGGACCCCAGATCCCGTCAAGCCTGGAGGCCTGAGAGCCGCAGCTGCTGAACGGGGCGTGTTCTGATCCAGGAGATGGCCATGAAATTCATCACTCCTGCAGCCAGCAGTCACATCACTGCTCGGATCGCACCGTCACCCAGCTGGGACCCGTGTCACCATGGCCCGGCCAGTGGCCCCGTACTCTAGCACTGGAGCCCTGGGGCGTGGGATGCAGCAAGACTTGTACCGAGTCAGGGGACATGGTAAGAGGGAGTTTCTGGCCACACTGGCAGACTGCTGTACAGGGTCTGATCCTGCCCTGCCCTGCCCCTTGTGCAGCCATTGACAAAGGTGCACAGTGCGCCAGGCCCGCTGCGCCAGAACATTTCCCGTAAGGGTCACTAACAACGTTCTGACCCCCTCTGTGTCCCCTCGGCTCCCCTGAGATTCTGGCTCCTGGAGCGTTGTAGGAATTCATAGACATGCGCCAGGTCATTTTGTCCCTTCCCTTTCCCTAGGGGGGTTGGTGAAGGATCCATCTCTGCAGCGAATCCCGGCGTGTGCTGTCCAGGCCAGTGTTTGATAGCTAAAGTGGCAGGGCCGTCGTCCGTCCCTTGGTGAGTTCAGTGAAGGCTCTGGGGTTCCCAGTGTGCACCGCTCGTTAACCTTAGAGTATATTTCACTCTGCCTTGACAGGGCAGGAGGCATTTGCATTTGGCTTGGCAGGCCATCAGTGGAAGAAGGTGTGAGAGGCAATTTAGCCTTCAAATGACCTGGCCCTTTGCAACATTCCTTGCGTTCTCCCAACGCTGAGGGTGCCGTTAGCCAGGAGGGATGCAGCTTAGTGAGCTATGGTTGCACCTGTCCCTCACCAGCACCTTGCACAGCCTCGCTGCAGGAGTGGCCCCAGTTCACAGCAATAGGGAGCCTGTATCAAGGCAGGAACCTGCCCAGTTATTTCAAAATTACAAGCAGCATAATTCATCCCACGCAATTAGTCTAAGAGCTTCCACTGGTGCCGAGACGCCACCGTAAAAAGGTCCAAGTGGTGCTATCTCCTCAGAAAGGCGTCAAGTTACTGAAGTGTGAGACACAAAGTCCTACGGTCCCTGGGAAACACACAGGCAGGAGGGACCAGCCAGGAAACCCAGGAGCGGAAGGGATGTTTGTGCTAAATGGGAAGGAGGAAGGAAGATGAACTCCCAGCGTTTCTATCCCATTAGCACATTTACCACCAGTTATAAACTCCTGTTAAACCCGGGCAGCTAACAGCCAGAAAGCTGCCTCGGGCTTGTAACCCCTCCCGGGTGGTGGGCAGAGGGTGCTGACAGCCGGGGTTTTTATTCTAATGCAGCTTGCAGTGCATGGAGAGTCCGTCCCAAGGCACCAGCTCAGCACATGTCAGCAGAACAGATGCCCTGCGCAGAGCGCGACTTGCTGGGACTCGATGCACCGGGTGCTGCTGGTGGGGAGATGCAGAGAGGACTTCAGAGCCGGCCTGCAGCAGGCTGTGCAGCTGGGATGGTTTGGGACTTGCGCTGTCTCAGTCTCTTTCCAGCACATTTACCAGGCTGCCTCCTTCACTCTGTCTACAATGCTGTGGGGCTGGCGGGTTTTCTGGTGGGGTGTATGCTTGGTGGGCAGATCTGGCCCCGGGGGGCCTGCAGGGAGGGGACGGGGGAGATCTCTCTCACTCTCCATGGCTCCAGAGACTTTGCCAAACCCTGCTCCAGATTTGCCAGTTCAGATAATGTCAAAGGAGAGGGAGATTGTTGCAGGAGGGCAGGGCCCAGGGGAGGGAGAGGGAGACACGGGTGGAGGGGACAGACACAGACAGACCTGGGGGAGGGGGCGGGGGGGGGCGAGCTTGCTTACATGCTGGTGGCTTTGCCAGGCTTTCTCAGCTCTCCTCTAACTGTCCGATGAAGTGAGCTGTAGCTCACGAAAGCTTATGCTCAAATAAATTGGTTAGTCTCTAAGGTGCCACAAGTACTCCTTCTCTTTTTGCGAATACAGACTAACACGGCTGCTACTCTGAAACCTGTCGTTAACCAAGGCTCCTGCCCCGGCTCACGGTGTCGCCGGGTGGCTGGGGGCAAGGCAGTGGGGCAGGGATGCCTGTGCTCTTTGGCAGTCCCAGGAGGAGATCACTGTACCACGGAGAGCCAGGCCGACACAGCCGCTCCTGCACACAGCTCTGTGCTAGCCAGAATGGCTGGGGCACCTGCTAGGCAGACTCCAAGTGGCTGCTGTACCCGCAGGCCCATCACGCTTGTCAGCAGTGGGGTGAGCAGAGACAGGGGCGAATCTGTGTATCTCCAGCCTGGGTTGCCACCCTGCTCAGCTTGGGTCACCGCTCCCCCCAGCCTGGGTCACCATTCCCCCCAGCCGAGGTCACAGTTCCCCCCAGCCTGGGTCGCCGCTCCCCCCAGCCGGGGTCACCGTTCCCCCCAGCCTGGGTCACCATTCCCCCCAGCCGAGGTCACAGTTCCCCCCAGCCTGGGTCGCCGCTCCCCCCAGCCGGGGTCACCGTTCCCCCCAGCCTGGGTCACCATTCCCCCCAGCCGAGGTCACAGTTCCCCCCAGCCTGGGTCGCCGCTCCCCCCAGCCGGGGTCACCGTTCCCCCCAGCCGAGGTTGCCATTCCCCCCAGCCGAGGTCGCTGCTATCCCAGCCTGGGTTGCCACCCCCGCCCCACACTGGGCCCTGTCTGTACAGCTAGCTCCCCTACTCTGCCCCCTCATGCCCTCTGCCCAAAGCACACTGGGCATCTCACGGCCAGGCAACTAAAAGCGAGTCTGGTAAAGGGAAGGCAGCCTGGCAGTGAGCCGAACGAGGCTGCCTGAGCAGGACCCCACCCAGCCAGGCAGCAAGGGTGCTTGCAGTCACCTCGCCGGAGGTTGCATTCTGCTTTGATCCGAATGCTCCCGGCGATGGTTTAAGTGACGCTGAGACTCAGCGTTCCCGCTCTGGTGTATGACTAATTGGAGAAGCGTGTAATCTTGTCCTCCGACCCTGTTGCCGTTCCTCAGTCTCTGATTAAACACGCTGTCGCTGGCACTCGGCTGTTTACAGATAACAATGCTGCTTTCTCTCCAGTCTCGCAGAGCAGCCTCATTAGGAGGGTTTGTGGATGAGTCCGTCTGGGCCTGGAATACACCCGCCTCGGTGCAGAGTTGACACCCAGGGGTTTAGAGATGGGTCCAAAACCAATCCGAACCCGCTCCCCGTTGGGGAGTTGGGATCCAGGCCCATGTCTGCAGAGAGATGCTGGACTGGAGCCCACGCCGATTGTTAGCACTAGTACTTGTTTGTTCGAGTCCCTGTGATGTGCCAGACATTTCCCAGACATGCTCGTGCTCCAGGCGCATCCCGAGATCAGGGGAAGGAGCATAGGCACTGCTCATCTAGAGACACACAGATCAGCTCGATCCACTGCCACCTTCCCAGATCCCTTAGCATGGAGCCACCTGGGGCCTACAGGGGCTGGCTGGCAAGGCCAGTCTGAGGCTGGACACATTTCTCTCTAGGCACGTCAGCTTGTGCAGGCCAGGCAGAGAGACACCAGAGCTCTCCTGTCACTGCCCTGGGAAGCCAGGGGGAAAGGGCAGAAAACCCCTGAGAGTTTGTCAGGTCTCCGAGTAGCAGCCGTGTTAATCTGTATCCGCACAAAGAAAAGGAGGACTTGTGGCACCTTAGAGACTAACCAATTTATTTGAGCATAAGCTTTTGTGAACTATAGCTACAGCTCACTTCATCGGATGCATTCAGCTGTAGCTCACGAAAGCTCATGCTCAAATAAATGTGTTAGTCTCTAAGGTGCCACAAGTCCTCCTTTTCTTTTTTCTTAGAGTTTGTGAGTGGGATGACAGGAAAACCAGGGAGAGAGGTCTCTGGTGGAGAGCAACCAGAAACAAATGGCTGCTGAGGAGCAACCCGACCAGAATAATAGTGTGTGCTGCTCAGTGAGGATGAGAGACCCTACAAGAAACAAACCAGCGTGCTAAAAATAAATAATAAGAACACCTGCCCAGGGACCTCGACCTCAGGCCCTTGTGAGCTGGGTCAGTATCAGCACCTCCTTTGCACAGATGGAGATGCTGAGCCACGGAGCAGTGAAAAGAATTGCCCAAGGTCACGCAATGAGTCAGTGACAGAGATGGCGGACAGAAGTCCTGACTCCCTCCTAGGTCTGACCACTAAACAATGCTGCCTGCTTCCCGAGCAACCATACCACACCTCCATGTCCGTGGCCCATGCTCAGCATCCTGACAAGCCCCGTTTCCCTCCAGAACCAGCAGCACGATCCAAGCTTCCACAGCTTACGGCGATAGATGCTAACTAGCCAGGAAGATGCTGGACTCTTCCATGGCTGGTGTCCATTGAAAGCTGTGCTCCCTCCTGCTGGTGAAATCCAATCGAGCCCCGTCCTGCTCCCCGCCGCCTTGCTCCTGGATATGCTCTAATCAGTCTGAATGGGTTTTGTTCAGCCTTTGCCATGTAATTACTCTTGCTGCCATGGAAATTACGCTGGAAATATGATATGTCACATCGTCATTAGGCTTGTGCCTGCCGCCCCCCTGCAGCCCGGGCTGAGCTGGCATTTCCATTACAGCCCAGCCTGGCCTTTATTACCTGGGTCGTTTGCAATCACGTTCGGCTGGAGCTTTGCATAGGAGGTGTCAGCTGCGAGGGGAACGTCGTCCTGCCAGGAAATGGAATCATTAGGCCGAGACTGCGTCTGCTAGTGACTGGGAAATGCCATCACCTAGGCCTCATGCCACCTATTCTCCACCCAGCTGCTGGGGCTGGGGGCGGAGGGAGACACAGTTGCAGAGTGGAGGGGCTGCTGAGGCCTCAGAGGGTGTGTCTACACTGCATTTAACCCCCACGGCTGGCCTGTGCCAGCTGACTGGGGCTCAGGCAAAGGGGCTGGAAAATTGCAGGGTAGGTGTTTGGGCTTGGGGTGGAGCCTGAGCTCTGGGATTCCCTCCTCTCGCCGAGTTTCAGAGCCCAGGCTCCAGCCCGAGCTTGAATGTCTGCACCAGGGTTTCACAGCCCCGGAGGCTGAAATCCATGAGCCTGTGTCAGCGGGCGCAGGCCAGCTGTGGGGGGTGAACTGCAGTGTAGCCGTACCCAGAGGGGCCCAGTGAGGAGAAAGAGAGAGTCGCAGTTCGTGTCCCCAGTATCTCCGTAACTGCTGCCCTGTCCACGTGAGCCAGGGCTGTCACTCTGTGTCTCACCTGCCCCCCGCACTGCGCTGGGGTCTCTCTCCCACCACCCGGCAACGGGCTTTTCCTAGGGCAACAGGAGAGAAGGAGAAGGAGGTGGAGGGGAGAGCTGCCTCTGAGGCCATAGTCCCACCAGATGGAGCGTCTCACAGGACCCAGTCAGGCTTTGCACAGTGGGTTTGGTTTATGTAGTTCCACGGATAGCCCCGAAGGCACAATGTGGGTCGCAGACTTTATCCTGAGCTCGAGTTACTCTCAGAATGACGGTGACTGTCTGGTCCCATCCTGCCTCTTTCCCCGAGGGTGCCCTCCGCTGGCAGTGGGGATGGCTGTCACAACCCTGGCTGGTGGCATTCGCAATGAAGTGTTTGCGCTAGTGAAAAACAACAACAATAAACGGCATTTTCACATGAGTCCTTCAACCCCAAACTCCTGCCTGCCCACAGCCCGGACACGGGATCCCAGGGCACTTTGCATAACAGTCTGGCTTTGACCCCGTGTCCCTGGCCAACGTTTTTCCTCTCCTCACTGCTGTGAGCTGCCCCCTTCCACCCTGAGGTGGCTGCATTTCAGTGGTGACACTTTCCTGTATATATGGACATGCTTTGAGATCTTTCTGGAATGAGAAAGAAAGACCAGCTCTTGCCACAGGGATGGGCACTAGAGGAAAGCTAACACAGATGGATACATTTATTGACCCTGATTTTCAGATGGTGCTGAGCCCCTGTAGCTTCTACTGCCTTCAGTGAGACTTGTGGGTGCTCAGCACTTCTGAAAATGAGGCTAATTGTTATTGCAAAGGCCTTTGAAAACACCTGAATTTGACCAAGAATTTTAACTCTGTCTCTTGATAGTGACCCTTAAGGGGGCTAAATCCTTATTTTTTTCCTCCAAATTTGCAGCATTCTACCAAGCAGAAAGCGTCTGGGCCAGTAAGATTCTCCCTGATGCTTTATCACCGCAGAAATGGCAATATGGGCAAGAATAGTCAATTTTACTTTTCTTTTAAGGAAACATTCCTTAAAACATATTTCCAGAGAAGGCTCCTGATATGGATGGCATGTCGCTTTTCAGGGTAGGCCAATGCTGCAATGTCAGCTCAGGGTTAGCAGAACTCAAGTTAGCAGACCTTGGGTTTGTTAAGCTAGGGCTTGAGTCTCTACACTCATTTGTAACCCCAGGTTAGGAATTGTTGAACCCTGGGTCCCAACCTGGGGCTCCAGCATCTACACTACATTGTATGGGATCAAGCGCAACCACCCATATCCCAGGCCTCTGAGCAGCCACTCTAGCCCTTGGTTCGTGGTGCAGTGTGGGAAAACTCGACTGGCCAGAGGACAAAGGTAGCCGGCCCATGGACTTGTGGGATACCTTTGGCCGACTCCAAGGGCATGAGTCCAGTGGGGCTGCGTCTACACTGCAAAGCAATAGGACTTGGACCTTGGGTCCCGACTTGACTCAGGCTTGGACCCTCCACCCCTGTGTGGCCCTGGGACCCTGGGTCCGAGCTGTGGGTTAGTGCGATTTGTATGTAGATGGAAGGGGGGTAGGCTTGAGCCTGAGTTTGAATGGTGGGCTTACACTGCAGTGCAGACATCCCCTCCAATACAGCTGGTTGTTTCTGCCATTGTTATTCTTCCCCCTAATTATAATGCAGATTGGACACTTGCTAGCATTTCCTCGTTCTGTTTATTTAAGCAATATTTTTGCAAAGCTCTGTAGCAATCTCACCTTGGGAAGCAAACACACCATTATAATCAGGGCTCATTACAGTGCCTTCCAGAGTCCAGGGCTTTCCCCTGACTCTCCTTCTAACTGGCTGCAAGTTTTAAACTGCAGAAACAGAAAGGAGGGGCCGGGACTCCCAGCGAAGGATGCAGGGGCAGAGGCTGAGCAGTGAGGAGCTGGGATGCATTAACCCAGACAAAGAGCTCAGTCCGGCTCGCACTGAAAGCAGACAGAGCTCTGACCCTGGCTGCAACCAGGGCAGGAGCAGAGCCAAAGGCAACAGGCTCTGGGTGCTCTGCTGGGGGTGCTGGATTTAGGCTGAACTTCTCCAAGGGAATGAGAGGGCATCAGGCTCTCACTGTGATAGTGCTCGGGGCCCAGCCCGGCTCAGGCTCCACTGGGCTGGGAGCTGCACAGACACAGAACAGACATGGCCCTTCTTCAAGAGCATTTGGCTGCCAAGCTCGTGGGGGCTCCTCTGGGTACCCCGGACTCAGGGTGTAGCGGAGATCAGGTGGCCCATCCATTGGCCTACAGCAGCGGGCGCTTCATGGAGTCTGCAGGCAGCTCAGCTGGGCGGGGATGTTTCTGCGTTGGGCGTTACCGTGCTGGCCGTGGTCAGGGAGAAGGGGATCTTCACGTCAGTCAGAGCCCGCAGCGCCTGCTGCACCTCACACGCCCTGCGCCCTGAGGCAGCAATTCTAGAGCTTTCAGTGCAGTCCCGCCATCGCCGAGCGGGGTTACCACTGGGCCAGGGGCCCTCTCCTCACTAGGGGCTGACTGCTGCCCTCCCTGACACCCCCAGAGAGCGACACATGGCAGTGCAGAGCAGGGCCACCAGGCTCCCCCCCCAAACCTGGGAAAGACTTTTCAGTATAAACTGAGGTGTAAATTCAAATAGTGCTGGTTACACCACAGGTACTCCATGGGGAAGGCCTTATTCTGGGGCAAACGGGACCCGTTTTGGTTTAGCTTCTGTCACTTGGATGGGGGTTCAAGCTAACTGAAAAACCACTCTGATACCAGTGTAAGAGTGTCCATGGGGGCGGGGGACAGGGGCTGTAACCATATGCTTCTGTCCATATAACTGCTAACACCTTCCCACATAGACAAGGCCTTCCTCGTTATGGTTGGCGCTTTGTTGCTTTGACCTTCAGTGCCTATTGCAAGGTTTGTCTGTTTAGTCAGATGAAAGCCTCTGGAGTGGCTGAGATTTCTCCAATTCCTATTTGCTTTTGAGCTCTCTGCCCCCAGTTCAGCAAATACTTAACCACTGAAGTCAATGGAAATTAAACACATGTTTAAATGCTTTGCTGAATTCAGGGCCATTTGCATGTGTTTCCACTGAGGTAGCTTGGATCATTATGCATGTGTGCCTAGGGTTGTGAGAGCCACCTCTGACAAATTTGGGAATAAATAGACCAGAGACGGTTCCTGCAGACCATGGGCAGCTGTGCTGATGGGCGGCTAATGACGGCTGGGCCGATGGATGCCTTGTGATGGATGAACTTGCCATCTCCACAGTGCTGACTGCTGCAGCAGGCAGGACACAGCCAGGCCGCGCTGAAAATGGAATATAGCGCAGACTGCAAACCTGGGGCTAAGCCAGTGTCACACCTGAGACAAACTAAATCTGTATGTCCTCGGTTAAGGTTCCCAGGGTCTTCTTAACTCTGATCTTCCGCATGTTCCAATAGCACCGGGGGGCTCAGCAGAGAACAGGGCCCCTGGTGTAGCACTGAGAGAAAGGGCTCATGCTCTGAATTGACAAAAGGAGGGAGAGGAAATAGAAGCACGGCATGTGGAGGGGATCACACAGCGTGTCAGGGCAGAGCTGGGACTAGAGCCCAGATCTCCTGAGTCCCAGTCCAGAGTCCTACTCACTGAATGACTCCATCTCTTGTTAATATGGACACAACGTTCTGGGCAAAGTGATGTGCTAATTCTTCTTCCAAGGAGCAGGTAAATCTGAGTTTTTCTGATCTCAGTGTTATGTAAAATCATGATCTGCCCCTGCAGTGAGAGTTTGTATCGGCTCCTTCCGGTCGTTCCGAGTGCACTGGTTCAGTGTGACCCTTCTTGACTGAGCAGCTGCGAGGCTCGGTCCGGCACAATGGCAGCAGAAGGTATTTCACACCGTGCAGGTTCAGGCCCTGTTGTGCAGGGAATTAGCCTGGGGCTCAGAGGATGAAATTCATGCTTGGGTGGGATGCGGTTTCCTCCCAGAAACGGAAGAATCAGACTGGAAAGGGCAGTGACCCACCCCAGAGACTTCCCAGGGCTCAGAGAAGGGAGCACAGATCATCTCCCTCCCTCTGGGAATGCAGATCGTGCTGGACACCAGAGAGGAGGTGGACAGGCAGCCAGTCTCTGTGGGACCTTCCCTGGGGGCAGGCAGGGCCCTAAAGAGGATTCTGCTTCCTTTAGCCTGAGGTTCCCCAGCCAGCTCCAATATGCAGGCCCATCAGCTCTGTGTATAGAAACTCCACAGACTCAAGACACGAAGCAGCATCCCACTGCACAGTGAGCACTGTGTAATTACTGAGGAGACTTAATGGAGTCGGACACACTATGCTAGCACCTTATTTAGAGTCTGCCCAAGTGCCCAGTCCTGGGGCGAGAATGGAGTCAGGAATTAGCCCCAGCTGGAATAAATTGCTGCAAAGTCTGTTACCAGTTTTTATCAACTAAAAATAAAGAGATTCATTCTGCATGACCTCCCCCAACCCTGTCCTGTGACTGAGGGATAATTGCTGAGCTGCTTGTGCTTATTGAGTAGTGGCGCTATCGCCTAAGTGTCCTTCTTCATTCGTGTGTTATGCAACTTGCCTCTGTGATTGACTAATGAAAGGAGCCAAAGGAGCATCCACTCCAAGGAAATCCACTGGAGCTGCCTCTGCCGTGAGTGAGTCACCTCAATGTGATTGTTGTTAACGGATATTTCCTTTTGAGTGATTCAGGAGCTAATAAAGTTAGAACTCATTATAATTAATTTTAAATGGTGAGTTGATGCAACGGATCAAATGCAAAAGGCGGAAGCTCCTTCCCCAACAATAAACAGGGGAACCACTGTAAAATGGAAGAAAATCCAAACCACAAGGGAGACCTTGGCTGCAACTTCCAAAGCTGACTAAGGGATTTAGGCACAATGCTCCTATTAATCCTATGGAATTGTGTGTCCAAATCCCCTACGCAACTGGGAAAAGCTCAGCCCACCAGCTCCACAGTGCGAGATTCAAGTGACTGATTATAAAATTGTATCAAGATCAGGGTCACATTCAATGCAAAGTTTGGAGCAGAGAGCGATTTCTGAAATTAAGGGAACTATTTTTAACAAATCATTTATTTTCCAAACGTCTCCTCCTCGAAGTCACAGTCCTCCAGATTGCAATTTTCTCAAATGGATTCAGAATTCACAATTTTTTGCTCAATAATTTCCACTAAAAACTCTTGGGCTGTAGCTCATTTTCAAGCAGTTCTCAATATATCTAGATTTGACACAGATCACCTGATATGTTTCTGTTCCCTGATTGAGGAGCACAGCTTCTTAGCATCAGTTTTCTGGTGTGAATGTTCATGACTAAGAATTCAAAATTCCCTCTCCATGAGCTCATTGTCTGGTCCATTGTGGGCACTGTCAGGAGAAGATAAATATGTACAGCATCATATTTTACAATCGTCACTTAACAGTCTCTGTTTCAGTGACCTTCTGGCCAGGCAGTTCATTGATTAGACTCATTGCAGAAAGCAAACACAACAGAACTGTGTGACACAGGCATGCCCAGGCATGTCCTGACAGGTATATTATACCTGTCTCCAATCATTTTCTCAGTATTACACCCAAGGGGGCCATGTGTGCTCTCTGCCAGAAAACTACAGTCTAGCTAATTGTCATGGTAATTGTGAGATGTTTGTACGGGAAACAGCTTTAGAGTTATGTAACATGTCGATATTGTGCTCCAGACCTGTTGGGAGTAAAACCCACACCTGAGGAGGGCGAGCTGGAGACTGACGCAATCAACCTGAGACCAAGGGACACCCATGGAGACAGCCTGTGGTTACTGTCTGGAGAAGTGGCAGACTGGAGATTTACAAAAAACAACCACCCCAAGAGAGTTTCGGGAAGAAAGGGCCCTCTCAGCTAGGAGACAAGAGCCCAGGGTCGGATAAGAGTAGAAGATTTGATCATGCGGCTTATCTATTACAGAAGGGGGATGCTCTGTCAGCTTGAATGTCTCATGAAAAGTGGATCCCAGCCATTTGGACTGGCCAAGAGCTGCAAGAATTAACCATTGGGTGAGAAATACCTTATTAGCCAGGAAAGTCCCTTGTTCATATGGACAGGCTCTAGACTGCATGTTATATTTTTCTTTTCCCTGGAACCTTATGTTTCCACATCCTAATACTTGCTTTTATTTGAATCTTTACCTCAAGCTCTGTTAAATGCACTTCAGTCCGGTTCTACTGTCTACAAGCCTCATGCTAAGGAGAGTGCTGAACTGAGATGGAACCAGGGAACTGTAGTGCACTGTCCCCATGGGGGCAGCAGATAGGTGTGCATTGTAGGGGTCCAAAAGATAGGGGACTGGGCACTTGTGTAAGGAAATGGGGTGTGTAAAGTGCTAGCCTGCTTGGAAACAAGTGGGGCTCACAGGGCCTGGAGTGGGGCACGTGGGTTGCCAGCAGCTGGTAATTGGGGAGCGTTGCCCCAGGTGGGCACAGACGGGGCTCCCTTCCGCTGTGAGCAGGTGGTAGCAATTCACCCTGGACACCTCAGATACCCCTGAAAAGTGTCCCCAGCTGTGAATGCAGCAAAGTGAATCCACTGAAATGGGAGGGGCTAATCATGGAAAGTTATTTCAGTTTTCCTCTTTCCACTGCCTCTGCTTCTCCTATTCCCCAGAAAGACAGTCTGCCAGCGTCTCCCTGCCCTGTCCTGCCCTGGGCCAGCTGTAGAGACCTTCCGAGGGGTTGCCTGTTAAAGGGACTAACATAAGAAAGTGACTGGAAGCACACCTTGGTATCAGATGAAGCACTGGCGTTGCAGATGGGCTGGGCTGAGCAGGCACCAGATTATCCAAATAGCTGGTCCCAACCAGTGCGAGAGCCCCAGTGAAACAGAGACTGAGCTGTTCAAGCTGCCGTTTAACTTCTAGAAGCCATCTCTTCTGTGCTGTCTGGCCAAGCCCCGGCCCAGGCCTGTGGGTACTTAGGGCTCCAACACACTGCAACCACATCCCACCCTCTGACTTGTCCCGGGGACCTCGCATTACAGACATTTCCCAAGGATGCTGTCTGATAACCGGCTTTGTGATGGTACCATAAGGAGCCCATCCTGCAAAGAAACCACACGGTTCTGCTCTGTGACACAGACAGAAACCAGGTAGTTGGTGTCCAGACACACACATTGCAATGATCCTCCGTAGGTCTTCAGTGGCCTTGATTCAGAACATTTACATCGCTTCTCATTATGGTAGCAGAACAGAATAAGAACAACACAACTGGAGCTAGAACAAGATCAAGTCTGGAAGTAGATCTGGTTGGAAATTATGGCCCATGATTCACAGACCCTACCGTAAAGCGAAAGCAAGCCCCTTAGAAATTATTTCTGACCCCACTGAAAATGCAAATCCTAATGACTGTGCTTCAGACAGAACTGTGGCAAATCTCTCTAACTGGTTTTAATAAAACCAGCCAGGAATACAAGGGGAGCAAATCAAAGCCTTGCAAACTCCTCTGTTCAAATTACATATAATTGGGTTTCAGAATTATAATAATGGTGGTTTGCACCATTATACTTAAGGTGGGTCAGCTTTTCCATCACAGACCTCTGGACTCAAAGGCTCAGACATGAGTTCTCAGTCTGAAACGTACTATTTTAACCAAAGCGGGGAAAAAAATTAATGTTCCGTTTTAGAACTGAGTACAAAGAAGCCTCTAGCAGTGACTCAGGATCAGATGCTATTTTGCACATGTGTAGGTAAAGGGTGAGATTGGGCAAGTGATTTCATGCAATCTCAAAGCCATTAGGGCTAACTATGCACAGAAAAAAGAAAAGGAGGACTTGTGGCACCTTAGAGACTAACAAAGTCATTTGAGCATAAGCTTTCGTGAGCTCATGCGATGAAGTGAGCTGTAGCTCACGAAAGCTTATGCTCTAATAAATTGGTTAGTCTCTAAGGTGCCTCTAGTCCTCCTTTTCTTTTTGCAGATACAGACTAGCACGGCTGCTACTCTGAAACATATGCACAGAAAAGAATGCCAAAGTCCTGGCCGAAAATACAGCACCATGGACAGCAACAGAGAGGAAGCCACATTTCCCTTGTGGGCTGGGACTGTTCATGATTGCGGTAGCTGCTGGGAAGTACATGGAACAACCCTGTGGGGAGAATCTGGGTCTTTTGTGAAATGCAGTTTCCTATGATCAGCCTTTGGTGGAAATTTGCAGCTTACCTTTTCCCTGTGAACGTGCTCCGAGTTCAGCGTGCTGGCACAGGGAATGCTCCGCAGGGTCTTTATGCCACACCAGGGACACTGCTTAGGGCACGAGGTGGTAGAAATGACCGTGTGTCTTTCCTTAGGAGGAGACAGCTCACAAGCTGCCTTGCTGTGCTGAGCAATAGAACTAGCTGGGAATTTCCCCTGTAAAGTGCTGAGAACCAGCAGACTTCCAGCCGCACTGGGATTCGGAGAGCTCAGCTTTACCATGCTGGGAGAGCCTGAGAATCAGATCACAGGTGACCATTCTTTGGCTTGGTACCTTTATGCCGGTGCCACACACCCCAGAACTGATATTTCAAGACACTAGTGGCTGTTGCTGTGAACGTCCTCTCCCCACTTTAATGATAAGCCTCTGTCTGTGCTGAGCCCCAATGCCTCTCCCCTGCCCATCTGCCACTCAGCAGAGCAGACTCTAGCTGGCAATGGATTTGGGCTGCTCCAAACTCCAGTCTCACAATGTCTGAGCAGCCACCCTGCATGGTGGGGCAAAACATGGACCCATCAGCAGGGACCAGGGGGCGCTGGCTGGTGGAGCTGAGGCCTTCGTCTGTGAGATAAACCCTGCAGCATCTCCCTTGTGCCCCCTTCTGTTCCTGTCAGAGGCCTTCTCCACCCCTCAGCATACAGGACTAGTCTGAAGAAGCAGGGAAGGTTTCTTATTTCAAAGAGACGTCACTCCCTTGCTGGTTTAGAGACACCAGTTCAGAAAGAGAGAACGGGAACGAGACATTTGTCAGCCACAGGGATCTGGGCTGTTCAAAGCCCTGTGGCTTCATGAATTGAAAGCCATTGAATTTGCTCCTTCTGGGTTTGCTCTGTGTTTCTATCAGTGAATTCATTGTAAAGCCAACAGGAGCCTTTTGAAAAATAGAACTCTAATTTCCTCGTTTGCGGATTGTCAGTCTCAGGCCTTATTGTTTATGAACATATTGATGACCCTGCTCAGCCATTTGCATGTGCCTGTTCTGCTTGAACAGAGCCAGTCCTCTCCTCTACCCAGGGGCCAGGCAATGGCAAGAGGAGGTGGCAGGAGAGAGCAGAGCGGGCATGCAGGTGCCATGGAGTGCCTAGACAGAGAGACAGACACAGAGAAAGACACAACAGTGCCTATCGCCTACCTCATCACACAAACATTTGGCATGGACTCGAGCTAATGTTCAGGTTAAACAGCTACCTGATGCATGTGGGCAGTAACACCCAACCTGTCTGCCTCAGCCTCCCTGCTCATTAAATGGGGCATAGCACTTCTCTGCCGCCCAGGGGTTCTATGCAGAGCAGGGGGTGCTTTGGAGAGGAAGATGATTTCTGAATACTGCACCCATGCAAAGAGAGCAGGGGAGGTGACTGCATCACCCACATTGTTTTGTTAGGGAACCAGATTCATTGTCTCTGTTTGGGGCTAGGAAACGCCCTGGCTAAGCTGGTGGTTACATCACTGAACTGAACCATCCAAAGGGATGAGCAGCATCTTTTCAGATCCCACCTGTCCACCTTATAATCTACTCAGGTCCTAGCTCAGAAGACCAGGACAGCTAACCCTAGAAAGATCCCTCCTCATAACAGAATCAAACACCAGATACAAAAAAACAAACACAAGGAAAAACCTCTGGAAAACCTTCCGCTGGTGATCAGCAGGATCAATAGGAAGGAGCTCAGCCCCCTGGAGGGGCCCACAGAGAGGCACTGTGGGCAGTTCTGCATCCAAGACTCAATGGCACCTTCACTCAGGTTTGGTGGATCAAGGACTGACAGGGAGCTTTTCCTGGATCCAACACATTAATCTGAAGCTCCTCTCTCCCCTTCACTTTCAGATGTTCAAAGCCGAAAAAGCTCTCTCATCTCAGAGGGAGGAAAGACAAAATTAATGTGATTGACTGCACCAACAAAGATTGCTGCTGAGGGATGGGTGCGCCTCCCTCTGCCCTGTCTCTGACCTTTGCGGGGCTGCAAAGAGCCGCAGTTCAGTTTTCACTATTCCTCTAACCTCCTCGACATCTGTTTCCAGTGAAGAAAGAGACTCGTTAATTATCAGCTTTTTACTGAATCTAAAAAACTGGATCATCTCCCAGGGGCCGTGCTGAAGGCTACCCTTAGATGTACTTTGCAGGATGAGAACTGTCTCAGAGGGAACTTCTAAGTTGCACCAGATGAGTCCTGAGACTTGCACCAGCACATTCCTAGAGGCAGAAAGTCTAAAAAGCAGCCACTGGTTATTTTCATATGAAAAAGCCTTTATTAAAAACATGTCCCCGTTATGGGTTGCTGGCAGGCTTGGCTTGGCCACACCTTCTTGTCCCAACTGGCCGAGCCTTTCCAAATGCAAAGCCAGGTCCAGATCCAGCAATGAGACTCTGTCGATGCGAGGCAGCTGCTTATTGTAGCACATAACAGCCCGGGCATCCCAGAGCCTAGCCCAGGATGGGAATTAAATTTAAAAATAATTCTGCATTAAACAACATTAGTGAACTTGGGAGATAAGCCCACCAATGCTCGGAAATTTGGAGCTCTGCCTGCTACAGCAGGGACATTCCGCCCCACTGTGGCTAGCTAGTTCAGCACGCTCTTCTGCCGGACAGTCCCGAAGTGCCCCAAGCAGGCGTCCAGCGGAGGGGGAGACAGCAGGTACTCTAGAAAGACAGTGCAGCAAATACCGATCCTGAGAGGCAGCTCAGTGGGTCAGCAATGGATTCTCTGCAGCTGGGAACCAATGAAGGGTCTCAGTAGAGATCTGGGGTTGGGGCATGAAGGTGCTGCCCTGGCTAATGGTGAAGAAAGGTCATTGTGGGTAAATGAGAGGGCAGAAACATTTAATGGCATCCAGTCTGAGGCACTGCCGTTATTGGATTAATTGTTCTCATAACTCACACTCAGTGGGTTTTCTAATGGAAGAAGAGCTGTAATATACCGGTAACTGTCTAATACCAAGGCTGGTATTATGTGTCGTTCCTCATCCTCACAGCCAGGCTGACAACTTGTACAACAACCAGTCATCTCCCCTGAATTCCACACACACACACACACACACACACACACACACACTCCCCAAGGATTTGTCTTCACCTATGGCAGCGCAGCTGTACCACACTTGTAAGGTGCGCAGCATTGTATCCCCCTCTCGTGGCTCATCTACATGGTGGACAGCAGCCTTCCACTGCTGCCAGCTGACAGAATCTCTCCTTTAGCTGAACTGGGGGCGGTGTGTGCCTGGATGCTGGAAGTCCTGGTTCAGACTCTGCAGCTGACCCATGGCAGGGATAGTTACACCCCTCCGGAGTTGTATCCCTTTCCTACAGCTCTCCTACACCCCACGGACTTGCCTTCCCCTCACTGCAGCACTGATATGGCTTGTGATGTTCTTTGTGTCAGCCGGGGTGCCCTGTGGAGGGGAGGGGGCTTGAGAGAAGACCAGGAAACAGGAGAGCAAATCCCCACTGAGGGAGACTGTTCCATGGAGCTGAGGGCAGGGTCCCTGCCATCCAAAGTGTCTGGGCAGGAGTCGTTGGGAGCAGGTGTCAGTCTGTGAAACTGGCTGATGTTTGGTGTCATTAACAAGCTGCAGGAGCCGCTCCCGGGGTCCATGTAGAAGAGCTTTAGTAATCCAGCCTCTCCCAGCAAACCCTCCATTCCACCCACAGCTCCTCTAAAACCCCGGCCCAGAGCATTTCTGGGGACTCAAGCCCTCAGCCAGCACACACCCAGCCTGCCAGAGCAGGTGGGCAGGGTACTGGGGAGTAGGCAGGGAAAGAACCACACCTGCACGGAAGACCCGCACAGTCAGGGCGAATAGGTGGTTCTCCCCAAGGAACAACATGCGCGTCCAGCAGAACGTTCTCCAGGCTGTCTGTGATCAGTTTGCTCTGATCTTAAAAAACTGGCGGTGAGGCCTTCCTGTGCCAAGAGCAAGAACGCAGGTCTGAACAAGTGATCCAGAAAAGCGGGAAAGGCCCCTCCCTGACAGGTCTGTGAATTACAGCGTGGCCAGAAGAAGGAACTGTGGGGTGTGGGGAGCAGTGCGTGGGTTCAGCTCGGCCATTGTTCCGCAGGGTGACTGTGATTCTGTCTTGGCTGTGTTTCTGGGAGCACTGCTTTCAGGCTCTTCTATGCAGAAGG
Source organism: Natator depressus (assembly GCF_965152275.1). Taxonomy (NCBI): domain Eukaryota; kingdom Metazoa; phylum Chordata; order Testudines; family Cheloniidae; genus Natator; species Natator depressus. Next base: position 1,084,805 of record NC_134252.1, read on the forward strand.
GGAGCGGAAGCCCTTGCAGAGGACTGTTGATATTTGTGGTGCGTTTGCAGTTTGAAGTGATAGTTTAACTCCAGAAAATAGTTTAACTCTGTGGGACTGACCCCTATATGTTGGTTTGGGCCCTGATTTTCTGGCCCCACTGAGATCCCTGGATAGATGTGAAGGCAGGTGGCTGAGCAGCTGCTCAGAGCTCTGGCCTGTGTGTTTCTTGGGCCTGGGTTTGCTTTTGCCAAAATTTCTTGTTTTCTCCCCTTGGCCCTTTCACTTTTTTTTCTTTGTGAATTTTTCAGAGAAACATCAAGTCAAATCTCAGCCTCTCTCTTTTTTTCAAAAGCCGACATTTCCATTTCCACACACGCTCAGTTATTCCCCAGTGCTCTCAAATCCAGCAGCACTTAGCTGTTGATTAGCACTTGATAGGCCTCTGTGTACAGGCACCAATCACAGGCTCCCAGGTTCACGGTGTTTACTGCCAAAGAAGGGTTTCCTTTGAAATGTTCATGAGAACGTCCTGTAATAAGGGTGGAGTAAAATGTGACTCATCCCAGCATCCCTGCACTAAATGTTTGTTTTGCTTCAGGCCCTGGAGGCTTCCTTTGCATAACTCTGGAGCAGCTAATCCTCATCTCCAGCTATTATTATTTATTTAATGCCAACAGAGTGCTAGGCACTCTACAGACACTCAGGAGAGACGGTCCCTGCTCCAAACAGCTCAGCAATGAAACGGCCAATGTGCCCAGAGAGGAGATTGGTGGGGAGTCACACAAGATAGAGGCTGAGCAGGGCAGGGCCATGCTAGTGCCAGGGGTGTTTTTAATTTCATTTATTTCTTCTCCCTGCCGGGAGCTCTAGGGTTTGCAATCTCCACTCTTCAGGGAGTTCTGGTCCTTTATTTTATTCCTCTCTCTATATCACAGTGACTGGACTATTTTTTTTTTTTATAAAACTAGAAGATTTTATGATCTGTAATAACTTTTGCAGCTGTGTGTCTTCCTGGGACATTAAAAGTCCTGGTTCTTGTCCCTCCCATTCCCACGCGCGTGGCCTGTCTTTCCTTCCGGGTTTCCCCTCTGTACAAGGGGCCACCCTTGGCTTTGCCCCCTGCCAAGCCTGTGCCCTGGGGGCTGGAGGGAACAGGGTGTGGAGATGCTGTCTGTGCAGGGAGCCAGGGCTGAGGAGACCTGGGCATTCTCCTCAGGCCTGGGTAGAGCGGTGGGTGTGGGGCCCATCGAGGCTCAGGGGGGGAAAGCGGGACCGGGGCCAGGCCCAGGTGCATAGGTCCCAGCAGTGGCTCGGCGCTTTCTTCTCACACTCCTCCTCATGTTGCCATGTTAAAGGGTAGAACGTGGGAAGCGCGGAGGGAGCAAGCGGCACTGAGCCGAGCCTTCCCCCTCCAGCCGAGATTGCCCACCCCCATGTCCTGTGTTTTCTACCTCAGAGCTGGACACCCTTTGCCTCTGCCTGGGAACGGGCCTCGAAAGGCCGCCACAGTTACCCAGTCCTGCCTCGAAAGATGACTGGCAGAGCCGTGCGCTTCCTGTCACCGTCTGACCCCACCGGTCTCTCACCTGCCCGGCTCTGGCGCCACCAGACTCATGCTCTGCTCCCCCCAGCGTGCCAGGTCCTTCCCACGCCAGCGCACACCTGGGACCGGAGTCTACCGCCCCCCCCCCTGCCGACCAGCGCTTCACAGGGCCTGCAAGCGGCTGCCTTGATTTCACCGCCTGGGGAAGGAGGCGGAGGTGCTGCTCAGTCTGAGCCCGCTGACAGAGCTCGTCAGGGACGTTAGCTTGGTCGGGTCCCAGAATTCCCGTGGAGTCTGATTGGCTCATGGGTTCAGGAGCAGGTGGCTGTTGCCCCCCGGTGTACCCAGCTGTATCCGATCACTCTAGGGAACAAGAGAATAACACCCCCGCCCACTTTAGTTTTAGCTTTCCCCAGTATTTACAGCCCCAGGCTGGTCCTGAGCCAGGGGCTGCAGCTCCATTATGAGCCGGGATGGAATTGGATTTGTCTCGCTTTGTTACTATCTGGGCTCCATCAGATCTCCGGAGTCAGAAATTTATATCCCATTGTGTGACTCTGACTGAAACCTCCTATCAGATAATTGATTCCCTTTGTTTATTCTTAATCCTGTAAAATCTCCTGTCTGATACTAATTACCTGTTCGGGTCTCTATTGTCCAGCCAGCTCTACACAGTCCCAAGGGCTCACCCGCGCTTTCCTCCCACCTCCTGTCCTCAGAAAGGCAAAGCCGGGGCAGCACGGTGCTTTGGCCAGTACCACGGCGCTGCAGGGACTGGGCAAACGTGCTCTGCAGAGAAGTGTGAGCATCAGGGCTGGGCGGAGGCTGTGACTCTCAGCCTCTGCGAGACGGATGCCGGGTGGAGCTGGGACTGGGGGCAAAGGGGCAGTTTGGCTTTTTCCTTCTTTTCTCTCTGTCCCGCTGACACGGAGATGAGGCCAGAGGCCTCTGGAGGGTCCTGCAAAGCATGGGGCTACTCAGCATGGGCCAGGGGGAAGCATGGCTGCTGGAGACAGCATGTAAGCACGGGCTACAGTCCCACTGAAGTGCTCCCCTGCTCTAGGGCTGCAGTCGCGGTGCATGTGGCCCTGAGGGTACCACTGCACTTTGGTGCCAATGGGAAGCTCCCCAAGGCCCTACGTGACTGCAGGATTGGGCCCGGAAAAACTAAGCTTCTAGGGTGTCATTAAAGTGACTGAGAAATGTTTCTTGGTGGAGCACAGTGAGAGTTGGGGAGAATCACAGCCTCTGGGCAAGGCTGGCCCCTGTCTGCCCCATACCGGACCATCCCTGCCTGCTGCTGCTTTTGCCACCCCTCTTCCACACTGAGGAGCCTGTGTTTCGGCCGTTCCCTGGGGCTGCTGGTAAGAGTGTGTATCCTAGGGCAGGACCCTAACATGGTTCTCCGAACAGGCCAGCCAGGGAAATGGCATGAGCCAGAGAAACTCGCAGAGGCCTCTCTGCTGTGAAGATGAGGATGGACAGGAGGAATGAGGCCTAGAAGAGGCGGAGTGGGGGCTCGCTCTTTCACTCAGCCTCCGCAGACTCTCTTTACCATTCGTGCCTGGAGGGCCACGGCCCCACGTTTGAATTCGAGCTGCGTATCCAGGCCCCCAAGCTGCACTGGAGCATTCATAAGGCTTCCCCCCTTCCTTCCTTTCTCCTTTTTTCCCTGTCAATTTTTATTTCCTTCTCACTTTGTAACTGCAGGGGGCTCGCATCCCAGGGCAACGTTGCCCTGTTTGCTCCCTTGGCTCCCCCCAGAGCTCTCTGCTTTTCCTCCCCAATCTGCTTCTCCAACAGCCTGAATTTCAGGGGCGCCCAGTACCTACATGTCCCAGTGAAGTCAACGGCCTGAGCTCAGCAGTCAGCACCTCAGAAATTCAGGCCACAGATCTGTCCGAACACCTCTGAGAGAAATGACCCCGCAGCAAGTGCTGGCAGCCATGAGCTGCCAGCAGAAATCCTTGGGTCCCAGCGAGGCAAGCTCATGCCATGCTTCCCTTGGGAATCGCCCCCAATGGATCCTGATGCTGGGGAAGGATGGCGGGATGTAAACGGGATACGGGTATTTCTCCCCTCCGAGGAAGTTGCCCCATGTTGGGTTACCGTCAGGGCAGTGCGTTAAAGCAAGTGCAGTACCACAAAGCAGGGACATCCTGCTCCTTCCTTGCTCTCTGTGTTCCCCAGCAATGGACCCTGCCTGATGGCCAGGAGGGTTTATTTCTGCAGGCTTCCCAGAAAGGGCTGCTGCACTGCCCATCTCAGGCCCCTCTGCTCTTGTTAAGAGAGATGTGGCTCCAGCTTTGAACGGCTCTGCAGACCTAAACTCTAACCTGCATTTCTGGAATGCTGCCTGCATTCGGCGAGTTACCTGCTGGGCTGGGCCAGTCCCTCAGGACATGGGACCAGAGAGTCTAATTATTTTATATAATAAATCTGCAGAATTAGCTGCCCAGTCCACACTAAGGCATCCCTAAGTCCCTCCTTTGAAGAGATAATTACAGCAGACAGCTCAGGAGACAGGGAGCTTTTTCATTTAAAGGGATTTTGTGATTTGACTTTAAAGCAAGAAGAGACAATAGAGCAGACAGAAAAGGAAGCTAAGCCCTGGGCCTAAGAAATGCCACCAGAGACTCCCCAGCTCTCCAGTGAGCCAGCTCCCCTCTTACAACCCTGCCTTGGCTCAGGCAGGTCGCTCCTCCTGCACTCTAAGCCTGGGGTGAAACAATTCAGCAAAGCCCACCTACTCCCCAATCTCTCCCCCTTCCTCTCTCCAGCATGCTCCTGGGAGTTTCGGTTGGAAAGCAAACACAATGAGCTGAGACCTTGGCTACACGGAGCCCCCACCCAGCGCTGTAGCTGAAAACCCGGAGTGTAGGCATGACTTGCAACCATGCAACATGTTTTGAAAGTGGAGTTAGCTGCACCAGTGCAAGTCACACTGCACCAGTGCGAACATGTCCACGCAAGAGGCAAGCTGCAGTACAGCTGAAGCCCAGTGCATGCTAAGCTCCATGGTGATCTGACTCCCTGCAGAGCCCTTGGGGATGTGAGAAGCTGCAGTACATTGGCTGAAGTGAAGCCACTGCAGGAGCCTGTCTTAATGAGTTGCTAAGGGAGAGGCAGGAACACGAAGAGTATGGCAGAGGCTTGGCATAGAGCAGTGGTTCTCAGCCTTTTCCATACCAGGTCTTCTCTACACCTAGCCAGGACCCCCTTTCCGTTTAGCAACACAGGAAGGGCAGGGAACTCCCAGACCCAGCTCAGGAACCCCTGCCAGAGAGGACTGAGCAGTTTATGACCCAAACGCACCTGTTTGCCCTGGAGTCCTCCGATAATGCCCAGCTGAGAATGCGTGAAATAGCCCCAACACCCCAAAGACTCAGCTATGCCAAGTGGAGGCCATCTAGCTCCTTCACATGAGTGTTGACATCACAGCAGTAGAGCTGCTAAGTCTTGGTATGGAGCCAAGGGGACGTCCGCTCCAGCCACATCATCCTTCAACCAGACCCAGCAGCCCAGAGACAAGCAACACACACAAGCAGGCAGAAGAGCGCTTGCTTTTCTTCTCAGTGATTCCCCCAGACTCTTCATGCAGCAGCAAATCAGGTACCAGCAGGGGAGTTTCATAGACTCACAGACTTTAAGTTCAGAAGGGACCATCATTATCTTCTAGTCTGACCTCCTGGACATCGCAGGCCACAGAACCTCACCACTCACCCCTGTAATCAACCTTGAACGTCTGGCTGAGTTACTGAAGGCCTCAAATCATGGTTTAAAGACGTCAAGTTACAGAGAATCCACCATTTACACTAGTTTAAACCTGCAAGTGACCCGAGCTCCATGCTGCTGAGGAAGGCAACACCCTGCTCTATTTTATCTATATCTCCTCTTTTATTTTGATGTTTAAGGGGACGTTAGACTCCATTGGAGACAAATTGCCTCTTTGCCACAGCCACTTGCATATTATACCATCTCCCTCTTGTGAATATGGGCAGGGTTCAGGCAGCATGGCTGCCGGGAGAGGCCGTATGTCAGATAAAGTGGAAAGAAAATGAGTTAATGCATTGTGTTCTAGACAAAGCAGTGGGATGTTTTGCATAGTAACATGCAGAAGAAGAATGTTTGCCTCTCTGGGATCTACTGTCCCATAGGAGAAAGATTCCAGCTGGGATCGCTCGCTCTCTCTCTCTCTCTCACACACACACACACACACACACGCTCGCTCTCTGGGAAAAACAAGGAGAATACACCAAGTGTCCTCAGTATCTTTACATGCCCCTATACATCCCACAACACCACACAGCTGGGGCGTGTGCTAAGCGAAGAACTGAGATGCTATTAAACAGTCTCGCTTTCTCCCCCCAAGTTTTTGCCCTTGCTAGGCACAATTTAAATGGTGGTTTTCCCTTTTTCAAAATTTTCTCAGCAAAGGTGTATTTAAACATTTAAAAGAGGCACGAAAAATGCAGGAGACTGTCTGACTGGATCCTAACCAGTAAGGTAGGGTCTGAGGATTAACCCACACACGCAAGGAATTGACTGATCAGCATCAGAGCTACAGTACTGTTCTGTGTTGCCCTGCCCTTGCCCCCAGGGTTCTGGGGCACCGTGGCTTTACCCTGCCATGTGTTCTTTCCTGCTCCAGGAGGTTTGTCTCAGGACCGTAATGTTCTTTCAATGAGCTTTGTCTAGGTGAACTGTCTTAGTGAGTCACACTGCCAGGAGGTCACAGGTGGGACTGTGTCCTGTAGCTGCAGGTAGGACTCAGGCAGAATCGGAGTGATAGCCATGTGTCAGCACGGAACGGACTCACAAGCTGGTCATTGAGCTTTCACCTCGTTATCTGGTTAACTCACTAGCTCCCTGTTATGAAACCCAGAGGTTGAGAAAAGGACCATTTGAGGCTGAACACCAGGAATATGATTATCCAGAAGGGTGCTCAGACTTTGAGACATGCAACCTAGAGATGGTGCGAATCCATCCCTGGGTTTGTTCAAATGCAGTCTACACAGCACCTCCGGGTCTGTTCTTTAGGGAACAGGGATGGGCTAAGTGATCTCCTTGGTCTTTCCCATTTCTGAAATCTCTTCAGTCCCCATTCACACTCCAGCTGTCACTGAGGTAGGGAAGCTAGTCACAACAAACTGCAGATGAGACCGTGAATTGGCCAGAAAGTCTTGGACTGTCTAGGTTTTTTACCTAGTTACGAAACACAGGTAGGGCCTGACTACACTACAGGGTTTAACCTCTGTGCAACAGGTCCCCTGACGGGGTTACAGCTGTAGTGTAGACGGGACCACAGTCTACCACCAGCTTTTGTTACAAAATGGCAGTTCTTCTAGCATGGCTGTGTTACCTGCAGACAACCCCCCCCCCCCGCCCTTTGTTAACTGGCCACTTATCCTTCTCCGAGCTGCCATCGACACTCACCTCCTGCAGTGCTGTCACCCTTCAGACACCTTGAAGCCAGGAATTGTGGGAAACTCAATGCCCAAACCTGTCCCTGGGTGACACGTCCCGAGAGCACAGGGGCTGATCGAGATTTTCAAAAGTGGCTAGTGATTGTTACACCAGAGTGGCTCAATAACAACCCCTCTTGTCCTGACCCCACTCTCATTTGGTGTCTCTCTGAGCTCCTCCAGCAAAGCGAAGTCTGGGTGACCTTTGCATCATGCACCAGATGCATCCTCTGCCATCACATGGCAGTAGGGCATCGTGTCGGGGTGGAGGGTGGAGTTGGGGTTCAGAAAGGGGGAGACGGTTACTTCTTTTGCATCTGCTTTAATTAACTCCAGTTTGTGCCTGTATTCAGAGCTTTGCCCAAGCTGCTGCAATGAGTTCACCACTCCTGAGAAAACACCCCGTGAAGTAACAGGAGTTGCAGTGAGTATTTCCTTACGGACAACCCAAGTGGGCTTTTTGTGATTCCTGCTTTTTCTGACATCCCCCTTTAAAAGTCAGCCCAGTGTAACCAGAGACAAATACATCCAGATGGGACAGAGCCCAGCAGGACCAGTTACTAATGCAGCGGAACAATCCATCTGCCAGAGGTTACTCAGCCGGTCTCTCTCCCGCCTGCCTTCCAAGGGCAGCTGATGAGAGAAACAGAGGTGACTGGGAGAGCAGGGAGGCCTGTCTGACTCTCAGGCACAGACACAAAGTGACGGGGCAATAAAGCACCTTAGTTTAACCCATGGGCGGCGTGTGACCAGCCAGCTGGGGGAGACTACCCCCCTGCCCCACCCCTTCTGCCTGAAGCCCTGCCCCTTCTGCACCCCTCCCCTCGGCCAGAGCCCCCCCACCATGGCTGCTGGCGGTGGTCCCTGCCCCAGGCTAGCACCCCAGCCCCGGAGCATCAGGAGGATGGGAGGGGCGGCCCCAGCCCCGGAGCGCCGGAGCGTCGGGAGGGCGGGTGGCGTGGTCCCAGCCCCAGAGCGTTGGGAGGGCCGGAGGGGCGGCCCCAGCCCAAGCTGGCTCCACTGCACAGGGAGACTGGAGCTGCAGAGTGGGAAGCAGAAGGGGGGGCTAGGGGTGGAGTGTGGGCACGGCCATACCTGGCTCTTCGGAGAGGCACAGACTCCCCCAGCCTATACCTGCCGCCCATGGTTTAGCCCAAGGATTGTCTGCCTGCTGGTTTGTAACTTGTTACTCTCAGAGGTGATCTAGCAGGTCATGATGCTTCCTGGGAAACCTGCCCCTGCTAGGCTGCTGGGAGGGTGAAATCTGAAAAGGCCCTGGGCCTGGATACATTGCTTCTGAAAAGTGCCTACAGTTGGATACTCTGCATACACAGCTCACCGCCAGCATGGTGATCTGGGACGCCCGTGCAGGAACACACACAGTCATCTGTACTTGGCTTCAGAACCCCGGCCATGAGCAGCTGGAACCACCAAGGTCCACCTGAAATGAGAAATCTGCCCGGGGTCACCAGAAGCCAGCCTGGCTCAGGAGAAGGCTGCCAAGCCTAGGTTACCTTCTGCAAACGTGGCCCAAATTTTGGTTGGTCTTGAGACCTGAAACTTCATGATGAGTCGCAGCAGATCAACTTCCAGAAACATCGACATTCTGCCAGACGTAGGCTATGGGTAAAAGTGCGATTGTTTCCTGGCTCATAAGGACTGTGAGTAGCAGAGCCTGCACGAAAGCCAACAACTACACTTGTGAAATTCCACCTGTCGGCCATTAGAACCGATCTTTCTTCAGAGGAAAAACCTCCTGTACGCTGGCTGTGCATCAGGGTCCGGCCTTGGGAATGGTTGGGTCGGACCCTCAGTTGTGTCTAATTTTTCTGATGAAACCTTGTTTGGCCCATGTCTCTATTTTCCCAGCTGTCAGTGCACTTGCCTTGGCTTCCCTCTGCTGCTTTGGAAGGACGTGGCATAGAGGTGTGAGTGGATCCATCACAATGGGAATGGGGTGGGACATATTTTGCTATGAACACTTGTTAGGCTGTGGAAGCCCTGCTGTAAACTGCAGATGCCAAGGAGGATAATTCATAGCTCAGGACTCTCAGGGCAGCAGGACCACACAGAGGCCTGACTGAGTTGGTATGCTCTGGGGTTTAACACAGGGAGCAGGAACCGCACCAGCCAAAGTAGCCATATGTTCATATTGTGCTATGACAATTGGTGGGAGCTGCTTCGCTCTGGGACGTCCTGCCATGCATCATCTTTATATTACAGCCAATTAGCGAGACAAGGTGGGGGAGGTGATATCTTTTATTGGACTAACTTCTGTTGGCGAGAGGGACAAGCTTGAGAGCTACACAGAGCTCTTCTTCAGGTCTGAGCAACGTGCTCAGAGAGGCACAGCTAAATACCAGGTGGAATGGATTGTTCAGCACAAGGAGCTAATGGATATATGAAGGGACCATTCAAGGTGAAGTGGCCCATTAACCTCTCTCCAGTAATAGGGGAGAAAGGAGAAACAAAGCAGGGTTGGGGAGGAGTTCAGTGGGGTACAGATGGTTGTACTAAGATATAAATCCAGCGTCTCTATTCAGTCCATGATTGTTAGTGTCTAGCAAACCTCTGAATTTGAGCTCTCAGGCTTGTCTTTTGTAGGTGTTGAGCAGGTTTCCTTTGAGGATGAGGACTGAGAGGTCGGATACGGAGCGATCGCTTTGTGAGACCTGTTCACCCATAGGTGATGGGGTGTTTTTCTCTTTTATCATTTGTCTGTGTGAGTTCATAGGGAGTTCAAGAGCACAGTGATTGTCTGATTGTTACCCTCCTTGTTGTTATTGAGTATTTAGTGCCCTGGATGACGTGCACCACATGCTGTGACAGGCCTGCGTAAGACTCATGGATCTAGAAAGGTGTGTTGTGGGGGGTGCAGCTCTGCCAATGCACTTTTGTAGTGTAGACCTGCCCTGAGTATCTTTCTCAGAAGAGCTCTGCGTGAGCTTGCAAGCTGGTCTCTCTCACCAACAGAAGCTGGTCCAATACAAGACATTCCCTCGCCCACCTTGTCTCTTTAATCTCCTTGGGTCGACACAGCTGCAACAACACCGCATATCACAGCCAATGTCAGCTGGAGGAAAGAAGAGATATTGGTGCATGACTGATGAAGAAAACCTTTTGCTGTCTGGGTGCATATCCTCGAGACTGGGCTCCCGTCATCTGCAGGAGCATGTGCCCCCTGCTCGTCCCCTCTAACCCACTTTGGGTGGCACAGCATGGAAGCCAGGGCAGAATTTTTACTTTGTTCATATTCTTATACTGTGCCCATCACTGGGGTATCTGGCTGTATGGACTGATGCACCAGTCTAGCTGTGGTTGCTACACTGATGAATGAAGTCTCTGCAGGAAGGTATGGGCCTCATGGCAGGTGGCCAGAGAGCATACAGAGTGATGGGAGCACTGCTTTTGTTTACATGGAGAGAAGGACAAGGTCAGGCGGGTCTCTCGCCTTCACAATGCGCGGAACAAATGGATCCATTCTCTGTATGGGGATTTGCCTTTGACTTTGAATCACTGTGAAAGTCATTTAATTAGTGGAACAAAATAAAGAATATGTGGTGTGTTGTTCTTATATTTAAATGGTCTGTGCGGAGCCCTGTTGGGATGGGGGGGGGAGGAGGGGAAGATGATTATTATACAAGTCAGTCTGGAATTTCTGAGTCCTGGACTTGTGTCTGGTTCGAACTAGGTCACCGGGCAGCTGTCCTGAGTTAGTGCTGGCCTGCCATTCGGTGTTAATATTGCTCTGAACTGATTATCCTTCTACCCAGATTTGATAAGTGAGTCTGAAAAGGAGGAAGGAAAACAAATAGAGATGCTTGGAAGGACACAGGGTCTCATGAGCTACAGAAATGGTTTGTACTGACCCCTCACCTGAGCCAGCTGTGGTTGGCTGACTGACTCTGCTGGTTTCCCAGCCGGGATAAGTGACAGCACGAGCATTATTCTCTGCAAGCCAGCATGCTGATCCTAAATCACAGAAAGATAAAGGGAGTGGAGATTGCCATTTTCTTTCTGTCCAGGGCTCCTGAGCGGTGCTAAGTGCCATGGGTCTGCACTTCAGATTCTAACGCCAGATTGCAAAACCCAGATTCCCACCTGGCTGGCTCTAATTAATAGCATGTGATAATCTGTCTCTGATTGAGTTAGAAGCTAGCACTGGGTGGATCCCTGCCCCCTAATAAAAGTCCGGATTTCATATAGACAATGATAAAAAGGCATATACATCATAGGAATATAATGGTTTTACATGGCCTACAGCTGTGGATTTTCTCACTTTATGACAAATGTGAGGCACTTCAGAAAAACAGAAGACACTCACTATATTTTACATTATTTTCTGGTACATGGGTCCCTGTGGGCTGCCTAGAAATCCATTAGCAAGAAATGTAAAGATGCTTAAAGGCATTTACCCAGATTAGCTGCCTTTATTTAGTCAAGGATCTTTCCTATGATTACATTAAAAGCTGAAGAGCTGCTGTGAAACATTTATGCTACAGAGATTCCAAAGAGTGCAAGAAGAGGATACATCTGACCGCAAAGTAGGCCATTAAAAACAAATGGATTGCACTGATTGCTTTTATTTCCAGTTCAACACCACAGAAGGTACAAAGAGTTAATCCTTGTTGTGAGCATTTTCCTTTGGAGCCTGCAGTCAGGACTCCTGCTGCCTTTATCATGGGATTTATGAGCTAGTTTGACATTAATGTTTATTTTAGCTATGACTTCTGTCACTGAACTGTGAGAAAAGAATGCCAGTAATTAGCTGGCACTGTCACCAGCCCCTGAAGGTGCATTTATTGAGGTAGTACTATACCCTCTTGGAGACCTAGGGTTAGACCCCTCAGAACATGTCTTGGGGTTGTGGATTCGGAAGATTTGCAGATGGTACATGTACGTGGGCTGATTGTTTAAACGCTCCTAATTTTTCATCATTCCAAGTTGACATATTTACTTCATGCCAAATAAATTAATAGATTATTCCTGTCCTCTGGCAGCTTTGCTGATGCCCTTCAAACCAGATGTGCATCACCTCTGGCTACTCCCATCCTGGGCCATGCCCACACAGCCCTAAGAGTGCCCCTGAAGCTAGACCTGCAGTCCCCCCTATTATTTCAGCACAAGCCCTCCCATCCCACAGCTCTGCCAATGCACCTGACCTGCTTGTAGCACCCTCTGCTTTTCCAGATTCCAGCTCTTTCGAGCAGAGATGGGAATCTGTGCTGGAGTCTGTTGATTGCGTGACATGCACAAAAGAGCACTAAGAAGACAGGGGACTAATTAATTTACCCTTGTGAACAAAACCTTTTGAGTCCAGAAGGGAAAGTGCAGGTGCAAACCCACCATAACATCAAGACTTCAGTTTCTCTGTAGTCTCTCTCTCTCTTCAAGGGCATCTCCCGCCACCACGCATTAAAGCCTATGTCCTCCCAGTTCCCTTACCCTTTATCCTAAAAACTCATTTGTCAGCAAAAGAAAAAAGTTTTGTTTCTTGGTCCAGCTGTGCCCATTCTCCCACCAAGTCTTCCAGCTCTTTATCTCAGGAATTGATGGGCACGGAATCTGATCCTTTGTCCTTGGTGTTTCTATCGATTTTTTTGTCATGAGGGTTATTTTCACTGCAGTTTCAAAACATCTTTCTGTCTCCAGTTACAGCAGCTAATATCTCATCTCAGGGAATTATAGAGGTGCGGGTCCTGCCAGCCCCATGTCTGCTGAGTTTCAGGGTAGTCCTTTGCTCTGTTCTGGAGTTTGAAGCAGGGATCACCAATGACAATCAAAACTCTTCCATTGCTGTCACCCGGGGCTATCCCAGTGCTGGGCAGTGGAAATCAGAAAGGTGGCAGAGCTGTGCGCGTATGACAGGAGTGACCAGAAAACCCAGGAATTCTTTTCTAAGAGCTTTTCCCACCCAAAACTAAGAGCCTCTGTTTATAAAAATGTCTCTGTGCTCCCGTCAGCCCAGCAGCACCTCTATTCCCTCCATCTGGCCAAAGAAAGACTCATGAGCTCAATTCCCCAGCACACCATGATGCTCCAGAAACTAATTAAAACACCTCTGGCTGTTCTAACATTAAGTCTTTACAGATGCCTGGAATAATGTTGTAGCCAAATGGAAAAGTTTTTATTTGATTAGCACGATGCGTGTGCCTCTGGAAAAAACAATACCCCGAACATCGAAACCTCCCCACACATCTGAAATATACTCCACTGTGAAATGAAATAAATGTATACGGCTCCCCTGGGTCTTCTTGTTGTGAATGAAACTATCCCAGTGGTCTGTATTGATTTGGTACATGACATTAATACCTTTCATTGTACCAGAAGCATGAGCCCCTGCATGAATATTAAATGGCAAGCTGTTGTGCCCCAGAGGCTGCTAAGGGAGATCCTATATATTACAGCATGTGAGTCATGTGTCATATTAGAGCAATCTAGTTTTAAAGGGCATCTTTCAAGCACAAACTAGCTTTTTCCTACACTTGACTGATCACACAAATAACTACGATTAAAGGTCAAGTGCCTGGGTTTTTCTATTTTACTCCTTAAAAATTTATATGCGAAAGAAAACCTAGAAGTTAACATAGCATGAAATTGTTATGCAGTTATGAGTCTTTAACGACAACTAAATATCACTTTGTTCCTGGGTGGCTTGAAATATCTCCTGTAGTGATGGGTCACTTTTGCTGGTTTTCACTTGAGGAAGGTTATAAATAAACGCTGTCTTTTGCTTCCCTGAGCAGCAATGTGATAGAGGGAGAACTCTGGTAATATGAACTCCATGCCCTTCATCACCTGATAAAGGCCTCACACCTTCAGACACACCTGGGATTTTTTTAAAGACTTTTTGCTTTGCCCTTTGTCGTTCAGGACCTAGGCATGCTCCTGAAGAGGGGTAAATTGCTCTGCCCAAACAGCAGAAAGAAAAGTAAGGAATAAGCAATGATTTTCTTGTGGCTTAACCTCAGCAGAGAACAAAGGTAGCAACAATAGTTGCAGGGAGGCTGAGGGATGACGGGAGATACCATAACTGCCTATTTGGGCCTGAAATATCCTGCAGGGCCATTTATTACTGAGCTGGGTGTGTGAAGTATCACATTATAGCACTCCCCCTCCTCAGATCTGTCAAACTAACATTCAACTCCATGTCCGAACAGAAATGTTTAAGGCTGAATGGAGGGATTGGTAGGGGACTCTGGTGCTTTGGAGATGGAGGTTAGAGCTGACAGGTGTGGAAATCAAATGGAAACACTAGAGAGATTTATACTCCTCGAATCTAATGGCTAATCCTCTTTGTGCTTGAAAAATGTTTCCTCATTTCAGCAGAATGGTCATGACAGCAGGGGACTCTTGTTCTTAGCTGACCAGGAGCCTCAGGCTGCTGGCAGATTTATACTGGGTGCAACGTGTCCAACACCCTTCAGGAGCAAATGTGCTTTGGTTTTTAATTTGCTTTGGAGACTGAGGGTCTCATTGATCATGTTACAGAAATAAAGGACTTGCAGTTTTAAACCTGCAGATAGACTCTGTTCAGGATTTAGGCCCCAATCCTGCAAAGATGCACACACATGGTTAGCTCTGTTCACATGAGCAGTCCCATTCATTTCAGGAACAGGGTGCCCAGTAACTGGACCACGAGGCATGCATGTAGCGGCAATTACCAGATCCAATTCATCTTACTCTAGGATAGGGACTAACAAATCATGCACCCGATGAAGTGGGCTGTAGGCCATGAAAGCTTATGCTCAAATAAATTTGTTAGTCTCTAAGATGCCACAAGTCCTCCTGTTCTTTTTGCGGATACAGACTAACACGGCTGCTACTCTGAAACTTTACTCTAGGATGTGTACCTTTGAGTCTGACTGGCAGCAGGCTTCAATGTGTGAGTCATTGCAGGATCTAGGCTTTAGTGCCTAACATTTTAGAAATATTTACACTGAGTGAATTGTTGTTGGCACAGACTGCGCCTCCCTCCCCCCCCCCACGCCTCTTTCCCCATCAGGTTTTGACTGGGCATTTTCATTTTTTTCTGAACCTAGTTTAGGCACTGCTGCCTCACCACCTGCCTCACATCTGGGCATCGGCTGAGCCAAGTCTCTATCACAGACACAGAGGTACAATGTAGTGTATCAGCCTGGCTTTCAGCCTTTTGTATCCAGAGACAGTGGCCGGTGTCTCACTACTACTTCCCCTCACACCTGCCGAGCCAGGCTTGGGTCCCTCACTTCCTCTTTGTTGTCTAAATCCTCGCTTTGAAAGGACTGATCTAATCAGAGAAGAAGGTGGTTGATGGGCTTCCTATCTACAAGCAGCAGGGAGTCAGAACACAGAGTTCAGCCCACTATCTAGCTACACATCTTTGCTTTGCGAAGGGCTGCTCAGGAAGCAGCATCTCCCAGCCACACTGCGTCACTCAGGGCCTCAATATTTGCATCCCAAACTAGCTGTCAGGGGGGTTACATTTGACTGTACAAATTCATGAGGAAGTAAGTAAATGCTGCTGAGTAATTAAGGACAAACCCTTAGTCTTTATATGATGCAGTCTCAGATTAAAGGGCTCCTGGGCGTAGGGGGGTTACATCAATTTCATATAAAACACTGCACTAGCGAACGAACAGCCTGACCCTGGTGTGCATGAGCTCCACTGAGCATTCTGAAATCTTAAACAAACAAGGCAACAGACCCTCCGCAGCCACGCTCTGAGCAAGAGCTTCTCTTGGGGGAGTGAACACCGAGGAACAACCAGAGCTAGCGCCGCACTTCTCTTTTGTAATGTGCTGGAGAGGCTCTAATTCACCACAGCTGACCCAGCCCGGCTACCCTCACAATCACTGTACTCAGTGCACGCAGGCCTGCTTGGTTCGCTTGCTGGCCCCAGGACTGGCTCTATACAGCCCTACAGTATGTCCATGTAATACTTGTGTTGCATTTCAAATTTCCTTCAGCAGCACCCATTAGAAAGGTCACTCTCGCTGTTAGAAGTGACCTTTCAGAAGAGAAGCCCAGTACATGGGCAAACTTTACACTCAAATCTACAAGTCTTTTCCTTCTTTTACATCATGATTTCAATTCATCTTAAATATGTTGCAATTTAGTCTAGAATGTCCTCCAAGGGAAAAAAATCTCAAATTATACTGCAAAGAAATTAATGGGAAAAAATGCAATGCGGTCACTGTTTCTACAGGGCCTCTGAGGTTGTGTGCTCAGCGCTAGTGAGCCAGGAGAGGGACCCATCACTCACGCAAATCATCAGAAGCTCTACTCTTCCTGTAGAATCACCATGTGAATTTGTAACATGCTCACAGAAAATTTGTGCATTTTCTTTTGAGATCAGGGGACAGTGAAAAGATTTATGTTATTATTATAGAAACATACTAAGAAAAATAGCCTGGAATGGTTTTGTCTTTGTGGGAGATGGGTGAAACGAATCCATTGTTTCCCACTTTTGAAAGCCGAGTCCCCCTTCAAGAAAATCCTAGCCACAGCCCCCTCTAAACTCACCCTGTTAGGGGGCAGCATGGGGGAAAGTAGCTCTACTACTGTACTACATCCCCCTGGCTCCTCCTCTGTGCCCCACACTGGTCCAGTCTATTCAGACAGCACAGAGAGCTTTTCTGCTTGCATAGTCTTGGTGGAACTGTAAACTGACCATAACCCAAAACACCTGTTTGAAATTCATGTCTCTGTAGCTTGCCTATTAACTTAGCTATACAGACATTTTCAAAAAACACTGTTTGGGTTGAAAGAGGATGGATTACAACCAAGGAAAGTATAACATGAGGATTTGTGATAAGATTTTGCACACTTAGGTGCTGATCCTGCAATGAGCTGTGCACCAGTAGACCCCAGATCTTGCATGAAGCCCTATTGACTTAAAATAAATATTCAAACCCTTGCACCGCTTATTAGCAGGGTTACATAAAGAGCAGCTCTGCGTTTATACACTAGCACTAACAACACAGCTTTCATTAAGCATATTTATTAATAATATTAGGAATACCATGTTCTGTAACTCAGGCTCAAGGCATATTTTAATATGACTGCAATAACCATATCAAATGAATCCAATTTATTATGACACGCAGAACTGAGTCTGACTGGTAACAGGCTGAGAAGCCAATCAAAATTCTGCCTGATATCTGGGGATCTTAGTGAGTCTGACTCTAGGGAGACACAAGAGTAGTGTTCTCTTTACAGGTTTCAGACTAGCAGCCGTGTTAGTCTGTATTCGCAAAAAGAAAAGGAGGACTTGTGGCACCTTAGAGACTAACCAATTTATTTGAGCATAAGCTTTCGTGAGAAACCTAAGAGACTTACTATTTAACAACAAATATTGCCTAGCTTCTCATGGTTAATTTGATTTTCTAGACCTGCTTCTGTTTATTGTTCAAAAGCAGAGATAGACAAAAACTGGAGCTACTCTGGGGTTTTGGACGAATGGAGAAAAGATTCAACTCTCTTCCCCTGCTTCTGGGTTTGATTTTGCAAAATAAAATCCTGACTCTGCACTTTTTGTAGATTACCCATTTACTAATTTTTCATTAACTGCACCAGGGAGCTGAGCTCATTCAGTGGAGAGGGCCAAATTACATTTTTAATTAGGGTTGATGCACTGTGACTATAAGGACATATAGTACCCTCCACAGTAGATTTCCCAATGATATTGAGGGCAAACTATGACCCTGACACAGTAATTTGATTTTTAGGACCACTGATATTTCTGCCCTTTAAGTGTCCACTTATGTGTGGGACTGAAGTAACTGTGCATATGAATTACACAGGCAGCTGCAAGCCCGTTCTGTATGCACAATTGTCCATCTATGTTTCTAGGACCCTGGGATGTAGCCATTAGGCTTCAGAATCACAAACTCATCAGCACGAATAGGAGATGCTCACATCTTTCAGAGATGTTGCAGTTGCATCACTCTGAATGGCACAATGACCCCCACCCCACAACCTACAGGGAGGGCTTTGGACTTGGCTGTGAGCTGCTCCCCCTGCCCAGAACCTGGCAGCCTAGAGCCCCCTAAATCCCCAGCCCTATGGAGTGGCTACATCCCCCAGCAACTCTGAGCCCCAGGCCTCCAAATTCCACTACAGATCCCTGAGCTCCCCAGGTCCCCCCCAGCACTCCCAGCTCCCCCCAATCCCAGAGCCCCCCCCAACTCAATCCAACCCCCCCGAGCTCCCCCAATCCCAGAGCTCCCCCACATCAATCTGAGTTCACCAGTCCTCTCAACTCTGCTAATCCCAGAGCCCCCCCAGTTCCCCCAACTCCAAAGTCCCAGTATTTCCAGATCCCCCATCCCAGAAAGCCCCAAAGCCAGCCCGGGTCCCCCTGCACTCTCAGAACTCCCCAATCCCAGCACTCCCCGCCCCCCAGTGCCAGAGCCCCCCCCAGCACTCCCAGTCCCCCCAATACCAGAGCCCCCCCAGCACTCCCAGTCCCCCCAGTGCCAGAGCCCCCCCCCCAGCACTCCCGGTCCCCCCAGTCCCCCCAGCACTCCCCACCCCCCAATCCCAGAGCCCCTCCCAGCACTCCCCACCCCCCAATCCCAGAGCCCCCCCCCAGCACTCCCCAACCCCCCAGTGCCAGAGCCCCCCCCAGCACTCCCCAACCCCCCAGTGCCAGAGCCCCTCCCAGCACTCCCCGCCCCCCCAATACCAGAGCCCCCCCAGCACTCCTGGTCCCCCCAGCACTCCCCGCCCCCCCAATGCCAGAGCCCCCTCAGCACACCCCGCCCCCCCAATCCCAGAGCCCCCCCAGCACTCCCCGCCCCCCAATGCCAGAGCCCCCCCCAGCACTCCCCGCCCCCCATCCCAGAGCCCCCCCCAGCACTCCCCGCCCCCCCAATGCCAGAGCCCCCCCCCCAGCATCTGCCCCAGCGAGGCGGGCCCCACCCAGCTCACGGCCCGGGGCGGGGCGGGTTAACCGGGGCGGAGACACGAGCCCCCAAGTTCAACCTTAAACCAGAACGCATAGGCCCCACCCTCGGCTCCGCCCCTCACTTGTTATTGGCTGGCAGGGAGACCCGCCCCCGCATGCCCCCTTCCCTGAATGGCTGCTGGGCTCCCCTGGCCACGCCCATCCCTCTGGCGTCACTACTGGGCTCCTCTCCTCACCCCCGCCCCTTGCGTGCGGCCGCGCCCCCAATCGCCTCGCCCCTGCCGCGCCCCGCGCCGTGAGTGGCTGCTCCCCATCCTCGCCCCGCCCTTCCAGCGCGCCTGTCGCTGTGATTGGCCGGGGCCGGCCCTCGCCGCGCCCCCTCGCGCTCCGCGCTCCCCCTGGCCGCGCGTGGCCGCCCCTGCCCCCGCCCCCGGCCCCGATTGGCCCGGCGGCCGGGGGGCGGGGCGCGCGCCGAGGCGAGCGGGCCCGGCGGCCGGGAGGGGGGGCGCGGCCGGGATGAGGGAGGCGGCAGCGGCAGCCGGGGCCGCGCGGAGTCGGCAGCACCATGGAGACGGGCGGAGGCGGCTTCCTCGTGCCGCTGCTGCTGCTGCTGCTGCTGCTGCTGCCGCCCGGGGCCGCCGCCGAGGAGGGTGAGTCCGGCCCGGGGGCGGGGGGCGAGCTGGGGGGCGGGGGATCCGAGACGCGGGCAGGGGGGCAGGGGCAATGTGTGGGGGGGCAGTGGGGAGCTGGGCAGGGGCAATGTGCGGGGTGGGGGGGGCAGGATGGGGCAGGGGCAATGTGTAGGACGGATGGGGAAGTGGGGGGGAGGGCAGGATGGGGCAGTGGGGGGCTGGGCGGGGTGATGTGTAGGACGGATGGGGCAGTGGGGGGGAGGGCAGGATGGGGCAGTGGGGGGCTGGGCGGGGTGATGTGTAGGACGGATGGGGCAGTGGGGGGGAGGGCAGGATGGGGCAGTGGGGGGCTGGGCGGGGTGATGTGTAGGACGGATGGGGCAGTGGGGGGGAGGGCAGGATGGGGCAGTGGGGGGCTGGGCGGGGTGATGTGTAGGACGGATGGGGAAGTGGGGGGGAGGGCAGGATGGGGCAGTGGGGGGCTGGGCGGGGTGATGTGTAGGACGGATGGGGCAGTGGGGGGGAGGGCAGGATGGGGCAGTGGGGGGCTGGGCGGGGTGATGTGTAGGACGGATGGGGCAGTGGGGGGGAGGGCAGGATGGGGCAGTGGGGGGCTGGGCGGGGTGATGTGCAGGGTGGATGGGGCAGTGGGGGGGAGGGCAGGATGGGGCAGTGGGGGGCTGGGCGGGGTGATGTGCAGGGTGGATGGGGCAGTGGGGGGGAGGGCAGGGTGGGGCAGTGGGGGGCTGGGCAGGGGCAATGTGTAGGATGGATGGGGAAGTGGGGGGGAGGGCAGGATGGGGCAGTGGGGGGCTGGGCAGGGGCAATGTGTAGGACGGATGGGGCAGTGGGGGGGAGGGCAGGATGGGGCAGTGGGGGGCTGGGCGGGGTGATGTGCAGGGTGGTTGGGGCAGTGGGGGGCTGGGCAGGGGCAATGTGTAGGGTGGATGGGGCAGTGGCGGGGAGGGCAGGGTGGATGGGGCAGTGGCAATGTGGAGGAGAGGGTGAGTAGGGGCAGCGTGTGGGATGGGTGGGGAAGGGGCAATGGGGGGAGGTAGGGATGTGACAGCGAGTATCTGTGTGGGTGGGAGGATTGATTGTCATTGAGCCATGAGCTGGGCTCTGTCATGAACACCTTCAACCTCCCTGTGCCCCATGTGGTTCCTCCCCGCCTCCCTAGGAGGGTCCTTTGCCAAAACAGGTGCATTGAAGAAAGGGGAACAGTTTGGGGATGAGGCGATGGGGACTTGGGGGATATGATGAATAAAGAGTTTCTGCCATCTGCATATAAATAAAGTGTTTCCAGCATGTTTATAAATTGTTGTTGTCGTAAATTGCATTTCCTGAGTGTCCCTATAAACAGCAGCCAGTCCTCATCCTCCTTTCCCTTCCCCTGAGCAGAAAGGAGGGTAGCTGGAGGCTGGGATCAGGGGAGTGAAGTCTTCAAGAAGCCTTCCTTTCTGTGGGGAGTCTGTCCTGGACTCAGGTTGCTCATCCCTTCCCCCTAGACTCGGTGCCTGGTCCCTTTCTATCTTATGCCTGGAGATTCCTTGCACAGATAATTCTCTTTGGCACGTGCAGCTTTACAAGGAGCCACTGGTTCTTCGTGCTAGTTTTGTATGCTATGTGAAGAGAAAAGGCAGAATGGGGAAAAGCAAGCTGGTTGCTCAAAAAGTCAACAGCTGGGAGGGTACACGTGTTTCCCAGTCTGCCTCCAAGATCCAAAACCTCTGCAGACTATTATTCTGGCTGTGTGAACTCCTCCTGGTTCATAATGTATGGGATCAGTATCTAGAGAGAACATATATAATGTGAAATCATGGTAGAGCTGTCAATTTGTGGTTGTAAAGATGTGAATTTTTAGTATTGTACTTGTGCTATTGTGGGGACAATAGACCATGTGATGGTAGGTGAGTTTCTTTAGGCTGTGTAGTTATCATTCCCTTCTTAACTGACAGAATAACACAGAGAGACACGGTGGATGAGGTAATACCTTTTATTGGACCGACTTCTATTGGTGAGAGAGACGAGGTTTTGAGCGTACACAGAGCTCTTCCTCCGGTCTGGCCTGAAGAACAGAATAACATAGAGGCTACAGCCAGAGATGGGAAGAGGTTGCAGTGTAGTCTGGCCAAATCAGTGAATTTTCATTTCCTCCGTCCCTGGACCTATAAAGTCTAATTTAGCTGAGAGATGTGTGTAGCTTAAAGATTTGGACAGCAGTTTTATGGTTTCCAGGAACAAAGAATCGAAAGCTTCCATCCTTGTCTGATTAATTCTTACTGTGTTTGCTGGGTTGTAATCCCATCACTTAAGGAGAGTGTAGAGGATGGACACCTGGTGATGTGAACAGTAGAGTCACTACTATCTCTAAATTCCAAGGCAGACTGGCTGACGTTGTGGATAATCTGGTAAACTAAACCATGTAGATTGTGTACTTTACGCACAATTGTCATTCAGGTGAACTAACATGAGGTACTAGTATAGAGCTTGTAATTAGTGCTGTAACCAGTCTGTCCTGTTTACATGACTAGAATATTCTCTGGAATGGAAACTCTAGATTCAATTCCTTTTCCTTTCTTGAATTAATCCAGAGGAGATCCTGGTAATAAAGTCTCGTCAAGTGTAGTTTGTTTTGACTTGAAATACTATTTCTGACTGCTAATTTCCTGTATGTCTAGGTGCCACATGACTGCTATTGCATTAAACTGCATGACACAGCTCTGTTTTGTGTTGAAAAGTGTGAACTGCTGCTTCTGTTTCCATTGCCAATGCAGTGTGGGTTCTCTGGAGTCCTACACTTCAGAGCATCCTTCATTATGGGTTCCCTTTTGGCTTACAAAAAATGCCCCATGGATATTGTGTGTGGTTCCCCATCTGGTCACTTACCCAGCTGTGTATTTATCTGTAGATAGACACACAAGCTTGCCAACACTGGCTGCCTCCTCCAGGTGTTGAATAGATTACCAAGAGCTATGCTACAGACAGTGGATCTCACTGGAACTCTGCTGAGAGAGTTGAGTGTGCCCACCTCTGGGATGGGACAGTATCTGATAAAAATACACAACCCTGAGAGTGGAGAGGGGGAAGGAAAGTGAACTCCTGTAGGTTGGGACTGTGCTTGCTGTACTAAATTTATCCTGAGGCTTCAACCTTCTCTCTAATCCCCCCATCCTCCTGCCCTTACCTCTGCCCACCTCAGCTGCTGCCCCTTCTTCATGCTTTTGGGTGATGATGCTCCCTATGCCTGGAAAGACCCTCACTCCCGCCATGCTCTTCATCACTGACCTCCCCTCCTGGACTGTCTTCTCCGCCTCCTAGCTCAGGCTCTGCTTAAAAGTATTTGAACAGATCAGATTTACTTCCCTCAGTTCCGCCTCTGTAAAGAGTGATGATAATCCTTCCTTTCTTGATGATAAATTCTTCAGGGCAGGGGCTGTCCCATGCTATGCTTGTGCAGTGCCCCGCACAGCAGGACCTCTTACTGCTATTGTAATACTAATAACTGGCTTATATTTTAAGCTTCTTACCTTCTCCCTGTATCTATCACTGCTGTGTTCTATGCTTATCTTCTTTAGAAAGAGAGCTCCTTGGGGCAGTGACCCTCTCCTGCAATCCCTGGAAAATGCTGTGCAAAGCTCTGATGTTGCATTAATGGTTAACAATACAAATAACAGGATGCATGTTGAAGCTATATTGAAAAGTGTGGTTCTGTCTAAGTGCTGTGATCACCTGGAAATTCTTGCTGGCAAGTTCCCTTTCTTTACACTTGGTTACACAGCAGCTCTCTGAACTTGCCTTCTGGAGGTACTTAAAAATGTCCTAGGAGGAAAACTCAGATAGACTGACTTTGTTCTAGGCTCATGTCTCTCACCCCTCTACCACCTTCCTGCTTTGCTTTCACACTCAAAACCATTGAATTCAATCTGTCTATAGCATATTGATCTGCTTTCTGCAATATTTTTCATTCAAATAAAGCAGGCAAATAAATGGCTAGGAATTCATATACTTTTTTTCTAAATGAGCCCAGTGAAGCTTAATTTAACAGCCTTTGCATTTCTGAAGAGCTGTAGTTAAAATACACTAGAGTCACTAGTGTTGCTGAAATTCCCATTTACACCATGAAGATGGTGCTCAGTGTTGCGCTGTGGTGTGAAGTGGCCCAAGCCCTAGAGGATGCTGCGTGTTGTAGTTCTGTTCTCTCTAGAAATGGCATGGCAAGCTTGGTTTCTTTCCCCATTTTGCCTCTTGCTTTCTGATTATGTTGCAGTCTGCTTTTCCCCTAACATGGAGCTCTGTGCTCATGTTGGCCTGTGCTTTCCATTTGCATGGTTGTACTGATGGGTAGTGGTTTGATTTATCACTGATTGATCAATCTATTCTGTCCTGCGTGTGCTCGATGCATTTACAAATTCCCATGGGGGAGAGGGAGCCAGGACTCCTCTGAATGTCTGTGCTGTTCCCTTCACAGCAGAGGGCCTTAGCATGGGAGGCTGGACAGTGAATCTAAGATCTGACACTTTAGGCAAGATAACATTTAGGGCCAAGTTATTGCTGGAAGAGCTACCATGCAACCATTTGGATCCGAGAGCTGTTGCTTTTAAAGACACGACCTGGTCCGCTGTACAGTAGTCTTCAGAATGCTACTTATTCTGTGGCATTCAGATTTGGCTCAGAAATCTTGTGCAATCTGTGCCTATGGTGTGGTTTGCTTGAAAGGAAACATTGAGTTCTCACTGTAACAGCAACCTGGCCTCTCCTGCCGTTGTAGGTGAAATACACTCCTTTTGTAACTAAGAAGCAGTGGGGGACTTTCACATGCAGGAGCTGAATCCTAATCCTGGACTGTGTGAAGTTTCTCAGACTGAGAAGCAGTCCCTACACTGTTGAGAATGTTCCTGTATTGGGTTGCTCTGTTTCTTCTAGGACCATAGAAGAGTTGGCCACAATTGCTCTTGTTCAGTGGATGAAAACAAAGTTGAGCCCTGGTCTTGACCCCCTTTCTGTTCTGTGCAGCAAACCCTGATCCTGGCTGCATGGTAGAATTTGCCCATGGTGAATTCTGGGGGAGTTTGAAGTTAACTTTAACTTTGAAGTTAAAAAGTTCCTGGTGGTTTCAGTGCATAACAGTGTCTCTGTTCTAGCCTTCTGTCTTTCCTCTTGCCCCTTTCACAATTCATCCATGCCTAAAATACTGTATTGGTGCCCCAAATCTTATAGCGCTGTCCTTGTCACAATATCCCTCTGGGGGTGTAGTGGAAGCATCGGAGTCTGAACACAGTCCACCAAGAAAGCTTACGGTACAAGGATAGAAACATGCTGAAAGCCCAGCTGGATCTGGTGGTCGTGTGGTTGCAATGTTCATATTAACAAAGCCTGATTTAAACCTTGATCTGCAATTAAAATGACCCCCAACATCAAGCTGCAGTGCTGGTTTTCAGCCAAGATCATTTGACTGAACACTCTGGCTCATTTGAGACGGCTCCTCTGCCTGTCTTCCCCTCTCAGTAATTAGGGCAGGTGCAGTCCCTTGGAATAAGGCAGTTTGCTGTCTGCCAGCCTTGTATGTTTTTAGCTTTGCTTCACTCTAGTGACGCCCTCTGGCGGCTGCAGCTTTTTCATTCCAAGTAATCCCACTGATTACACCTATTTAGTTCCTGACATGGGTTGCATTAACCTTGCCTGTTAGCTACTGTCGGCTCCAACCTTTTGCTTTTCCTCTAGGAGCCTGAGGAATTTGAAACTTTCTGTTTACGCTACTCAGCCTTATGGGTAGGGAGACCAAAGAATGACTGTTTGTAGCTTTGTCGGTCCCAGTATGTTAGAGAGACCAGGTGGGTGAGGTAATATCTTTTATTGGACCAACCTCTGTTTGTCTCTCTCACCAGCTTCCGAGCTTACACAGAGCTCTTCTTCAAGTCTGGGAAACTCATTGATTAATTGATCATAATGCTCCTTTCTTGCCTTCGAGTCTACAAATCAAGGAGTCCTACGCTGACTGTGCTCTGGGATTGCTTTCATATTTAATGCCATAAATACTATGTCTAACTCATCTGCAGAACTTGGCATCACAGTGCTATGGAGCCTAGGGAGCCTTACTGCAGGATTTCGACCCTAGTGTACCGTAGTGTACATGGGGCCATGTATGTTAAACGGTGGTATCCCTACATTCCCATTGTTGGAAAGCTACTGAACTGTCACAGGTTTCAGAGGGGTACCCATGTCAGTCTATATCAGAAAAAAAACCTAAGGAGGACTTGTGGCACCTTAGAGACTAACACATTTATTTGGGCATAAGCTTTCGCGGGCTAAAACCCACTTCATCAGATGCATGCCTTTCACAGTGGCTTCACAATGAACTGGAAGATGAAAGGATTTTGCCTAATGTGCTAATTTAATTTCCTAGACACCTGTCTATCTTTCTGGGTGTCCTCTCTCACTTTCCTGGGGTGATATGTACTTGGTGGGGATCAGTATTCACTTCTTGGCTTGCCCTATCTTTTTGCCACACTCCTTAGATGTCCAGGAGACAGAACCACTTGCCTTGAGAGGAAAAGCGCTTGAATGAATGTTGTTAGCAAGGAATGAATGGAATCCAACAGAATAAACTGATTCTTAGTCTCTGGATGATGATTATCAAGAGAGTTTATATGCCTGTGTCTTCAAGATGTGTTTTTCAACAAGAGCCTCCTTATTACCCGGCTATATAAGGAATCTACAGGCAGATGAGACTCTGAAAGGCAGAAGGGAAAAATAGAGACAGAAGAGTGACACTCAAGTGTCTAACTATGACATACAAGAATTTTAAGGAACCCATGTAGCACTTCAGTCATCAGATTCCTAAGGCCTGCCAGGGATTCTCATCCTTCTACAACTCCTATAACCAGACATTAGCATCAGTTCAGTCATCCAGGGCCGAGTTCAGGTGTGCAAGGTATAGTGCTGCACAGAGCTCTCCCAAACATGGGCAGAGCTAAGTTGTCCTTGACTATGTATTCTGCCTCTTTTTTTAGAAGCATTGGAACAGATGTGTACATAAAACTGCCCGGCAGTCCAGAAATTGTCAGCATTAACCCTTTACAGTCTCTGTCCCAAGCCCACACCTTCAAGCATAGCTGTACTCTGTCTGGACCAATAGCTCCATCTCAGCCAAGACAAAGAGATTTTGAGTATCAATCCTGAGCTGTGACGGTTTCATGGCACCAGAGACCCAGGGGCCAGTCTGATAAAGGAGGTTTCATTATTCTGTTCAGATGTCTCTCAGCCATTGCTATTACACTGTGATAAAGTGCCCTCCTCCAGCATCTGCAAATCCTTCATAGAGTAAGTTAGTGGGAGCAGACACAGTTACAGCAAGGCTTACGATTTAAAATAATAGACCATCATAAAAGTAGTTTATTGCACCAATATGGAGGTTTTCACACACTCCGGTTTTTGCAGAGTAAGAGCTCTGGCTATTCAGCTCCACTGATTTCACAAATTAAACAGAGTTGCCATCCCTTGTGCTGCATCAGAGAGCAGGGTTATTTTTATTCAATCTAACACAGCTCGTAGGTCAACTCTAGCTCCCTCTTGGCAGGAGAGAGTTAGCATTGTACAGCCAGAAGCAGTAGTGGGGGAGAATCACTGTCCTCTTAACCCTCAAGCAAAACACAAGAAAGGTGAAAGCCTCTATTGCAGTTAGCCCCACGAATGAGCCACCCACACGATGGACTGTGCTCCCAGGAGACTGACTGGAAACTCAAGAAATTGGAACAACAGCGTCTCTGTGCAAACTTACTTTATTGGCCTTCTTGTAGGACTATCCCAGCGCATTTCTCTCAAAGCGGGTTGTTACTTAGATGGTTTGAGCTCCTGGGCCCAACTATCCCCAAACAGAATACCTGCAGCTCCTGCCAGGGCCAACCTCCCAGCGACCAGGGGTCATAGTTAGACACTTGAGTGTCACTCTTCTCTCTGGATTTTTCTGTTCTATCTTTCAGTGTCTCAGACATCTGCCTGCAGATTCCTTATACATCTGGTTCATAAGGAAACTTTTGTCCAAGCACACATTTCGAAGACTCTGTCCTCAGGAGGCTGCCCAACATGCTAGGGGGCTTGATGATCATCATTGAGAGACTGAACCAGTTTATTTTATTGGATTCCACTAGTCCCTCGCTTGAAAACAATGTTCATTCGAGCTCTGTTGCTCTGGAGATGAGGGCATCTGTTTCCTGGCCTCCAAAGGAGTGTGATTCTAGGAGAGGGAATGCCAATCCAATAAGTTAGCAAGTATTCAACAACTCTGCTGCTCAATTAAATTTGGGAGTTGGTGCCATAGCAACTGTTACGGTATGGCTTAGCCTTCTCTATGCTGAGCTGGTCAGACAGTTTGAGGCCAGAAGGGACCCAAGATCATTTAGTCTGACCTCATGCATGGCTTAAGCCACCAACGCCCACATGCTAAACTCAACAACCAAAATTAGGCCATATTATCACAGGCCACAGGAGACTAGACTGTTACGTGCCGCAAGCAGAGAATAGGAGGGACTGAGGTGAACCAAAGCCCGAGACGCATTCAGTTGGCGGGGAATTGATTGAGAGAGATACCCGGATAATCCTGGCAAGTGACCCTCACGCCATGCTGCAGAGGAAAGCAAAAAACCCCCTCAGATCACAGCCAGTCTGACCTGGGAGCAGTCCGTTAGACCCTGAGCATGTCAGCAAGAACCAACGAGGCAAGTATCTGAGAGAGGATGCTGGCCTGCCCACCCGTCCGGTGTTCTACCTCCAGCCAGGGCCATCTCAGAAGAAGAAGAACAAAAAGCTTGCTCCAGAATACATTTTGGGGGGGGGAATCCCTTCCTGACCCCTGCGGGTAACCAGCTAAGTCCTGAAGCATGAGATTTTTAGGAACATAAGGCATGAACCAGAAGAGACCCCAAAGGCAGCTGACCCCTGCTCTCCCCCCAATCACAAGCAACCCTGCCATCAGGGCCGGATTAATGCAGGGGCTTTAGGGGCTGCAGCCCAGGGCCTCAGGCTAAAGGGGGCCCTGCATAAATAAATCCATAATAAAATACAATTCAGTGGTCACCAACCCGTCGATCCTGGAGCTTCTGCTCTGCCAATGGGAGCTGTGGGGGTGGCACTTGCGGGTGCGGACAGCGCAGAGATACACGCTGTCTCCCTCTCCTCCTCCCCCTCTACTGCCAGGGGCGCGCAGAGATGTGCCAGCAGCCACGTGCTTCTGGGAGTGGTGTGGGGGTATGGCAGGCAGGGCAGCCTGCCTGATCCCTGTTGTGTTGCCGGCTGGGAGCCACCTGTGATAAGTGCCCCCCAGCCAGAGCCTGCACCTCGCACCCCCTCCTGCACCCTAACCCTCTGCCCCAGGTCAGAATCTCCTCCTGCACCAAACTCCCTGCCAGAGCCAACACCCCTCACCCTCTCCTGCACCCCAACATTCTGCCCCAGCCTGGAGCCCCCTCCTGCACCCACACTCCCTCCCAAAAAGAAACTAATATAACAGCTGTTCTAAGGTAAGACGTAGGCGATTTTGAATTAACTATATTCTACATGTTTTAAGACTGAAATGTAACCACAGAACGGCTTTATGTTAATTAAAAGGCAAGTTTAGTATAGCGTTAATAGCCTTGATGCCATAATTGTGATCATTTTATTTTAATTTAGGAAGAAGACTTGTATACAGGGGCCCCTCACAATCTAATAGCCCCGGGCGCACAGGAGAGTTAATCTGGCCATGCCTGCTCTATAATCCCACTCCAATTTGGTCAGAACTTAAGTACCAGGTTGTATTAGATGGGAAATATCAGGTTCTAAGTGCTGGGGAAGATGCTGCTTGTGTGTAGGTTCTGCAAAGTACATAACGCAGCCAAAGTGTGGGATGGAATTTAGGTCTGGAGTTCTGGCATGCTGTGTGCTTTACCTGGCAAACTAGGTAAAGTAGGTTGGTCAGAAAGACCTGGAGCTCTTGGGGAACCTGGCTGCACAGTCCCTCAAACAACCAGCTTGAAGATACCGTTGGAGTCCCTGTTACAAAGTTACCTGGTGGATGTGGTGCACTCTGTGATACTTGAATTAGCCAGCAGAGCATGCTGAACGACACTGGCATCGGCTGGCCAGCTGGTATTCAGAGAGCATTCAGTCTTCAGCAGACCACTGAGCTCCCATTGCCCTGTGGGGACTCCAGGAAGAAGGAATGACTGTGTATATGTTTAACCTTCTGCTCTGCCAAACACATGCAGTCAGTGCTCCCCATGGGGCTCAGTTACTAAGGCAGGTAATCTTGGTAGCGCAGACACCTGCGCTTCACTGGAATCCATGCACGCTGACAGGCGATGATAAACTCTCCTGAAATTGAGAAATCCAAGAATTCAGCATCAAACGATTTATAAATGACGTGATTTTTCCAAAACATCCCTTTGTGTTTTTCCAAATATTACAACACTGGCCATCTCTGTCTCTCTAGGTTCATGTTCTATGACAAGCTAAATGTTCTCTGAAATAAAGCAGAATTTTCTGCACCTTGGGGTGTTCTGTAGCCCATGGATGAGTGGGAAGAGTGGAGCTGCAGCCTAATGCAAGGGGGAAGGATGGGCAGGATAAAGCATGTGGGATGCTGGCTTCTGGGACTCCCACCCTGTCTCTTTGCTTGGCACACTTCAGAACTAGTGTCAATGCCTATGGGACGGTATTAAGAACAGGCATGCATCTGGGATTTTGGAGGGTGAAAGGTAGATCATATGGTTTGAGAGGGGAAGGAGGGTCAGGGAGCAGCTAAAGCAACAGTGTGGGATACTGGGGTCTGAGAAAGCTCCCACTTGTTCCTGTGGCTAGGAGCCCTGGGGCTTGGGACATGGAGTTGTGGTGTGTATGAGAAGATGGAGTCAAGGAGCACAGAGGACTGTACCCAGAGGGGCCCCACAGAGATTTCTGGGACTTAAATTTACTGTACTTGTTACTCCACTGCAGCTCTGAAAGCTGATTTGCATATGCCTGCTTTCTTAGCTACTGTGCAGTGGTAGCACTAAAAAGAGATCTGAAATCTCAATACTTTCCTGTCATGTTGTGGTGCCGGCAAGGAGCAAACGAGCGCTTTGCTGTGCTTTGAAAAACATGCTTTATTGCCACTCCACCAGGAAACAATATTTGAACATCTCATTAGCTTTTAAGGCCTCTCTTATATGTGTTTTTATTCTCTTATCCAGATGTGCATATATTTGCTTAATTTCTCTATTAAGCTTCAGTACCAGAAACATCTGTCTCTTTGGTCTTTGGAGATCGTCTCTCCCAGGGGATCTCTCTTCAAATGGCAGCACAAGTGGATTTTATAAATATAATTTAAAAGGGCAAATAATTAATTTTGTAAAGTATTGATTGCTCCTTTGAGAGCTCCCTAATACAATCATGACGTTCTGTTACCTGATACCAGATCTGATCAATCAGCGGGTCCCTTGGAGAGGGGATTACATATTCCATTACATTTCAGTTACAATACAGCCAAATGGCCTGCATACAAATTTGCCTAGCAGGTACGATGATGTGTTGCAAATGTGGAACTCAGCAGCATTGCCTATTGGTTGAAGCATGTGCTGCAGGAAGGAGAGAATCTAGCTTCTGTTCCTGGGTCTAGAACAAACACGGTGTGTCTCGGAGAAGTCTCTTCCCGTTGTCAGCTGAGCGTGACACCCACTTAGGTCTGACACACCTGAGTTTATTCATTCAAACCTTTGTTTGAACCAGAAGCATGCCTTGGGATTGCAATCACTATTAAAGTAATGAATGACAGATATACAGAAAAAGACAATGGCCAGCTATTTTCTCCTGGGGCATCAGCGGGTCACAATGGGTTTCTCCTACAAAGCTCTGACAATCTATTCTGTATTATGCACATCCAGATTGCGTATTCATTAGTTCTCTTCCAATCACCATTAAGTATCATGAATATTACATGTGTAAACTTTAATTGGCAGAACTTCTGCTTATCTTTGCTATTTTCCTGTTGTTATTTCTCTTATCTAATTGCTTTATTACCATTGATCATGTAAATTTGGCCAGGTCACTTTGACCCTTTACTCTGTGTAGGGACTTTTTACCTGTTTTTCTCTAATTGTCTCTTGGCAGTACATTTTGCGTATCTGTTGTCCCAATAACTCCCTTCAGTTTCTGTAATATCTGTGGTCAAAACATCCCCTTTGTTCTATGCAGCCTCGGCTGTAAGCAAGTTTGCTGACTAAGAAGCTCACTAAGAATACACTCGAGTCAAACAAAGCTGAAGCCAGCCAGTCAGTACAAACATCACCTTCATCTGTCCAAACTTACTCAGCGGACGTGACTTATAGCACTTCTCATGACCTTCTTTGCCTCTGTTCCTTCATCTGTAAGGCGAGGACAATGTGCTCCTCCCAGGGATGATCTGTGGCTTCATTCATTACTGCTTGTAGAGTGCTTTTGAGGCCTTCAGTAGAAAGGTGCTAGAGGACAATGAGTTGTTAGTGTAAATTGTGTGGTGGTCCACATTATTGACTGTTTTCCTTGTTAGCCTCTGTGTCTGTCACACTTTGTTGCAATTAAATCCAAAGCAGCCCAGAGTAACACTGTTGAGGCAGGGAAGGAAACCCGATGGGGCTTCCTCTTTACCCTCCACCCATCTCTTCCACACACCCATTTTACTTCTAATACTATAAGACTCGGTTATGGGCATGTAATGATGCTGCTGGCTGGGTCGTCCATGAGGAGTGAACCCAAGATCTGTGGATTTAAAAGCATGAGCAGGTACTGCCAGAACTCCAGGTCTGTGTCTATTAGCTGGAGGTAACAGCAGCCTCATACCTACCCATGCCAAACCCCGAAAGGGACACAGAGCCAAACTGTGTTAACATGGGTTATGTGCAGATGAAATCTGGATCTTTTGCCTAATAATCCCCCTGGAATTGTGGGTACAGTGAGATCGCTAGAGTATGTCCTGCTGACATTTTTAACCACAAAGAGCTCTGTCTGGAGAGGGCAGAAGAGTGTCTAAAAAAGTGATGTGAAAACTGAGTCCCCTCTCCTTCCCCCCCCACCTCCCCAAATCAGAAACCCCTGAACCTAGAAGAAGAAACTCGCTGCCAGTGACTTGCTCTTGCGGTCTGTTTCTTAAATTGTCATTCATTTGTTGAGGGTTTTTATTCATCGCTCTAGATTTTAAAATAATGAATGCCCCATTACTGGGCTATTTGGTGATTATGTAAATAGTCCCACGAGTGTGGTGAATAATAATAATAATTCCTCTAAACTCAGTTGTGATCTGGAAATACAGGTGCCTCATTTGCACACTCTCAGCTTGAAATGAAGCTGCAGACCATGAAATGCAGGGAGGGAGGTTATTTGCGAGAAGTACTGGTTTTGTCAGAATTTGTTGCTGTAAATAATTTCAGCACAGCTGTAATCCACTCTACTATAATGTAGGAAAAGAGCATTATCTGAACTGTGTCCAGTGGATTGTGGCCAATTTGATTGGGTTCTGGAGTAAAATGTATTGTCTGCATTGTAACCAACACCCCGCTGCAAATGAATGATTTGAGGATGGAGAGAGCCAAGGTTTGTTTTCAGTTCACTCTGAACTTCACTTCTTACAGATTATATTTCTTTTAAGTATTGCTTATTGTGCTGTCCAGAAACAGCCCTGTCTCTCAATTTGCTGCTCAGATACTGAGAAGCCTAATGCTGCTAAGCACCGTTGGTGGTGATCAGTGGAATTTATGAAGTGGTACAATATGGTGGGTATGGCAGGGGGCATAGCAAACGACCAAATCAGCAGTAATATCATTTGATGGAAGAACGAGCATCTGCTAGGAATGCACAGCAGAGGCTGGCAATTTAAGGCTCACAGATAACTAAACTTGATGGTGGGGGGGAATTCTGCATGTGAATTAAAACTTCTTTGATTCTATGGAAACCGAAGGTAGAGATGCGACTAGTCATTCTCTGCTATTGAGAGGCAAGCAGGTCATGAACTGTATTTTGTTTGAATCTCCTGGTTCCCCTCCCCTCTTTCCTATTCCCTCTTCTCCTCCCCCCCCCCCCCATTCTCAGGTTGGTTTGGGAATCCCTTATTCTCTGGGGAAAACTTTATACCAAGGATATTTTTTAGTCATGGGTATTTTTAGTAAAAGTCATGGACAGGTCACGGGGCAGTAAACAAAAATTCACAGTCCATGACTTTTACTATATACCCCTAACTAAAACTTGGGTCGGAGGGGAGGACGGGGGTGTTGGGGGGTGTGGTCCGGGACTCCCACTGGTGCTGGGATGGGGGGAGGGTTGGTGGGGCTGGCAGGTTCCCTACCCGGCTCCAACCGGCATGTTCCTGTAGCTCCTAGGGGGAGGGGTGGCTGGGGGGCTCCCTGTGCTGCTTCCGCCACAAGCGCCGGCTCCACAGCTCCCACTGGCCAGGAACCACAGCCAATGGGAGCTGTGGGGTGGTGCCTGAGGTTGCGGGCAGCGCACGGAGCCCCCTGGCTGCTCAACCTAGTAGCTGCAGGGACATGCCGGTGGGAGCCGGGGAGCCCCCCTCCCAGGTTAGCGCCGCCCCCTCCCACACGCCCAAACTGCTGCTGCTGGCCCAGGTTGCTGCAGAAGTCATGGAGGTCACAGAATCCATGACTTCCATGGCCTCCGTGACAGACATGCAGCCTTACTCATGAGGGAATCCGTAATGAAAAAAACCATTTTAATTATTGTCTGTTAACTGAATAAACAAGCTACCCTCTGTTTGTCTGTGACGGAAGTTATAGCCATAAATTCCTGAGAGCTTAATATCTTCATTGTATCCGTTTAAATGTTTGACAGTCTTTATATTCCAAAGTGGGTGTTAAAAATGAACATTTTAATGACTATTGGTGATAGTCTCTTCCAATAAAAGGCCCGTGTGCCACACATACACCTGTGAAATGTTTATCACTGTGATAAAAATGCAGATGGTTCCAGCCTATTATTTTTGGCATGAGCCTGTAGGAGATTAGCCTTTATACCCTGTTAGTTTTAGAGGGAATCCCACTGCAGACAGATGGGGTCTTTATGACTTTCAGACGGGGGAGTGAGTTTGACCCTGCCTCTCTCGGGTACTCTGCCAAGAGACCTGGTTCACTTCTACACTGGAACAAATGAATGACTTGGTATATCCCCGGCATGGAAACTACAGCTATTGAGAGTAGAAAAGACCTGCTGGGTCATCTCGACCGTCCCAGGATCTGTCCCTGCTGGTGACCTGTGGTGTTTGGCCATTACATAGGGGAATCGAAGTGGGCGTTCATATTTAGTGTAAAATGATATCTAGTATCTGAGGCCTGGTGGTGGCAATGGCGCATTTGGAAAAGGCAGCACCGTTTTCCAGTGTGTCGGAAACTGACCTCGCCCAACCCCTTTTGAGTAACTCGGATCAGAAAGTGGGGAAATTTCCAGCAATTCTGCCGTTGTAAAGGTTTTGATGTTTGTAAAGTGGAACACCATGCTTTGCTCCAAGGAGCCGGGTGGGTTAACCTGACCTAATCTCAAGCATTAAAGTCAATTTCAATGTGGTATTTAATGTCAAGTGGTTGTCATGGGAGTAGTACTGAAAATCACTTGTTGTAATGTCGTGATATTTCTAGACCAGACTTACACCTGAGTCATGTCCCTTGGCTGATATTTTGGTTGTAGTATGAAGGGCTGTGTTGCAAGGCACTACACAGAGGCCAGTGCTTAGGTGTCTTTAGCTACCTAAAGATTTTTCTACTAGTACCCATCACCATGGTATCTGAGCGTTTTGAACTTCTGGGATGAAAGCTGTGCCTCATTGAAGTTAGTGGGACTTTTGCCATGACCTCAGTGACACCAGCATTTCACCACTGAGATGTAATTTTGCGCTATAATGTGTATCCTGGGGTGGTTCTTTCCACTGTAAAATAGACCACCCTCATAGCTGCGATTACAGGGTAGCTGGGTAGGGCTGCTGAAGCTTGGTGAGGCAGCTCTACCATCGCTGGCTCGTCAGAGGTACACAGGAAAGATTGTAGAAATGAGATTAAAGACTCCACATTAGCAGTACAGTACAGACCCGTTTCCGCGCGAATCCGCTGAACGTGCATTAGCGCCATGCCTCCCAGTGCTACCTATTTAACACGCGAGACTCGTGAACACGCGGTGCAGGAAGTTGCTATGTAGTGCTAGAGGTTTGCTCACTAACTCACTGACATAGCAATCGACAGGAAGTGCGGAGCGGAAACGTGTTGTACGTCTTTACCGCTGACGGGGAGGGAGAAGGGGCAGCAACGTTAAAGCGCTGCCGTGGCAAAGGACCCTGCAGCGCTTTAAGGTCCCTGCCCCTTTTGCCCCCCCATCGGCTGCCGATGGGTGGGGGGGCAAAGGGAGCAGCTGCCCTGGGACTGGCGATTTAAGCAGCAGCGGCGGTGTTGGGAGCCCTGGGCCCTTTAAATCACCACGGGAACCCTGGGCAACGCGGACCAGGTGGCCTGGAAGGGCTGGCTGGGGGATGCTGACCCCTAGCCCCGCCCCTTCTGCTGGAGGCCCTGCCCCTTCCGGGGGCCGGAGCTGCCCCTGCCCCATACCGGTAAGTGTCCTGAGTTACTTTCACCCCTGTGTAGTAGTAATGTTTTTATCAGATTACACATTTGAATTTATATTCTTGCAAAGCGCCATTAACAGATAGGCCTGCAGTATTTGGGGCGCTATTTCAGCATGGCCCTCTTAACCCGTGGTCTGTTAACACGCGGTTGTGACGGCTTGACTCCCGGCATCTGCGTGTAAACGGGTCTGTACTGTAGTAAATTCTTGAACTTAACAGCTCTCAATTCACTTACACGTTTGTAACAAAATATTGGATGGTCTGTTCCCTGTCTTTCTCGCCCCGCCTGCCCCATGTGCAGGGCTCTGTGGTTACCCTGCGATAGTTGCTGACCCTTCAGCCCCCAAAGCAGCATGCCCTCTGGCAGTTTTGCTGCTGCT
Organism: Natator depressus; assembly: GCF_965152275.1. NCBI lineage: Eukaryota > Metazoa > Chordata > Testudines > Cheloniidae > Natator > Natator depressus. The sequence goes on from NC_134252.1 coordinate 1,121,303, forward strand.
GTTGGCACAGTAGAAGTAGGCAAATGCAGAACCTGCAGCTTGGGTCTCAGCTGCTCAGGGGAGGCAAAATGGCCTTTGAAATAGTTTGAAGATGTGACAGTTGTCATCATTAGTCTTTAAGGTGCCACCGGACTCCTTGTTGTTTTTGTGGATACAGAGTAACACGGCTACGCCCTGATAGTTGTCGTCATTACATTTCAAGTGTCCACTGGTGACAAACTGGGATTTTTAAACTCTTTCAAGGTCTCCTTTAGAGCATGGCAGCGTCACTCCTGTGAAACGGCTCAGTGGGGTGTACGTCTGAGGCAGACTGTGCCCTTTTAAAAGTGAGAAGTGATCCGAATGCTGTTTCCAAATGGTCGAGCCAGTTGGTCATTTCAGAGGCTGGATGTTCAGTGTAGTTCGTCAGGGTGGTTGAGATGGGTATGAGTTCTATAAATTCACTTTTTAACACATCTGTCTCCCATGCAGTTGTTTTGCTGGATTCTAAGGAGTCACAGGCCGAATTGGGCTGGACGTCGCACCCATCGAATGGGGTAAGTGAAAACATACGCAAACGTGTTCTGTCGCTATAATACAGTTCCAGTAACTTACCCGTCCCACCCTGGTCAGCCTGGTTAACTCTGATTTAGAGCAATGGTGTGCATCCAGCAGTACTCTCCTCCTACACGTGTCATGAATCTCTCCTGATTCTGCGTGGTGATTCCGGGCTGTCTGTATTTATGGGAATGGCTTCATGGCTCGAGTGAACTAGCTTCAGCAGCTGAGTAATGCCACCTGTGGAAGTGCATTCGTTGGTGCACTCCCTTCAAGGAGGTGAAGACGGAACTCTTGATCCCTCTGATCTCCTCAGGGGTGTCAAATGCTCTGTACTGTGGAGGGCCTTTGCTTTTCGCCATTGCTCATCTAGGTAGGTATCTGCCTTCAGCCACTAATAGCGTTAGAATGATGGGTAGACAAAATTCTGCTTAAAATCCAGATCCCAGAGGTGAACTGAGAAGCAGCGACACGTCTCTGTGATGCGAACAGCAAGCTTGACAAGCTGACACAATGCTGCTGTGACATGAACGGTGATGTTTGTCAATCCCAGACAGCTGGGGAGAGGAGCTGAGTGAGTGTATTGATTATGTCAGAGGAACACTGCAGACTGAGTGTAGCTCATGACAATGCGCTTTGCGTTCTTGTACTAAGAAAAGGAACTCAAGTCAAATTAAAGCTTTTCTCTGTAGTTCACTTTCCAGGCCAGTTGCCTCAAGGATTCACTCAGTTCCCCGATGAGCAGAAAGGGCGGATCTCTGGAATTCTTGGGGAACTTGACCCCATACGTATATGTGACTCCTGCATGATTTATAGTCTGTCTAAGTGAGTGGCTGCATTGCTGCCTTTGTCTATAGCTGTGCCCACTTTCACCTGAAAGGGCAAATCACTGAAATCAGATGTTTCTTGCTGCTCTTAACTCCCTCGTCAGAAGTGATTCTGCATGTTTGGAGCTTGGCTCAGGGGTTAGCTGGACTGAGCTGTGGGTGGCTGGGAAGGAACTCCATTATGGGGTTTCTTTGGTTATCTCACTGCAAACTCTGCCACCTGTGGAAGGACTTGCTGTGAGCAGCCCTCAGATCGCTTCCTTCTCAGGGCTAAGATGATCTAATCACCATCTCATCAATCAGCACTTTCCTGGCCGCTGCAGGGAAATGCCACTTCACTTACACTTGGGTGAGCTTGTTCCTTGAGAGAATCAATGTCCTTGGCCTGCTTTCAGGCTGGGGATTGTCCCTGTTGGGTTTGAGGCACCCGGCTCCTTCATCACCAGCCATCTGTAGCTTCTTTTGATATTTGGCAGTGTGAGTTGCTTCTGGGTGACAGTGCAAATACTACCTGTCCGGGAAGGTAAAGCCATGAGAGACAGCCGGCCTTGGGGACTTTGCCCCTCACTCTGACCTGAGTTGCTCAGTGTTGCCGGAGTCATTCTTGTCAGGGAGGGTGGAGTCCTTCCTTCTCCTGCCCACCAAATGACAGGCGAGGAGAAGTTGGTCTGACACTTCCTCTCTCCTTACTCTCTCCCCTCCCCCTCTGGTGCTCTCTACTTAGGAGGGTAGTTTCCTCATTGGGGAGCTGTAATTACTGCTGTGCTATACTAAAATACAGCCTATGACCTAAAGCTAGTGGAGTTGCAGAGAGACTGGCAGTCACCACCTTCAGAACAGTTCAGTTGGTGCTTGGAGAGAAGAGGTCAGTCAAATGGGATTGGAAACTGGCCCTGATAATACACTTAACTATGACATTAGTCACTAATAAAGGGAATGCCATCCCTGGCCCTGCGAGAGTGAACTGGGGGATAGTGCACCTTGCCTCTAGCTTAGCAGACAAGACTTCTCTGGCTTTTAGAAATTAGATCCTTTTTAGACATTAAATTCTGTGTCCGTTGTCTGTTACTGACTGTGTTTCTCCCTCCTAAATATTTAGAAATTGGAAAACACTGCAGAGTGGCTGTGTTGGGATTTGTGTATTCTGTGGGCTTCAGGTTTTTTTTAACGCCTGTTATAACGATGCATAGGTTAAGGGGTTTTTAGTGGCTGTACTTACAATGATCTTGGTATGGAGGGGGCTTTACTTGAAAGACTGGTTCTCACTAAATAGCAGGTATCAAGATGTGTCTGTTCTTTTTATAGTGGGAAGAAATCAGTGGAGTGGATGAAAACTACAAGCCGATTCGTACCTACCAGGTCTGCAATGTCATGGAGTCGAATCAAAACAACTGGCTGCAGACAGGCTGGATTGCCAGGCGCAGTGGCCAAAGAATCTTCATTGAGCTGAAATTCACCCTGAGGGACTGTAACAGCATCCCTGGAGTGGTTGGCACATGCAAGGAGACCTTCAACCTCTACTACGTTGAGTCAGATTCTGATCTGGGCCGCAGTATCCGTGAGAACAAGCATACAAAAATTGACACCATTGCTGCTGACGAGAGCTTCACCCAGGGGGACTTGGGCGAGCGCAAAATGAAGCTGAACACAGAGCTGAGGGAGATTGGGCATTTGAGCAAGAGAGGCTTCCACCTGGGCTTCCAGGATGTGGGTGCTTGCGTGGCTCTGGTTTCCGTGCGGGTTTATTACAAAAAGTGCCTCTCCACGGTGCAGAACTTGGCGGTGTTTCCAGACACTGTGGCAGAAGCAGCATTTGCAACCCTGGTGGAAGTTAAGGGCACCTGCGTCAATCATTCTGAAGTAGACCTGGATAGTCCTCCCAGGATGCACTGCAGTGCGGAGGGGGCGTGGCTAGTCCCCATTGGGAAATGTGCATGTAGTGCTGGCTTTGAAGAGAAGGATGATGGGTGTGAAGGTAAAAATGGCCATTCGTGCTCTATTTCTATCTCAGGCCCCAATCAGTCCATCACGTTATTACACTGCGTCCAGCACCCTGGTATCAGAGCACAATGTAAACAAACGGAATTGCATTTTGTCACTCTTGTGTTTGTGGTTTTTTAGTTCATTATGATTTGCTAATCCAATAACCAGAGTTTTATTTGGGGACCAGGGAATAAGGTATATTGTTTTTAGTGGTGGTGGTGGTTGTACTGTGCCGACTGATTCAGCAGCATCTAAGAATAGCTTCAGGTATTTTCCATAACTTTGTACGTGCCATAAAATGACTCTAGAACATTAATGTCCCGATTGTCGTGCTTTGCACTCAATTTAATAATTCAGTGACTTTACAGCTTGCAAGGTTACGTTTAATGACAGCTGTAAAAATGGATATAACCCCTACTTAACTAGTGTCACTTTAATGATGCTGAAATTCACTTCAGTTTCTCTCTTTTAAAATGATAAGAGAAAAACTCAGCATTACCAAGGGGCTGAGTGAGCCAGGGGGCTGGTGCTGTCCTTGGAATCAGTGTTTGGAAGTGCTTTTGGAATGGAAGAGGATTATTTTGTTAATGTCTTTTTCTTAGTTCTTGGTCAGTACCTAATCTCAGCTCAGCATTGTAGCAAATGCTTCTGTAAATCAAGTTAAAAATGTCAAAGTAACTAAGATGCATCTCTTCAAACAATTTCAAGTGGTGCTTTGAGTGGTGTTATCTGTGCAAATACTAGGAAGTTCTTGTGTACCCTTTTGTCACAGGTCTAGTCAAGTGTCCCCTCTTGGGCACTGTCCAGATTGCTGTGAGGGGAACCAATTGCCGGATCCCGAGTGCTTGAGGCCTAACAAGTTCCTGTATTGCCCTTAGTCTGGAGTCCCAGCATGCAGATCCTCTGTCTAGCAACCCCTCTTGTGAGCTGAGGCCTCCATGCCCAACGGTCCAGCCCCTGTGGTCAGTGCTGACTCCCCCTCCCACTGTACTCCCCCAAAGCTTAAACACCCTGTTCCAGAACTCCATCTGTGTGAGCATGCTGGTCTCACAGGTTAACGTTTCAAGGGCCTGAGATAGGTGTAACACAATGCACATACAGCCTTTGTACAGGAATCTAACATGATTGCTCTTACTTAATCATACAAGAAATACACAGTTCTAGAGAAAAATAATAAACTTTTCATGCATTTGCCTTGGTTTCCTCCTTACTCCAGAGCATTCTTTGGGCTGGGGTCAGTCTTCCCTGCGGGCCTCCAGGGTCCTTCTGCAGCTGGTTTGTCTTCCTAATCATGGCACCTCTCTCTCTTTCTGTCCAGGTCAGCTTGCTTTGACTTTGGTTGGTCCCACAGCTAAACTATGGATGGAGCAAGCAAGCCATATGAGCAAAGTCTGAAGGAACTGGTTATATTTAGTTTGGAAAAGACGAGATTGAGGGGGAACATGATAGCGGTCTTCAGCTACTTGAAAGGCTGCCATAAAAAAGATGGAGAAAAGTTGTTCTCTTGCCACACAGCAGATTTAGATGAAATCTCAGGAAAAACTTCCTAACTGTAAGACCAGGAGGACAGTGGAACAGACGCCTCGGGAGGTGGTGGAAGCTCCTTCACTGGAGGTTTTCAAAAGGAGGCTGGCTAGCATCTGTCTTGGATGGATTAGACACAACAAGTCCTGTGTCATGGCAGGGGGTTAGTTAGATGACCCTTGTGGTCCCTTCTAACCCTGTGATTCTATTATTCTAAAACTGAGGTTATCTTGGTGACTGTCAGGGTAACTTTTATTTTTAAGATTGCAGTGGCTCTGTAGCTATTGCCAAAATGCAGATTGGGTGAAACCCCAGCTACACTCTGCTTCTGGAAGGCCATGCAAGGCTGCAGAAATCTCACTCAGTGAAGAGGCGAGAGGAGACAGGACGTAAATATGTCCTAAAGTGCTAACATTTCTCTGGTAGAAATGCACCCATGTATTAGAAGAGTGAGCTCTGCCTAAGGATAACGGTTCAGTTGTCAAATGAATACTTGGTGCCATGCAAATCTTAAATTCCCTTTACAGGATGCAGTGTGCCGGCCATCTCACTCTGCTCCCTCCTCCTCCGGAAGGTGGGAAAGCCTTTAATGGTGCTCTTGGTAGTAGTGATTCACTTAATGCCCTCTTTAAGAAGACCATAATAAAACTATTGAATTGAAATCTTGGTATTGTTCATTGCTTCAGTGCTTGTGTGGCAGCTTGCCATGCTCTTCCCATCTGTTTGGAGTGGAGAATTTACATAGCGAGTCCCAGAGGGCTCTTGCTAATGTTTCAGGTTTCTCCGTGTTGAGTTTAAATAATTCATATTCTCTTAGGAAAAATATTTGAAGTAATTTAATGGACATAATTAAGTTTTTTTTCCCATTCACAGAAAGCAGGTCATTAGTCACTCTCTGTGGAGCTGCGTCTGATGTCTGGTCAAATATCAAAATAATTTTGAAAAGTGGAGATTTCTTTAAGCCTTGCATTAGCATAGTGCTAAGTGAATAACGTTAAAGATTTATGATGAAAGCATCCAAGGCAGCAGGAATTCTTCGACAAGGACAAAAAAATTAGCTTCACTTGAAGGCAAACAACAATGGCTTTCAGTGGATGTTAAAATCGACTGGCTGTGCAGCAAATCTGTCTCCAGTGCTTTGCTCCCAAGATCTGTTCTGAGAAGGGCCCTACTCCAGGTTAAAGTTTTCCAGGACCTCCTTCCCAGTGAAACTGTGACTCTGATCACTGACACCGGTGCGTTTGCCTACCAGTGAGGGAGAGAATCCAGTGGAGGGAGCAGCAATCCCAGCCCATGTGATTGCGGGCCAGCTCAAGCCGGCATGCCCCTGGGGAGCAGCAGCTATGACTTGGGATAGTGGGAGCGGCTTGGACCGGCAGCAGAAATCCTTTCCCAGGGTATCATTTTGGTTGCAAGGCACCATGCTGATGTGTGAGCTGGGGGGTAAAGGCCAGGGTCTAGGGGAGAGTGTGTGCAGCGCTGTCTCTCACACACTGAGCTGGCCTGTCAGAGCGTTTGCCATGGTCTTTTCTCTCCCCCAAGGAGAGGGCCTCATCAACCCTGCTGGGCTATTCTGCTCCTCTGTCTGTTGAACACCCCCTCCCTTTCCCTCTGGGGCCATGTCTGAAACATGGGGCTTGACTGTTTTGCAATGAATTGCCCCTGAGGCTCCATTTGCCTGTGGGTGTCACTGCCTGATTTGGTGCTGTGGCTGTGAGCAGGGCCCTTACTCTATGAGGTGACAGGTATAGAATCTTAATCTTAATGGGTTTTCTCTGGTTCATTCTTTATTGGCATCCAGAAGTACCTGTTCTTTTGTTCAAGGACAGTTCCCCGTTAAACTGGGATTAGCCCGAGGCAGACCGTTCGTCTGGTGTAATGGGGGCCTGCCCGTTAGGAGGCCCTGCTCTTTGCCAGACCTTTCCTCATATTATGCTTCAGAGCTCCCTGGCCTCTGTCTGTTTATCCTTCGAGACCTTCTTTGACACCCTTCTGGCTGCACCTCATGTTTTGAGATTTGCTGGGAAGAAGTAACATGTGCGGGACCACCAGTCACCTGGCATCACATCTGCAGTGAGCTCCCTAGGGCTGGTAACTCTCTGAACGGGGAGGGGCGGTGCCAAGCATGAGAGGGAGAACTGCCCCCACAGTAAGATCCTGCAGGATCATGCAGACTGCCCAGCTGAAATTGTGACCTGCCTGGGGGCTCTGCAGTAAGAGGATGCCATGCCACATGAGCACGTCAGGCAGGAGGCCATAAATGTGCCTGAAACATGGCTGCTGAGAGCACAGTTCTGTGTGCTTGCCTGGCGCCAGGCAGTGGGTTATAGAGGTGGCAGTGAGCTGGGTCAGAGCCGGTGCTGCCCCATGAAGAGGTCAGCAGGAGTCAGGCAGCTCTTTGTGGCCTCCCAGCTGCTCTTCCCATGAGGGCTGCCAGTCACTATGAACAGAGCTGTACGGTGATAAAAAGCCATGGCGTGCCAGACCAAATCCAGCCCTGCTGTGAGCAGTGGCAGCCCAGCTGACCTGGCATTGCACCTACTAATGCAAGCTTGGATCTGGCCCCAGTCTTTTAAAACATGTGGAAACAAGAGACCCTGCAGCAGGGCTGTGGCTCGGACAGAGCAATGAAATTATTGGAGCACCTCTGCCGGAGTTAACATCTTCTCAGTATTCAGCCTTAAAGGGGAGCGCTGAGCAAAGCAGTGTCTGTCTGTCAGGACCTGATCCCCATCCTCAGCCTCTGCTCCTCTCCCCCTACATAAGCCAGGCCCTAATGTTTTTTCTTTTACTCCCTCTTCCAAATGTTTCCTGCCTGCCCTGGTTCTGACGCTGTCATTAACGGAGAGTGCACCTACTCTGCGCCCTGCCGGAGGAGTGAAGAATTAGGCATTCATTGCAATGAGGAAATGATAAAGTGACTAAAGCTGGATGCACCTGAAAGTGTGTGTTGCCCTTTGCAGATGAAAAAGCCAGGGCTGAATCTTTCTCCCTTACCAGTGGCACTGGCCCTGCTCTGGACTGGCCTTTAAAAATGAGCCCTTGAAGACAAGACACAAGCTGGCTCCTGAGCTAACTCCAGACCCGGGTAGCTGCCAAGCCAGGAGCCTTTCCCAATAAATCGATTTTTCATTTTCAAAATCTGCCCCATTCTCCAGCTCACAGTAAAAGTGAAGAACGGATTCTATTGTTTTAGATTTGTAATGTGCTGGGTGCACAGAGCTCACGGACAGACGTGTTTGATTAACTCTAATTCCAAATAGGAAGAAAAAATAATTTAAATGGTGGCAGGGAATGAGAACCACGCAAATAGGTTCCCCCCCCCCCCCCCCGACAATAGCATCCTTTTGTGGTTCTCCTCGGCAACCTCTAAACCTGAGCTACAATGACCCTGGTTGCAAGCATGGTGCACTACATCCAGATCAGAGTCTTGTGAACCAAATGAGCGAAGGGGTCTGTAGGAAGTGTATCAAGACTTCTGGTCAGTTTTATTTCCTACCTTGCTGACCAGTACCTCTTTAGTTGGGTGCTATAAAATTGGGCATTAAAGCTGGCATCTCTAGCAAAGCAGAAGGGATGAGGGATCGACACAATGAGAGTTGGGTAAAATAAGTGGGGTGGAGTCATGGACTTTGAATGGGTGGGGAGGATGCAGAGCTTAAACTTGATGTGGTAGAGAAGGAAGCTCATTTAAGACATGCTTTTCTCAGTGGGGAAGAAACGGATTTCTGTGTCGTCTTGAATTTGCAAGGCTGGGTTCTAATTAGATTATAACGCTCTAGTATTCTAGTGATTAAAGTACTGAGGTTATTGTAGTGGTGAGGGAACATTCATGGTTTAGCACAGTAATCGGAGATTTTTTAAAAAGGACTAATAGGATTTATAGCATGCACTGATCACTGCTGCAATAAATTAAAATATTTTTGCTGTTCATCTTTCTATACAGCTCCTTTCATCCTAACGGATCCCAAGGCAGGTGACAAACTTTGTATGTCTTCTCATATATTTTATAAATCACTTCACCAGTCACTGAAATGCAGCCACCTCTAGGGTAGAATGAGGTAGCTGTTGACTATCTTCTCAAATAAGATGAGGTTCTGTCACTATAAATACATTTGAAACGTTCTTCTTGTTTAGCTGGGGCTGCAGCCAGATGCTGCTCTGTGCTTATCTTGATTTTGAAATCTAGCTCCAGTGATCACATAGTGAGTGAATTAAAGGTCTTATTACACTGCAGCTGATCAGACCTGTCCACTCCTGCTTTTTTCCTGACAGTCTCCCCAGCAGCTGTGTCCTTTTACCCTTAATATCATGAGACACATGCTTTGGCCCCTACGTATAATTTACTTTCCAGTGTATGCAATATCTTTTGTGTAACGGAAGCCCTAATGTAGAGACTCTGCCTGCCATTTGTTCTAAAGTTGTCTCTGCTTCATCTTCTGCATCCTTCTCCTCTTTGTATCTGCAAGGAGAATTTCAACAAAGCCCAAGGTTAATATTTACCAGCCAGATTTGTTGCAAATGAGACAACTTCCACCAGAGGGTAAATTAATATGATGGAGACCAGTTTCCAAAAATAGCTAGCAGCCGCTTTTCTTTGACAGAAACGTAAATTCGCGCTGTAGCTAAGGTTTCTTTTCAATTTATTTCTGCCCCGTTTTGACGGCCCTGGTGGGAGCTGGCTGCGCGTTAGTATTCTGCTGGGCTTGCAGCAGGCACTGGAGAAATAGCCTCTTTGTATGTCGTTCTTACTTCACCTCGATCACCTGCCAGTCAGCATCTTTTTCCCCTCAGGAGGCTATGATCTAATTAGCAGGCAATTCCACAGGCTTTAGGACACCTTCCTTGTGGGGATAATGGCACCGAAACCAATTTTGGGAGGGACGTGGAATCTCTACTGCTTTGTCAGGATTTTAAAAATCCTGTTAAAAAAGTGAATTTAGTGCTGGCGTAAAGGGCCAGCTTGACAGGTCGGGATGGTCTCTTGTTGCAAAACCATGCTCTGAAGTGTCCTCTGTTTGCCAGAATCTGGGAATGGGCGATGGGATGGATCACTTGGTAAATTGTCCTGTTCTGTTTATTCCCTCTGGGGCACCTGGCATTGGCCACTGTCAGAAGGCAGGATACTGGACTAGATGGACCTTTGGTCTGACCCAGTGTAGCCGTTCTTATGTGCAGAAGAGGTCCAGGCACAGCAGTGGTACTGCATGCTCCTGATTCCTTGGTCTGCCTCAGGGTTAACCGGGCAGGGCTGATCTCACTGGAGTTCAGCCGTGTCTTGTATCCGCTGTGCTATAGGAGCCAGCGAGATGGCAAAGGGACAGTCCACATTACAAGCCACCACTATAAAGAAGCTGCCTGTGAGCAGTGGATCAGTCTGGAAAGTTTCTCGGGGCGGGGGGGAAATAGAATGTGCCAGGATGTGAACCATTGCCGAAGGGTTAAACTATCTATAAATGCAGCAATGCTTCTTTCTCCAAATGCCCACCTCACTAACCCTCTTTCCCCTTCTCTAACCTTAGTACACTGAAAGCAAAGCTTAGATTGTGAGCAGTCCCCATTTATACTGTGCCTTGCTGCCCCTATAGTTCTCCTCTTCCTCCTAACTACAGGGAGTTGGATTTAATCATTCCTGGTCTCAGGTCACTAGGTCTTTTCCTTAAGAGGTGCTGACAAGAACTCAAATTAAATCAAATACTCAAGTGACATTAATTAGAGAGAGATTCTTGACACTAAGACCCAGCCTACCTTAGAAAGCATGGCTATGACACAGACCATCAGTATGTGTTAATGATGGGAAGAGCACACACTCTGACATGAATATGGAAAGGCTTTAATATTAACATAACAAGCAGGGCACGTTCTAATTGACTCTGTCTTGTGCTCTGCACACTGAGATGGAAATGTGGATTTTGCTCCTGGACACCTGAAACTGTGCTAAATATTAATCAAACTTTCCAACAGATTTCTACTAGTGGCGTGGGACATAGCCTGGGCTTAGCCCAGTGCTCAGGAACACCACAAATGAGATGGCAATTAGAAATGGACGTGCACACTTAAGAACATCGGGGCACCATCCCAGAGGGGGTGATGGGCTAGTATTCTACTTTCATAAGGTAATTCACACTGAATTATGTAAAAAGAAAAGGAGTACTTGTGGCACCTTAGAGACTAACCAATTTATTTGAGCATAAGCGTTCGTGAGCTACAGCTCACTTCATCGGATGCATGTAGTGGAAAATACAGTGGGAGATTTTATATACTTATGTATCACTTTTAGAAAATGCACTCTTACGTGTCCTGGGCTTGGAGCCCTTTGTGCGGCAAAGAGCTTTTGGGGCTGAGGGGCTCATCTCGTGAGCTGCTAATCTGTTCATGGGAGAGATTCCTCTGATTTCTCCTTTATTTGTTTAACATATTGAATGAATTACTGTGGTAACTGCAGCCACACTTACTGTGAAGGAGCAGGCTCTAGAGACACATTCTGTCAAATGCTTGATGGTCATGAGTTCTGTCCTGGGCTTATAGTAGGAGCTTTCCTCCTTAATGCAGAGGAGGAAAATGTACGTAAACACTCTCCTAACCGAGCAGGGTGATGGTAACACTAAGTGCTGTGTGCGCCTGTTTTGCTGTTGAGGGACACGCTTGTCCCACAAGTCATATTGGCAACTTACTGGCCTCATCAGCTCATTATCTAAATTGTTGTTGGGTAACTGGTGTGAAACACATTCTCTTCCCAAGTTGCTGATTGGATTTTTGAGCAGCCAGTCAGACTTGACACAGCACAGAGCATTGGAGCTGTTAATTCACTGTGTGAGTAATTGCATATGTTGCTTACTCACTAATAAATCTACAGCAAATAATGGCCCAAATCTCTACTTACCCATGGACTTGGGCTGGGACAAAAACCTCTTTAAATATGGATTTTTTTTCACTTCTCTGGTATGACATGTTCACTTTATTTGCGGGGCAGGGGAATCTGGTGGTTCCCCCTACTCTCTATTGGCCATTGAAACCCCATCACCCCACACTGGTGATGGAGATTCTGCCCTCTACAGGAATCAATCTGTGGTAAAATAAGCATGCTCAGTGAAAAGAACAGGAGTACTTGTGGCACCTTAGAGACTAACAAATTTATTAGCGCATAAGCGTTCGTGGGCTAAAACTCACTTCATCGGCTGCATGCATTAGGTCTCATCCTTTCATGAGTGTGGAATGTGGGGTGGAGCATAAGTAACTAACCTAATCCTTGCTTGAAAGGTGCCATTATGATTGAGGCCGTGCAATGTCTGGGCAGGAGTGGTGGGAGCTTTAGTTTTCTTTCATGTTACGCTCTGTGCAGGTTGTGTACACGACTGTGTCAACAGGCACGGTGTAGTACCCGCTGGGCTGTAATCCTGTAAAATCAGCCGTCCAGCGGAGCGTGAGGGGGTCTCGTGTTCCCCATTGCCACTCACTGAACAGTGGCTGTAACTGCAGGACTCTGCTTGACCACTCATCTCCTTTAGAAGAGCGAATGACTCGTCCTGCTGATGGTTAGCTTTCCAAATACACACCACCTTCCTGCCCTGGAGAAGGGCTTTGTAACTGTCTAGTGTTTTGTTGATCCCTGAAGCTAATCGTTTGCCCCATTGTCTTTTTCAAGTGTGTGCTGGGGTGTCTTTGCCTATATCTAGTGTGTTGCTTTCCTATTTTGCTCTTCCCACAGCCCCCTGTTAAGTTAGATTAATACCATCCTACAGGAAATTCTAATAACCCAGTAAACAGGAGCTTCCCCTTGCTGACCATGTCCCAGTCAATGTTCATGAAATTATTACCTTTTAGCATTCTTAGATGGTTACGTAGCAATTCCAAGACCATCACACGCACAGGCAGAAGTGACATTCAGGAACTTCTAACTTGTTCCAGTCTAATGCAAAAGCACCTTTAGAAACAGCGGGAAACAAGGAGAGTCAGCACCACTTGACGAGCCATCTCTCCAAACCCACCAGCGAGTTCCCTGTGGGAGCTCTGTCCTGTGTTGCAGTTACTTTTGAATAACCGTTCATCTTCTGACTTGCTGTGTCAATGGCAAAGGCCCCTGGTCAAGTGTGAACTCAGCAGAGGGAACAGTCAAGGTTCAGTCAGAAAAGTTTATTTTGAAATGTTGATAGAAAAATAAAATGTGCAAATGAGAATCCTAGGAAAGGCCTTTTCCCTGATCCTGAAGTTGGAGATACAGCCATGGTCAATGACCAGTAGCCTTACACTGCACCTCGGAGTGATGAACTTCTGTTGAGCTCAGCTCTTCCTAGCCGCATTAGACGTTTGGAAAAGGGGAGTCTGTGTGACAGGCTCCATCTCATGCCCTGTGTGCCATCCCTCTGTGAGCAAACTGTACTTCTGCAGGAAGTCAAGATGCTCCCAACGACCCTGCTGTTTCTCCAGGTGTCTCCTGCCTCTTCCATTCCTTCTAGTCTTGCCCAAGCAGCTTCTGCCATGAGACTGTGATAGAAAGAGAGCTGATGTTGGGAGAGCGTAGTAATGGACAAAATGAGTCTGACAAGGGACAGCCAAGCAAAACTTCCTGCAGAGCCAAATGTTTGTTGCCAGACTTGGGACTCTGTGCCCAAACCCCTACAAATGGTCACTGGTCACTAGGTTTGAGTCCCCATAGACAAGTCACCTAGCCCCAAACTCTCCCCCATTCTCCCACCAAGACACCTGGGTCAGCCGCTCTTCTATGTCCCCGCTCGTATTGCAAATGTGATGCTTCTCCCACCCGTCCCTTCTCAGAAACATTCCAACTAGTTTAAAAGGAGCCTGAGGAGGAGGGAAGGGGATGCGGTGGAGCTAGTGGGGTTGCTGATGCAGAACTTTCAGCAGTTGTGTAGATTTTTGCAGCATACACAAGTTTTTCCTAAATTCTGTAGATGGGAAATGAAAGCTGTGCCCCGTGTTGGGGGAGGATTCTGGCCAGTCACATCACTCTCTCTTGCATTCCTATCAGCTTGGAGCTGTTTGGCATGTTTGTTTATGTGGGGATTGCTGCATTGGCCAGAGTCTGTGGGACTGAAGGTAAAGTCATTAGCTGTTCTCGAGTTAGGAGGCTGCTTTTCCACCTGAGAGGCTCCCAGCAATGCTGCTGGGTGGTCTGGGGAAGGGATTAGCAAATGGGATAATTAACAACCTGCAGATATGGTGTGCGCCTTTGGAAGGCTTCCTCACTGGCTGAAAGGGGCCCTGTATTTTGCAATGTGTTTTTAATTAGTAACAGTACTGTGCCCTTTCTAGCACCTTCCACCTGAAGGGTTCCAAGGACTTTACAACCACTAACTCAGCTACCGTTAGTTATTTTGTTCGTCTCTAAGATGCCACAAGTACTCCTCGTTTTTTCAGCTATGTTGTTAGCGCTTCCTGATGAGAGACAAGGCCCACGTCGATCGTCATTCCAGTTACAAGTAAACGGTCCCGGAGAATGGTAGGTGCCACTGGCACTTGCTTAGAGCTGTGCAATGGGGACAAACAGCTTTGTGCTTGGTTATGCAATGGGATTCCGCAGTGGGCGGCATTGTACCTCTGCTGTGTGATTAGGCCAGAGCATGTTATTAATAGCTTGAATTGGCTGTTGAATCTAACCGAGTGCACAGTATAATTATGTTCTCTGACAGCATGTAATTGTTGTTGGTAATGATGAGACAAGATTTACGATGGCAAAGCCTGGCTTGTTATCGGGGCTCCTCACCCATTCTTTACGTACTCAGAACACTGAACATCCAGAGACACAAGGTGGGGGAGGGAATAGCTTTTACTGGACCAACTTCTGTTTGGTGAGAGAGACAAACTTGCGAGCTACACAGATTGCCTTCAGGACCTGAAGAAGAGCTCGGTATAAAGCTCAAAATCATTTCTCTCACCAACAGAAGTTGGTCCAATAAAAGCTATTCCCCCACCCACCTTGTCTCTCTATTAGCCTGGCAGCAACACTGCCCTGTACCTCTAGACTACTGCCCGAGAGTGCAAACGCAGCATGGAAACCTTCAGTCTGCCTGTGCTTCTGGGTATTTCTTTCTCTTCCTTTGGCAATTGTTAATGGTCCAGCTATTTCTCAGATGCCGCCAATCTGCCTCAACCTTTGGGGAAATGCCTCTTGCTGAGCAGCCACCATCTCTGCCCAGTGACCATCCCTTTGTCAAATGCAAGGACTTTGATTTGCAAACACCTCCCCACCTTTCCCCATTGTAATTCAACCAGCTAAGATCCTGCTGCAGCACAGGCTCGGAACTGTGGTCCGCAAAGGACAATTAAATTGGGCCACGGCCTTTCTTGCGCTGATATATAAAGAAGGCCTGAAGTATCTAGTTTGGTTTTTACTGCAGAAATCTCAGGGCAGAAGTCTTTTCTTTCCTGTATTTGGCTTCTTGAGCCCTTTCGCTGAAGGGTTGGTGTGCAGAGCCCTTAACAAAAGCTTCCCTCTGTAGGACTTCTCTACCATTCAAATTGGTTATGGGTCAACTTGAATCTTTGCGTTAAAAGGCCACACAGTGTGTTGCAAATCTGGCTTTTTAGCGCACGTGATCAGTCAAAGCGTGAGCATATAGCTGCAGAACAGCATATATCCTGCAGCAGCAAGAAAATAGCTTTAGCTAAACAGGGAAACAAATCTTCTTCACGGTGTCTAATCAGGCCTCATTTACATACAGAGCTGGTTGGAATTTTTTACCACAATTTTTTTCCTGTCAAAAAGGGGATTTGTTGAACTGTAACAAGAACATCTCACTTTGGATTAAACTGTTAGATTTTTTTTTTTTTTGAAGGAAAATTTTGAAATGAAATTAAAATTTTGTTTCATTTTAGTTTTTGAAAACAAATAATTGGTGTGTCCCCATCTTTCTTCCCTCTTTGCCTCCTCTCCCCCTTTTGACACTGAGTGCAATATAATGTATCATGTCCAGGGCATGTGTGGGGGTTTTGTTTTATTTTATCATTTTGTAATTTTTCAATTCTTTCCCAACTTTGGAAGAATTGCAGCGTGGCAAAGTTAGTGTTTCAGTTTTCCTTTTGCTTCTCTCTAACTTGTCCAAAGCTGGGGAAGTTACAGAATGTTAATGGGGAAAGAAAGAATGGGAGAAAACCCAACCTCTACCTCGGGCTCTGTCCACACTACGCAGTTTTTAGCGACGTGGCTGTGCCATTACAGCCGTGCAGCTAAAAGGTGCACAGTGTAGCCGCTGTTTGTCAGCAGAAGAGAGCTCTCCTGCTGACAGAAAACTTCCAACCCCAACGAGCGGCATTAGCGTTATCAGCAGGACAAAGCACTGTTCACACCAGTGCTGGTCATCGACAAAACTTTTGTCTTTTGGGGGGGGTGTTATTTTAACACCTCCGAAGGACAAAAGTTTTGTTTTCTGCTTGCCAGTGTAGACATAGCCTCATTCATTGTTACAGTCCATGCCAAAAAGAGAAGACAAGTCCAAAATTGATTTTTTTTTCTGTTTTAGAATACTGATATGAAACAGCAAAATTGATTTGACTCAAAATGAAATCTTCCTGCAAAAAAGTCAGATTTTGAATGAAAATTTTCATTTTGAAATCTTTCACAGGGGGATGGGGAGAGAAGTTGGGTTTTCAACCAGCGTTACATGCAGGAGTTGTCCAGTATCTTAACCTTGCTAATTTTCTGGTCATCTATAGAGACTTCTAAGACAGGCTGAACAAGACCTGAATGTCTGTTACTCTTAAAAAAGCAGCGATGTCCCCACTGTATTTGAAAGGGGGAGATTAAACCTTTCAGGCCCTTTCTACCCATCATAGAGAAGCAAATAAAGACACAGTGTTTTCCTGCCACGGACCCCAAGATGCGGACTCGGCAAAAATGGAAGAGGTTGGCACAGCTGCAGGAACTGAGTTGAGCATCAGTGCTTGCTTGACATGTGAGAGGCTTGACACAGAGAGCTCCTCACTGAGAGGTTAGTGGGTGCTATAATCGCTTACTCCCAGAGGCCAGATGAGGATGAGGGAGCAGCAAGTAAATCCGAATGCCTCCCCTCCAGTGCCTTAAACTCAGGACTTGATTTAGTGTCTTCTGCCAGAAGCTGGCAGTGAAGTTTCTTCATATAGAGGAAATGCAAACATCAGCTTTATAAAAGGCAGTTGCTGGCACTGAGTGAGTTATTGGCAATGTCTTTCCTGTATTGGCACTCAAATGCGTACTGCGCTTTTGTCCTTGTAAATCCTAAGCATTATTTGTTTGCATTGCACATCACCCCTTCTCTCGCTGTCCTCAGTATTCATCCTGTACTTGAACGGCAGAATTACTGGAATGTGGAACAAATAAGACTGTACTAGAACTAAGATGAGAGAGGCAGATGTGGGGATTCAGGAGCTGCAGAAATAGAATATATTTATTTCTATAAAATGTGTAGGTTTTAAACACAGGTGTTTAAAGAAAGACTCCATCTTCGCTAAATAGGGACAGTGCTTTTGTGGCATCTTTCCACGTGGCTGGGACGGTGTATCTGAATAGTACTTGTTTAGATGGGAAGTCTGGTGCAACGTCTGTCTCTTTGTTCTGTTTGTACAGTGTCTAGCATAGCGGGGTCCTGGTCCATGTTTGGGTTCCTTGGCACTATGATAATACAAATAACTAAGAATAATAATACCTAAATCCTGGAGTGCTCCATGCCATGTTTGGAACAGAGACGCTTACAGTAGCCAGGTAAGAAAGCAGAATTCAAAAAGGTTGAAGACCATCTGAGCCTTGAGATTTGATAGGGGCCCCACACACTTTCTCCTGTGCCTTTCCTTATGAGAGATGTTTCTGCTGTAAATTTCTTTTTGGAGTGCTTATCAAGCTTGGGGATATTTTATTGTCCTGTAAATACTATTGCTATGTTATGGTGTGTCTGACATAATTAGGGCCCTGGAAATCATGGCAGAGCTAGACACAAATTACCCAATGACTCTTAATTTTAGCATAAAATACTCAGAAAATTACAAGAATCACAACTTGTTTGCATAATTCCTGTCAAGCTTAAGGTTATAGATGCTGGGCTCCTAGATGGACATACTGATTGTTCTGCTGAAAGGCAAGGCAGGCGATAAACATTGCACTCTCAGCCAGGGGAACTCTGGAAGGCAGGTAGGTTCCAGGTTGTTATCTGGGGTAGGCTGGGGATATTCCAGTGTAATGTACGGACTGACCTGTAACTTGGTGAATTACGTTACGAAATTGAAACCGACAACCGTAAACTACAGTTGGCTTCTGTTGATGTTTCTGCTTTTATGTGGCCTTGGGGAGAGCTCTGCATAAATAGACATGTTTATAAGGGTTTTTGTTCAGTACTGGTGATGCACTGAATTCAAGTGAATATTTTTGTGGACTTCACATAGTGGGATATTTCAGCGCTGCCTTACTGAATACAGTTGGGGTATTTAATTTTCCTTTAGATAAAATCACTGACTTTAATTTCTCCTAGTAAGAGCTTATTAATATTTCAAGACATGCTCAAAATTCTGGCATCTGGACATAGTTTATTTCACTTGTGTTCTTAAAATTATTTAAGAAGGGCAAAAAACGTACTGCAGTGTTGTCCTAAGGATTTCAAAGATACTGAGAACACATTAGGCTGTAGACTTTGAAAAGTATTGTTGAAAACCAGTTCTCTAGCAGAAGAAAAACCACCTTTTGATTTCCCTCCTGTTCCAAAGTGGCCCAGTCTGAAAGATCCATTCTAACAGTAAGGTACCAAGATAACAGGAGTTTGAAAGGGAAGAGCATAATTGTCCCTTGAAGAACTGATCCACTGCTAGTATTGATCTCTTTCCTACTGACTTTGTCCCTCTTCCAGAGGCATGGAGACTGTACAAGATGCCCTTTTCTTCCTCACAGCGGGGCTCTGTTCCAGTATTGCTCACCGCCTGCAAAATATTGATGACACTTTTTGCAATAAGACAAGGCAAGATTGCAAACCCAGCATGTATGGGGAAGACAGGAGAGCTCCTCTGTTAGACAATGACAGTTGTTGACTAGGCTTTTTCCCCAGCTCAGGAGCTGTACCACTGTAATGATGCTGGTTCTGGCGGGACCCAACTGAGAGTGCCAAGTATCAGAGGGGTAGCCGTGTTAGTCTGGATCTGTAAGAGTGGCAGAGAGTCCTGTGGCACCTTATAGACTAACAGACGTATTGGAGCATAAGCTTTCATGGGTGAATACCCACTTCGTCAGACGCGTTTAACTCCATGCATCCGACGAGGTGGGTATTCACCCACGAAAGCTCCTGCTCCAATACGTCTTCTAGTCTATAAGGTGCCCCAGGACTCCAAGTCAGGACAAATTGCTTCAAGCAGGGCAGTTACCGCCCAAGGCTGGGGTTTTTTCACCTCTAAGGCAAACCAAACCAGCCAGACAGAGAGGACTTTGGTTTTACCCCGCTGGCTAACCACAAGTCACACAAGCAATTCCTTTAGACACTCCAGTTTCCCAGTATCACCACCAGTGCCACTCATTATGGGGATGAATGGTTATGAAAACTAATACCCCAGTAAAAGAAAAAAGGTTCTCTCGATCTCAAAGGACCAAGCCCCAGACCCAGGTCAATATACAGATCAGATCTTACCCACAAATCACGCTGTTGCCAATCCTTTAGAATCTAAAATCTAAAGGGTTATTCATAAAAGGAAAAAGATAGAGATGAGAGCTGGAATTGGTTAAATGGAATCAATGACATACCGTCATGACAGAGTTCTTGGTTCAGGCTTGCAGCAGTGATGGAATAAACTGCAGGTTCAAATCAAGCCTCTGGAATACATCCACAGCTGGGATAGGTCATCAGTCCTTTGTGTAGAGCTTCTGTTTGTAGCAAGGTTCCTCCAGAAGTAAGAAGCAGGATTGAAGACAAGATGGAGATGAGGCATCAGCCTTTTATATTCTCTTGCCATGTGGTCTGTCTGTCTTTGTTCCAAAGACAAGCATTCCACCACACGGCATGGAAAAACCTGAGAGTTCTGTCCATAGGCATGTCCCTGCAGGCCTTGGTGAGTCGCAAGGCGTCTGCCTTCTCTCTGTGGGTCAGTTGTATAGCTGATGGTCTTTAATGGGGCATCAAGCAGGCTAGGCAGAGCTGACACCATCTTGTCTGGGGTGTCATCCAGAAGCATAGCACAAGTTTGAACTACAGACAGTATAAAGCCAATACTTATAACTTTAAATACAAAAATGATACATGCATACAGATAGCATAATCATAACCAGCAAACTATAACCTTGTCTTAGACACCTTATTTGATCCCCTTTATACAAGATTTGGTGCCACTATAGGACTTTGGTTGCAACAATGATCTATACGGTCCCAGTTCATGGCAATAACGTCACAACCACTTACACTTTATTATAGATTCCAAGGCCAGAAGGGATCATTGTGATAATCTAGTCTGACCTCCTGTATGGGGGATGTGGAGAAGCCTGTAGAATTTCCCCCACCCCGCCCTGCCCACCCTCTTCGAGGGGGTTCCCGCAGTAGGTGCTGGAGCAGCATATAAATAAGACATTCAATAACATGCCTATATGAGTGGAAGAAATTGCTCTGTAGAGATTGGAGTGTCCTTAACTAATTGAGCCTTCCTGCCGCTGCCTGTCTCTCCTCCTCTTCCTTGCAGATGCCAGGTGTCGATTGCTTAGTTACAAGAGGGCGGGTGGTGATTCCTGAGAGGTGCCCATAGTAATGAACGGCAGCTCAGCTTTGATCTGTGGTGCAGGGGCAAAAGTCTGGACAGGAAACGTGAAGATGATTTTTCCCAAGAGCCCTGAGTTTTCTTCTCGAACAGGCCGTGTGGCCAGTGTTCGATTTAAAAGGTGCTCTTCAACGGAGCTGACCCTTATTTTAAAGTAAGACCTGCTGCATTAAGTCACTGATCGAGTGCAACAGTTTTAAGGAACAAATATCCGATGTTTTTTTCAGAAATATCAGGGAGGGGCAATTTCAAGTGGGGTAAACTCCAATTAGCTCCATCAGTGCAAGCTACACGTATGGGTCAGCACCGGGCTAGCTGTCCCAGGGGCTGGGCATTGATTGCTGAACAAGAGCTATTCCCTAGCATAGACCAGGCCTGGGATGAGGAGCTGGGAAGGTAGTGAGATCTGTCAGACTTCTGAATGAGTCTGCGTAGAGAGCAATGACACAAAGGCTTCTCTTCCAATTTTCCTCCAAGTAAATTTCCAGTAATGATAGCAGATGTGACACATTGGTATCAGCTGCATCTCCATCCGGATAAGTGTCCTGCACACTCTGCTGGTATTTCTCATCTTGATGTAATTGGTGTGTGTAGCCCAGGAGTAAAACACAAGAGATCGCAGCCCTAATGAAAACGCACTTGAGCAATCTATCTCACCTGAAATTACTTCTATCTGAAGAATAATTTTTTTCTCTTCCTAGGTAGGTCTAGAGAGTTGAACAGTTTGTTCTCTTGTGGTCAGGGGCTGGGCCAGTTTGTGTCTTGAGCAGCCAGATGGTATGCTAAGCAGCAGGTTTGTGTTCTGCTGTATTTAAGCTTTTTCTTGCAGTACCAGAAAATAAAAGATATTTGCAAGAGCAGACCAGTATGCTGCCCAGAAATCTGCCCCATAGCTGGGCATACCCAGGGGCAGCTACCTCTGCTGCCTGGTGTTGTGAATTACTGTCTGAGTGCTATGACCCAAATCTGTACATCACCAGGTGTGTAGTGGAGGGAATGGCCCTTCTGCACGCTGCCTGGCAGGGTTTGGAACTGCGTAGGACTCTGTCTGTACTTGCTATTTGGGAGAGGCAGGGGTCGCTCCTGTTGCCCTCCACCCGAGGGTTTCTTCGCATGACTGTCACAATGCTGCCAAATTAACCTGATGGCAGTCTTGGCTTCCGAGCAGCTGTCTGTCTATGAGTGTGGTCCTTAT
Organism: Natator depressus; assembly: GCF_965152275.1. NCBI lineage: Eukaryota > Metazoa > Chordata > Testudines > Cheloniidae > Natator > Natator depressus. The sequence goes on from NC_134252.1 coordinate 1,143,080, forward strand.
TTCGGTCGCTCTCTTTATTCACTGTGGGAGGAGGATGGAGTGGAGCCTGTGCTACCTGCTGCTAATTTGGAGCTGTCACGGTGAGCCTCAGAGAGCCCAAGCAGGGAGCAGTCAGGGCTCTGTAAGGATGACACCTCTTTCCATTCTGACCGCAAACTTGTTCACAAACCCACCCAAAGCGTTAGGATGAAGCTGATGCTGTCTGCAGAGTTACTGTGTGTTGATCAATCCTCCTGCTGGAGTTCACTGTCCACAGCGTGAGGCCAAGTGCCATTACTTCTAGGGTGACCAGACAGCAAATGTGAGAAATCAGGCTGGGGGTGGAGGGTAATAGAACCCTATATAAGAAAAAGACCCCAAAATCAGGAATGTCCCTATAAAATCGGGACATCTGGTCACCCTAGTTACTTCCAATTCAGAAACAAGCCCAGGACCTTCTGGGGGGAGGATCCACAGGAACTTGCTTCCTTGTGGGCAATAAAATAAATGTCTTTAGACTCCTCTGCTTTCTGCTGCATCCCAAGAGTGAGCACTAGCGGGGCTCTCTCTCCAGAGCGCTGACTGGGCCCCTGCCTGCGGGCACAGCCACATTCTCCCTTGATGGCCCTCTGCTGAGGGAGATTTCCAGGGCTTCCTGGGATTGGTCAAGGCAGGCTCAATGGGGGCTGGACGCTATCTCTGTCCCAGAACCATAGACTGGCCTGCACGTTCTCTGCTTAATGCTGGCAAGAAATTCGGCTGTGGTTATTCCAGTTCATTAGACTGGGCTTCTCCTTTCCTTGAGCTCCTCGGCAGTGCAGCTAATTGCCAGATACCTGGGGTGGAAGGATTCAAACAGTCAGTATAACGGGGGCGGGGGGACTAGACGGTTCAGATGAAAGGTAATGGAACTTGTGAGGAGGGCCAGCACACACGTGGCAATAGCATTTTACAAGTCAGCTGGCAAAACTTCCCCCCGGGGCCAGGCGAATGAAGGGAAGCGGCAGCTCGCCTTTGTCAGTAACTGATGCGTCTCGGTAGTAATGGAGGGAAACCCAAATGATCGACAACTTCAGTGCGATGATCTGATGCTCACAGGGGTCATGGCTGCATTGTCCCTCAGAGCTGTGAATCGAACACTCCCATCCTGGCAGCAAGCCAGCAAACTCCAGGCTCAGCATTCAGAGTGTGTACAGTTATCCGACTGGCTGAGCTTTGCTCGACCTATAGGTTGTCTGTTCCATGGGCTACCTTGGCTCTCGGGTGCCGGCAATGGGTGTGTGTGAGAGAGATGCTTCCTTCCCCCCAGTTGGAAATAGAAGGGAAATGAACGCTGCTACCCCTCCAACAGCTTCTGTGGGAAGAAGAGGGGTATGTGGCCAGCTCCCATCCCCCACCCCCATCCTCCAAGCATCTCTTTGGGGGTATCAGGGCTATTCTGCCCCTATTTGGGGTGAGGAGCAGGGCATGATGCTTATTTGGGAGACTGACTGGCCCGTTGTGAGCATCACCACTTTGCACTCCAGATAAGCCTTGGCTGGAAATTAGTTGGCCTGTTTCTACATCAGAGCCAGGTTTGCTGCCCAGGGCCAAGCCGCTGTGCTTCTAGCCCAGACTTCCTTAATGATACTTAAATGAAATCTTTAGAGTGTGAAACTTAATTACATGAACTCTGCAGCACCTTGTAGCTCCTGTTGGTGCTGGAGGAGCATAATAAAACCTCTGCTGTGCTCACAGGACAGAGGAAGGACCTTGGTGCTTTGTCCGGGGATTAGTTCCTTGAAGATCTTGGGCTTAAATTAGAGACAGCAAGGGGCAGATTTCCAGAGGTGCTGTGCGTTAACAGCCCAAGTGCTCAGCCTGCTAAAAACAAGACCTTTCATATCTCAAGGTGGGAACCCGAAGTTAGAGACCACTTTGGAACATGTGGGTCTTGGCTCGAATGTGTAGTGAGTGCCAAGAATGGGGAAATTTTCCCAGATCCAGGTGATCACCCAGTGGGAATGTCTCTGATCTACCTGGCATGAGATTGTGGGTGAATTTCTCCCAAGTTTTAGTACTTTGATATTCTGATCCATCTCCCGCCGCTCCCCGCCTGCCATGGGGCTTGAGGAATCTATGACGTGCCTACACAGAGCACTTGCAGCTCTTCCTTGACAAAGGTTCTCTTTTCATCCCTGTGTGTTAAGAAGCACACGTCCCCCCTGATAGTCTGATACAATGTTTGAAATATAACAGTGAGTTAAGCTTAATAATGGCAATCAGATGCATGAGAGGCCAGGAGTCACCTGGTACAGGGGGCATCAGTGGTAGCTAAAATCCATGGGAAGAACTCCGGAGAGAAATTGCAGTGAGAGCAGGTTTGTAGTTCGTACCGCTGAAGGCGACACAAATCGCAGGTGCAGCGACAAGGGAGACTGATGTTTATACAGTACTTCGAATGTCCAGTTTGCTGTAGACCGGTGTAGTTAGGACCCTTTTCTGCACTGACATTAGGAAGGGGGGTGGCGTGCAGCTGTAACTGTGCTTTCAGGTTACTTCCGTCACACAGCAGGACACATGGAAGTAGCATCTGTGCAGTCCACACGCAGGGCTCCACCTAGGGACCTGCAGTTTCCAGTATGTGTAAAATGCATAAGACAACCTGTGAAGAGCTGTTCAGTCCTTTGTAATGAAAAGTCACTAACAATGTGTGCGGTGATTGTGCCATTGTTCGGAGTGACCACTTCATTTGCCTTGCACTGGAGGAGAAGGTACTGGCTAGGCAAAGACTGAAAGGGGATTTGTGGAATCACTGGAAGAATGCGCTAGGTTTTTCAGATGACTAGACACCTGAAGGCCAAGAATGCTACTGGGAGAAATGAGATAGAACAGGATCATCACTAAGAAAAATGAAGACTGATTCTTTTATAGGGAAAAGGGGCTATTTTAACGGCTGCCCCTCTATCTGTGATTCATCTCTCATCCTTGCCCTTTGTTGGGGAATAGATTATTCAGCTAATCCTTGGCTCACTGTGGGGGCCTGTTGCTCACACCCCTCCCTCTCCTACCTGCTGATGTACTAGACCAAATCCAGTTCAATGGTTCATCCACCTTTTTCTCTTATAAAAGGTTTCATCCTGGCATTTCATTTAGTGACAGCAAAATCTGTGATCTTATACAATGGACACCAGAGAATTTGCCCTTGTCTCCAGGATTGTTTTTCCTTCCTTCCCCCCCCCCCTCCCCCCCGGGTGGATGAAGTGAGTGAGTGCTTATGAGACCCCTTGGCTCCTCAGTGGAGCAGAGGCTGGAAGTCCGGTAGTACAGGAATGATTTCTCTGCAGCTAGGGAGAACAAGGCCCACTTACCAGAAAGATCTTTGTCTGTTGGTCTGTGAAAACCCAGTTTGACCCAGTCTAGGTAGGCCTCCCCAGGGGGAGGTGTTTACAACCTGAGTGATATATCTTAACTCCCCCTCCGCAACCCCGTCCCGTGTTTGGTTCCTGGAGGAGTGGTGGGAACCCTCCCCTCTGGAGTGGCATACAATCTCTGGCCCACGGTGATACATAAACGTAATTCAATGTGGTTCCCAAAGGTATTGCATGATATAGCTGTTACAGCTGAGACGGGGGCAAGGCACCAAAGAGGATCCCATGAAATGCTGGGTAAAATCCAATTTGCTACCTGGCCGACAGAAGTTTCTGCTCTTCCCTTCCGGTGTCTCCTGTGTCTGAGGGCTTGTCTACACGCAGATGGTTGTGTTGCCTTATCCGTTTCTCAGCTGATACTGTTGACAGTTAAAGCAGGATGACCTCCCAGTGTGGATGCAGTTCTAGAAGCATAAAGGGGTTCAGGGACCAGGCCACCTTAACTCTTTGTCTAAATCAGTATAGTTCCAGTGAAGCAAAAGCCGTGCGTGGAACAGCCCGAACGCAGCAAAAGCCACTGCAGAGTTTCTTTAACACAGAACAGCATTCGTGTTCTAGACATCCACCTCTCTGCTCTGTCTCGTCTTCCCCAACCTGGCACCTGGGAAGCTATAGGCAGAGTTGGAACCCCTCTTCCCAAAGGAGTGGGACTAAATGTGGGTCCTGCAGCCTTCTGCTCGACTTCTGTTTTCCCCGTAGGCAGCGCCAGCAGCTTGTCGGACTCTGACCCCACTCGGGGAGGGTGGTGCTGAGTTTCCAGCACGTTAGCGAATGCTCTGTCGCCTCCCGCTCAGGGGCTTTGCTTTGAGGCTTCCCTGTTGGGACACACCAAGTTTAGTCTGACATGGACTCGCCCACAAAGGTAACTACCGTCTTGAAATGTGGTGGTTGAAGATTTTGGAGAGGGGAGACAAATCTTAGCTATCATTCAGTGTCAGCTGGTTCTGCCCGTGTCTCCCCTCTCCTAGGAACCCGAATGACGAGGCTTGGGCATTCTAATCTATCGCGGACGGTGATGGAAAAGAAGCTCTACAGGCAGAGGCAGAGTTGACAAAGTGAGACTCGCGGAAGGGAATGCACTAAAGCTGCAATCCCTCTCTCTGAGCTCAGCAATCCCACTGCAGGTGGGGCTAAATGAGGGGTGGGAAGAGGGGTTTTATGGTAGAGCACCAGTGTGCCAGTGTCCATACTCTGCCTGTTTGCTTCTCTCACAACAGTGTCTGTATTTTCTTCCATCCCAGTCTTATGCCCTTTCTGAGCTGGTCTGTCCAGCCTTCTTGGCATTCAAATCCTTCCTGAAAGCTCCTTCTACCTCCACCCCCACAAGCCAGGCGTCCTTGGCTCGGTAGCAGAGCAGCAGGTGCTCTTGTATACGTGCAAAATTAAAGTGGGGAACTAAGACATGTACCACATGCCACCCTGCCCCCTCTACTCCCCCTGCTTTCTCTTTCTCTTTGGAATCTCTGCAGGGCAGGGGTTTTAACCTCCTACTTCTGCCCCAAGTCCGGCATGCTTTGGGTGCCACTGCACTGCATCTGCCTGATGCAACTTGCACCCTGTCAGAAGAGAGACAAGTTCACTGGATTCAAGATGAGAAGGTAGAACAGCAGACGGGGTGACTGCCCCTGGGAATTCTTCAAGGCGGGGATGATGGCTCCCATTCTCCTTAGTGGTCTCCAGAGCAGTTCCCCTGGTTTTCCATTGTCCCTTCACTCTCATTAGTCTTGCCTCACCCGATCAGACATGTAGTCCATCTAGTTCCATGGCCTGCCTCCCAGGAGCGGCCAGCGACTTCTGATTCAGAGGGAGGAGGCTGTCTCTAGAAAGTGCCTGGCAAATTGTGCAGTGCCGAATGTGCCACCTGGACTTGTCCCAGAGGTGGTGTGATGTGGGTTCTTCCCGCTTGAACTTGTGTGCTGCCTTAATTCTGACCACCTCTCAGTTACGTTTGCACAATGATGGTAGGTGAGTGCTAATTGGGTGGAGGGTAAGGGCCAGAGCCCTGACGTCTGTTCATCCTGGATCATTGGCACCCAATGCCACAGAGCAGACTGGAGCGCTACAAAGTAGCTGACTATGGAACTTTACAAACGTCATTGTGGGGAGCCACACACAGATAAATATTGATTTTTATTTCTCCTCTTTGGCGAAGAGCAAATTAATTCCAGCTCACGTTGTTTGTGGCTATTGGATTAATAGGCGGCAGCGCTGCTCCAGCTGGGACAGTGGCATTTCTCTTTATATGAATAGATGTCAGCTTGAAACATCATTTTATCTATACAACAGAGTTGAAATTTGCAGCAAATGCTCTTGCCTTAGGGGAAATGATGTAACTGTTTTACCGCCATGTGACAGGAGCTGGCTTTGGAATAGGGACTTTGAAGGCGCTCAGCATGTGTGATTCATCACAAGGCCTCGACACAGCAGCACAATTATCCTCTGTGAAAGCCAGTTCCCCTCCCTTCTAAACCTCCATCCTATGCAACTGATGGAGTCTAAGGAGAAAATTTGTTTAGTGCTATGTTCTGCCCTGTCCTTCACCCACGGGGAAACAAAGAACTTTCTCCTGCAATGCTGTGTGCTGGTGTTTGTTGCCACTGTGCTTCAAAGGGGGTCTTTCTACAGTATCTCGATACCTACCCCGTAGTGTGTTAATTTGTGTATAATACCTAGAGCTTTGGGTGAGCCCTGTTACATGAGCAGAGAGTTGAAGGGGCTAGTTTCTGAGCAGAGGTTAAGGGAAACCTAGAATGTACAACAATCCACTCCTCTTTTGACCCTGCCCTTCAATGTTTTCCCTGCAAGAAACACCCACCACTAAGTCAGCCATGTTCTGCTGGGAACAGATTATCAACGAGCCTTGGAATGAACCTGTAACCACCCCCCCCCCACCTCCGAATGCAGTAATGGGGTGTATGATGAGCGTGAGTAGCACTTGGAGTGGATAGAACAAGTTAATCCAAATCAGCTTGCATTCCCTCTCCAGCTAAATAACTCCTCTGGCTCCATGTCAGGGACCTGTTTGAAGGAGGGTGGGCTGGTGGCTCTGTGGCTGGGAGGATGTGAGGGGATTGAAGGTTCCACGTTTAACTCGTGAGGACGTGTACATGTGACCAGTAACGGTCCATAAACATACTGGTCTGAATCACTAGGTTTGGCATGTTTGTCCTGTCATCTCTCCTTTATGGCCTTTTCATGAAGGCATGCTATTAAACATCTCGGCACAGAAAATTAACACACATTAAAAGTGTACAAACTTAGCCAAATACAATTTCTCCCGAAAAAAAGAAAGGAATCGATTTTAGAAGACTACTGAGCTGTAGTGTTAATTATAAATGATCGTATAGGCGTTTGGGGGAGAAACCGCAGGCACTATTGATTGGTGCTGGCAAGCATACAGCACTTCCACTATAGCTATGAATTAAACAACGTGAACAAGCTCAATAGTGCTAATGCATACTGTGTCCTTCAGGGTTTTTGCCTCTCTGCTTTAGAGATGTCTGTAGGGTTTGTGGGTGAACAGAGTAAGTTGAGACAATGAGAAGAATACAGATCTGTCAAAAACGTTCAAAAAGTAAATGCTTAAGAGGTACATAAAAAAACAAAGGTAAAAATGACCGTATTGAACAGCAGAAGAGCCATTGTTAAGGGAAGAGAAGAATTCCAGAAAGGGGGAGTCTGATTTCACAAAGACAGCTATCTAGAAGAAACAAACTCATGACCAAAATTTGGCTGCAAAGCCACAGTGAATGTGGGAAAATCCCAAGCAGGAGAGAGGCTTTTTTATAGGAGTTCAAGTAGAAGGTGAAAAGCCAGTGTGGCAACTGCTCCAGAAATTGTTTACTGGTCTGAGGATTGGGACAGCGCCCTCAGGCTGTTATGGAAATGTGATGAGGAAAAAAGCAATCTGTTTCCTCCTACACTTACTGTTAAACAAACTCTCTAGATTTAATACATCTGAGCCTCACACAAGAGCGAAAAGGGGAGAGTAGAAAGAATAGACGAAAACGTGTTTAATTAGAAACTCCGCTTCTGTTAGGGTGTTTGAACTGTGAAGCTCTACCCTTTGATCTGAACCACTGTACATCAGCGGGCAGCTTTCTACCGTCTCTGAATGTGCTGCTGCCATGTGATGCAGCAGGCATCCCTAGCTTTGGTTAGAAAAAGTGAGTTGGATTTGAGGGTTTTTCTGTTCAAGACTCCAAGGGACGAAGTGGTCTAGCTCTAGCATAACTTCCCCACCAGAGCTGGAAAGCAGACACTTTCAGGCCAGGCTCAGGGTACAGTGGTACCCCCTGCTGTCCTGTCCTGTGAGCAACGTGCGAATGGAAATCCCATGAACTTCAGTGGGATTCCCACCTGCAGATCAGGCCCCAAAGCCACAAAAATGGTGTTTGTGGGAGACCAGTCAAAGCCAGTTTGAGTTGCATTTTGCAGAGAAATGTGTGTATTTGTCCCATAATGATGCTCTCTCCTCTGTGGGGGCTGCTGCTTGGATTTGTGGAAAAACATTTTTATGTGGCTCTGGGGCATCTCCTGCTGCTCTGCCTTGTTTGTGGAGGAGCTGGAACAGGAGGGAATAACATACTTTCTGCCTCAGAGTTGGGGAAATCTCTTGTAGGTACCTTTGCAGAGAGGGGTCTTGAGAAGAGGAACGTGGCTTTCTGCATCGGTTCGGGGTTAGCATTCCATGTGCAGGGCTCAGAGGTGAAGATGGTCCAGTGCCACTGGTTGAGAAGCTGACAAAGAGAGGCGGATGAAGGGCTGGGGGCGTGGCCCAGAGAAGATGTCTTGATAAGTGACTAGGGGAGGTAAATAAGAAGGCGCAAGAGCAGAGGTGTAAAAGTGAGGACCGTAAGCTTGGATTTTGGGTGATATGAGGAAGGGGAGCCAGTGGAGAGATTGTGAAGGGGTGAGGTGGTTGGGGGAGAGAGGCACTAGATGGAACACTGGCCTGTTCTTGTGTTCACCATTCAGATGGTGGCATGTCAAGACTTCCCACCACATGAATGCTTAGCAAGCGTGTACGCGAGCAGTCCCTGCAGTCTGAGTCCGCTATAGTCACACTGGGGCCTCCCAATTATCTCCCTCCCATTCCTCTAAACAATGTAATTTTGCCACTTTAATAATCTGAAACTCAAGCTGGGTTCTCCCTAACTGCAGCAAATCAGAGCCCCAAGTCCCTGTCCGTCTGCCCCTCCCACCAGTGCTTGTCATGTCACAGTAGTGTTAGATGCAGATCTAGCAGGGAGGTGAATTGGCAGGGGTCACAGTTCGTTTAAAAGCCATTCTCTGAATGCTAGGTGAAGATGTTTGCAACTTCTGAGAGTGCCTCCTTCCAAATCTGTGGGGGTTTCTCTCTCCCACTGGAGCCCTGCTAATGCAGTGGGGGAGGGAGGGGGGAATACCCCAACACTCTTGCTCCGACAGCTTCCTGGGGGGTGCGGAAGGCTGGCAGCTGCACTGAAATTTGGAACTTCACAAATAATTTGACATCCTGTGAGCTAAAGTAGCTAAACTTCCTTTCAGTCAGATCCCTCCTGCCTTCACCATGCTGCTCTCCCTCCTGTGGAGGTCTCCTAAGAACTTCTGTGACATGAATCTTGTGGCTCCTGCCACGTGAAATGCAAGCTGCCCCCTCCAGGCTGGGGTGTGTCCTGAGAGTTTGCGCAGCACGGTCAGTTATTTTTTGATGAGGGCAGAGCGTGTTTCGCTGTTATTACTGATGGGAGAGATTGACATAACTGACTTCATTTCTCAGGTCTTCTCTTATTATTCTGGATTGACCTTGCCATGAAATCGGTGCTTTCCGTTTCCACAGAGAATGTCTCTACTGTCCGAGGGCTGGATTGGCTGCGTGACGCTGTTTTGTGAGGTTCTGAGCCCTGACAGTATCCACAACCATTTAACCTTTTACAAATGTTTTAAAGTGTCGCTAGAGCATCGGCCTTGCAAGGAGACGGAGCTCCCCTCACAAAGGCCACCTCAGTGTGATTACATCTGAAAACGGCTCCATGGAGGAAATGTTCAGAACATCCTCCTTTATCCTGCGGCTTGGAAAGATGAAGCTCATATTCAATATGGGGAGTTCCAGATTTTGACTAGACAACACACAAGGCAGCACGGCATCCTGGGCGGGGGGTAGTGGCCAGAGGCTTCGCTCCCAGTTTCAAGGGAAGAGCTACTAGCACAAGCCACAGGAGAAGCTCTTGGTTTTTATAAGCAGTGGCATCATGCAGGTGGGCTAAGAAATCCAACCCCGCCCCCCGGGCAGCAGACAGTTGTGATCTTCAAAGTGCTTGTCCTGAAATTCACGCAGAAGGGGAGCCCTCTCCCAGCCCTGCTGCCTGCTGGAGCAATTCCTGATTTTCATTTGCAGGTCCCTCACCTTTTCTCTACAGTATCAACCTACGCCTTTCGAAGGAAGGTGTGGAGGAGGAGACATGTACCACGGCTGTCGGGGCGGACAGGAAGCATATAGAAGAGTTTGTTCTCATTTTAGTATTAGCATTAGGCTTTATTCCTACATCCAGAACAGGAAGTGGCTTCTGCCTTGTATTTAATCTCCCCTCTGTGCTCATCCTCTTTATTTTATGCTAAGATGCAATATTTACTCAGGTCTTTGCCCCACTCCTCTTTGCAAAACGATAAGCATATTTCAGTTAGTCAGGTGAATGATAAGGCCACGGAGAATGGATTATTGATTTTCACTGGACTCTACTGATTTGCTGGGTCAGTTTTAGTGGGTTTTAACATGCTCATGCTTACATTTGTCTGATTAAATACCATTGCATAATTTACAAAGCACTTTGCAGCTGCTGCTTCTGCATTATGAAGAGCCAGCCAGACTCTCAGTGTGAACCTGGGAGAGGAGGGGAGGTGTATGGCTCCACTCCAGCTAGCCAAGCCCCATCAAGGAAGGGTTCTGACTTTACCAGTGTAATAAAGCTGCAAACAGTTAAATGTGACCGCTGTAACAAGCAAGTGGCTGTGGAATCCGAGCAGAACAGGAGGATTTCTGCCCAGGACCCCTCTATGCAAATAAAATTTACTTCCACAACAGACCTTTGTGTACAATTTAACTCAGTGAACCCAACAGCACAGTGGTTCTCAACCTGCGGCCCAATCAGCACAAAGCTGCAGCCTATGTGACATCCTCAGGGCCATACGGGTAGCATTGGATGCAGCCCCCATAACACGCTGTGGTCCACTTATGCGGTCCCTGATGGTAAACAGGCTGAGAACCACTGCAGCAGCAGGATCACAGCCTCTGCTATTACTTACTCCTGGTGAGTTTCTACTTATTTAGACCTAGCCGTGTCTCCATGGTTCTTATAGCAAGACGGCAACAGAAAACTGGCTGTAGATTTCCCCCTTAGTGAGAGTGGCTGCGATTGAATCTCTTTAAACTCTTGGCCGAGTTATAAGATGCCACTAGCACTATCCCAGCCCGGCCTCCTGTTCTTGTAGACAACTGTCTTTCCCCTAGGAGCTATGTTACTGCCCATACAATTCCATTCTGAGAGGAGCTGCTCTACGCTGACGTCTGTCCCGACCGGATTGTGAGCTGCAGATGGGAATGTGGGCAGGAGACACTGACAGTAGCTGAGAACTGCACTTGCATTACAAGATGCCATTAGGCTGCAGGACACTTACAATTTCCATCTCGGATGCTATGTCGGCATCAAATTAAATCCCTCTGCCAACTGGACTCCATCACTCAGCCAGGTCATGATGGGACACAGTGCAGAGCCTTGGCCTTCGCGTGTGTCTGTGTCCCCCTGGAGACCTGGGGGGAGGGTGGTTCTCATGCTGCAGGTCCCAGAGCCCCGGTTACCATAGGTACCACTGCAGAGCAGTCTTCACTTGCTCGGCCTAAGGGCTATAGGGTGTAGCTTTGTGTGCACTGGCAATGGCTTCATGTTGCTTGGGTCTAAGTCACTATCTCACACTACAGTACTTGCGTGGAAGAGCTGGAATCCCATCTGTGGGTCTAGATCAGTCTCTGTTCTAGGGGCCTGGTCTTGTTGTGCAGACACGGGAGTGGGACTCAAGACCTGGGTTCAATTCCTGGTTCTGCCATTCTTCCCGTGTGACCTTCAGCCAGTCATATGATCTGTACCTCCATTTCCCTATCTTTAAAACGTGGTTAATACTTTCCTACCTTACAAGGAAACGGAGGATAAATTAATTTGTTTGAGGCTCTCAGTTACTATAGTGTGCTGTGAAACGGAGAGGATGTGGCAGTTCTGTTGGGCAGGGGAAGACACAGATGTCCTGCCATAATCTGAGCAGCTTTGCCTTGTGCATCTGAATGCTGCATCCCTACTAGCACCTGCTCTCCTTCCAGAAAAGGTCAGGCATGAAAGTTGATGTCACTTTCTTCCTTCGATAGAACCATCTCCACTCCTCCCTCCACTGAAATGCAGCAGCTGTGTATGTAAGAGCGAACCTTCCCACGGGTGCATCTGCCAGGTTATCTATCTGCCAACCTACAGCACAAATCAATGATGCTTGTTTTGCTACTATTTTGAGCGCACACAGTGTTTTAACAAGATGGGAACAAGTGCACTTGCTGTAAAGAATGCATGGTAAGCGAGGTCGCTTGCATGAGCATCAGTGATGGGACTAGGAGGGAGGCAGGCAGTTTAGTGTGCTTGGCACCACAAGTTTGGTCATAGAATGCTACATTATTGGGTCATTACCATTATCTAACATTTACATTGTGGAAGCACCTGAAGGCCCAGGAGTGGGGTGCAGACGACAATAAAAATTGGGGTGCCATTATGTAAATCAATGGTGTGTCCTCATGTGAAATACTTTGTGCATCATTGGTTCCCCCCCCTTTCCGAAAGGATAGGGCAGAATTTGGGGCATGGGAGAAGATTGGAGAAGCATTCCAGAAATGGTTAGGAGGCCTGGAAAAATTCTTCTAGAAAGAGACATTGAAAAGTTTGGGGTTGTTTTCCTTAGAAAGGAGACAAGAGGGGATGTGAGAAAAGTCTATGGCATATCGAATGGTCTGGAGTAGACAGGAGACTGGGGGATTTTGTTCTCCCTAACACCACAAGGGGACATTCAAGGAAATTCTTCATCATCATGGCAAATCCCACAGGAACGTTGCCTCCTTGCAAATCGAGCACCATTCTCTTGCAGCAAGAAGTGAACAAACAGGAAGGGACAAATCTGGTAGAGGGGAAAACGCTGGGCTTGAGCTTTTTGCAAGGTTTGCTTAAAACAAAGACTGCCAAAAATATACACTATTGTGCTCTCTTAAATGGACCCAAGCTAAGAGAATAAGAGCAGGATCCAAAGGCCACTAATATTCGTATTCTCTGAGTCCTAGTTTGGCTTCCTCACCATGATTAAGGGCCTGTGGTTTGTTATGACTTGGGCAAGGCATGGAGATCTGGGGAGGCAGTTGTAGGCAACTGCATGCTGCAGACCCTGGTTCCCTATTTCAGTGCATCATCCTGCAGCTTCCCCAGCATTCTGGTGAGTGCCAGGAAGGCCGACAAGGAGAGAACAGCTGCTTCAGTGACAAGATTTCTCCCGATCGCTCTATTTTTGCTTCCAAGAATTCTGACCTGACCAGGCTTAGGAGACTTGGCTTGCATCCCATACAGAAGTAGTGTTGACAACGGCCAGGCAGTTGTTAGTTTTTTGCATGGCTGTAACGTTGTGCAAGAATCCTATTTAATTTGGGTTTTCAGAGAGAAGAGCGGATTCACTGTCCTTTTACAAATAGGGAAACAATCCTCATTTTAAGGTTGAACGCTGCACAAGATGCTATCGATACCCACTGCAGCAAAGCTCCTCTGCTGTACAGAGCTGAGAACGGGCAGCAGCTCATTGCAGCGCCTGCAATACTGACTGTAAGCAATGCTTCCGTTTCTGCCAGCAGCTTAAGAGAAGATGTCTCTTACCGCGCAAAAAAGAAGAGTTACAGACCTCTGGGAACGTGGCACATTAGTCTTGGGAAAGCGCAGAGCTGGAAGTCTCTCCCGTGCTGAGCGGGACTTGCAGTCTAAGCTGTGACAGCATTTTGTTGTTGTTACTGGACACATTTGGGGAAGCTTGTTGGCAAACTCTGCTCCATTCTTTCCCCTGATGCTCTTGGTTTGCTTGGCTGGTATTGGGTAAAGCACTCTTGGAGGAGGTCTCACAGACATGTGCTCTGATTCGACACTGAAAGTCTATGGCTACTGAGCATGCTTCTCCTCTTCCCTGGGTGCACATGTACCTAGAACTGAGACAGGACATTGCAGGGATCAGGACTTAAAAATGTGGGTTTGGGGCAATTCCTGAAAGGCCGTTTATGTAACATTTAAAAAAGAAAAATTTCTCTCAGTTGCATGTTAGACCACAACTCTGCCAGCCAGCAATCCATACCTATGCCAGACTCCAGACAGCACAGAGAATGGTCAGCTGAACTTTGCTCTCAAGGAAGAGGAAGGATTAATAAGATGCTTCATGCCCCACTTTGATTTGACTTCCAGGGCGATGTGAATTCCAAAAAGACTTTGCAATAGATGAAAATCTGCCTTTCACTTTGTGTTGCCTGAGCATTCCATTGCCCTATTAATAAATGTCATCCACAGCTGATGCTGTATCTCTGGTACTTTGTCCTAAGATCACAATTGTAGCTGCCAGTATTCTATCACAGTAAAAAATTAATGAACTCCACGGAGTGCCCTGGAATAATCTCTTGTAAAAAGAACAATCTCAGCAGTGAACTCCTTAACAACGATAAGATAGGGGTGTTTTGTGGGACTGTGCAGCTAGGAAGTTTAAAAGTGATTACGTTTAAATATTCAGGAAGCTGATGCAGGCATAGCAGACAGCAGCACCTCCCAAATGAGAGGAAGGCGAAGCCAAGCAAAGCGTGGTGCCGAAAGTTCTGTTCTGCTCACATGTTCGGCTTGAACTCCAGCTAAGTCGATCTCATTGCAGCCCCTATTGGCTCTGTTGTGGGAGCTACCTCCAGCTGACACAGGAGCTGTCCAACATAGCAAAGGGGTCCCGACTGGAGCTCCTGCTCCATAAGCAGTGCAGGAAAGCGCATAGATCCAAGTCTGTCTGGCTGATTCCTCCATGACTCTCTCACATTTGTTTTCAGGCTTCTCTCGTCCCAAATGCTTTCAGGGTCACCACTGAAATTACTTCCTTGTTTAGTTGAACCTCAAAGGTAATTTACAGAGAACACATGGGAACCAAAAGTTGTTTGTAAAGTTTATTGGGTTTATATTCTTATCATTCAGTATCGATGACTATATTATACCACTTCACCACCCACAATCCATCTCCTGTGTTGATAAAGCCATACTTCTCCTATTTGCCCAGGCATGCAGCTTTGTGGCTTGATTCTCATTTACAATGAGTCTCTTTACACCACTCTGGCAGTGTGAAGGGGCCTTAGTGTAAATGCTCTTGTTGTCATCGTTGGCTCTTCCCTTTTTCAGTACCTCCCTCCCATTCAGACTGTCACTAAATCCTACTGCTGTGTCTGTGTCATCCCTGGAACTTTCCCTGTCCCTCCTGACTCGTAAAACCCTGGGCCATGCATTATTCATTGCCTGCCTCATCCTGCAGCCCCCTCCTCCTTGTCCTTGCTGAGAGCCCCCTTCCTGCCCCCCCCCATTGCTCTCCTCATGCCTCTCCAACCTGCTGTCGCTAAAATCTGGCAATTGCCCAACTCTTTCCTTGACTCTGCGGATAGATTTCTGAACACTGAGACCCAAAGCAAAGAGGGCCTCAGGAACTGGGAAAGGCTGATCACTAACAACCGCTTTGTTTGCTTGTGCTGCCAGAACTCGGCTTGCCATAACAGTCTGTCTGTCTCTTCACAGCTTGCCCTACTGGATTTTATAAGCTATCCCCCCGACTCCCTCTCTGCTCTCCTTGCCCCGAGCACAGCTTCACACATCGAGAAGCCTCCACGTTCTGCACGTGTCAGAAGAACTACTCCCGGTCCCCATCAGACCCGCCATCTGCCTCCTGCACCCGTACGTCTCTCTCAAGCAACATCCGTGGTTCGGTAACTGGAAGGGAGAGAGAGGAGCCAGCCAGATCTGCCGCATGTGCATGCGTGCGGCCAGTGCCCTGGGACTGGCCAGGCCCATGGCAGGCCAAGGAGCTGCCCCCCACCCCGGTGGCTAGGCCACCAGCACCCAGGCAGAGCCGCTTGCCCTTGGTAGCCGTGTCCCAGGGCATTAGCATCACCGGGCATTATTCTGGGTATTTCAGTAGCACTCACAAGGAGCTAGGTGCTTTCCAAACAGATAGGAAAAGCCAGGCCCTACCGCAGGGAGCTCACAGTCGGAGGTTACAAGGCCTGAAATCTGAGGCTATGCCAGTAAGGACTGCAGGCATTACCCCAATAAAACTAGGGCAAGCTTGTATAGACACAGTCTAGCCTGGCACACTTTTTTAATTAAATGGCATCAAGTTAATTAAATTTGATTAATAGATACTACGGTGATGGGCACTTTAGAATTGCTTATATAATAAGAAGCAGACTTCGTGGTTTGACTGACAGCTAGCATGAGTGAGATGTGTCTTATTCTTGGCCTCTCTGCAGAGCCAGATGGCTTGGCTCTAAGCTATTTCACGGTGGGAACCCAGCAAAGCGTGGAGCAGTGTGAATAGCTGGCATGTGTAAAGTGTCGGCAGGTATCAGACACTAAGGGTATGTGGGCACTGCAAGAACGGGTGTGTCCTTAATCGGGGTTAAAATAGCAAAGTTACGGCGTCTTGGCTTTTAACTCCAGTTAGCAGCTTGAGTTCAACCCCATGCTTCCCTACAGGCTTTCATTTAAGCTGCTAATGCAAGTTAAAAGACAAGCTGCTGTGTCTTCACTGCTATGTTAGCCTGAGTCCACTAATGCAGATTAGCTAACCTGAGTTAAGAGCACACCTTCCTCTGCAGTGTAGACATACACTCAGACTGCAGGGAGACTGATCATTAATCCCGTGCTGCCTTGCTCATCGCTTTCTTTACAACGTTGCTTCAGTGTGGACACTCTCCGTGCTGCATCTCCAGCACATATTGCACGTGGGCGAGGTTGCGGGACCCCTTGTGTGACTGGATGGCATTACGATTGCCAGGCTCTCTTGGATCCAGCTTTACCTCTGCCATTCTGTATTTCCCCTGCATTCCAGTGGCAGTGCCAGTGTGGTGTTATCTGTGATGGGCCTGCACTGGTGCTGCTGGTGGCTGCACCCAGTGCCCATGCAGTGAAACGCTCACTCTTCTGCTTGCAGGTCCCCCATCTGCTCCAAGGAATCTCATCTACAGCCTGAAGCAGTCCACGCTGGTTCTGGAATGGAGCGCGCCAGCAGACTTGGGCGGCCGGACCGACGTCACCTATAACCTCCTTTGTGACCGCTGCTCGGTGGCTCTCCGGCAGCAATGTGAGCAGTGTGGCAGCAGCGTTGGCTTTGTGCCCCAGCAGACCGGATTGGTGGACAGGACCGTTACCCTGGTGAACTTGCTACCACATGTTAACTACACTATCCGTGTGGCAGCTGTCAATGGCGTCTCTGATTTCAGTGACTTGTCAAAGCCGCAGTACGTGGAAGTGAACATCTCCACCAGTTTCACAGGTACGAGCCACCCCTGGCTGCACTTGCTGCTTTACTCCCCCTCTGCTCCTTCCTGTGAGCTTCTGAAACGTGCACTTTGTGATGCAAGAATCCTGAAGGGGTAAAAAGGGAGCGCTGTAGAGAGCGTCCCCCGCCCAAATCCAGTGAATGAACCTCCCCCAGCCCACTTGCACTACGAATAAGGTTCCAATCTTAGCCCTTGGCTGCAAAGCCCACAGCCACTGGCTTTAACTCCCCTCCGTTTCTATGAGCTGCACCCAACAGCTGGTGGGATGGCTGGACACGCAGAGCTGGAAATAAACTATAAAGCTGGGCAGGGCTCTGTAGGTAGCTGTTCTTTAATACAAGTAACTAGTGAAACCAGCAATGCCTTGCCCCTTTAAGGGCTAAGCAAAACAGAGCCCACCTAAAGGGTGGACAGGAAGGGGACGGCTCAGCCTGCTAGACAGCGCTAGGACTGTCTCCCGTCCGCCTCAGTGACTCCCCCAGCTTTCTGCTGACTCCAATGGGAGCTGCCTGGCTACATGCAGTGCCTGTCTGGCCAGCGAGGCGTGCAGCTGACTGCGGAGTATTGTCCAGCATGGCAGTGGCATAGAATGAAGTTAGATGGCTTGGAGTTCCTACCATTTTTGTTAATGTAATGCTCTCCTGGAAAGCCCAAGGTTTTCTGAGCAACTCTGCAGCTCTGAGCCCCGGGACCCCCGGGGAGGAACAGTCAGGTTAGCACGCTGCAGCGCCCATCTTTACAGAAGGGGCGTGGGTCACTTTCACTGCTGGGCCAATATGCTCCTCTTGAAGCAAGTGACATATACAGGAACCACTGGGCCTGATATGCAGGTGTGTGATCGAGAGCAGCTGTTTCTGGAATCCCAGAGATGCTCTGAGGTCATAGTGCTGGGACGTGACGTTCCTCGGCAGAGCTCCTGGGAATGCCTGGTTGGATGTTGTCTCCCCAGTAACATGAGACCATTTGCCCCTGGAACTGGCCTGTCCAGCACCGCAGCCCGTGCTCCGTGCCGAGCCGTCAGGGTCTGGGCTGGTGCTAGCTGAGGGAGCAGCAGTTTCCATAGTCTCTGAAAGAACTGCTGACCCGTAAGCACTCACTGAGAGCGCTGGGCTGGGGGATACAGTGCGCAGGGCTGAGTAGTCACTTCACAGGTCCCTGCATTCCAAATGTGCTGGCCATGTTCCTGTCCTAGTCCATTTCCTGGCACCTTTACCAGGAAGCCAGAGATCCTCTCGTTTGTCTACCTGCTCTCATGATCTGCTAGGAGTTTTTCAAAGATGGCTGAGCGAGCCGGAGGGGTTGACACGCCTGAGCTGGTTTTAACATAGCTTTGGCTGCTGGGAGGATGTGATTGCCATGGTGATTGCTCACGTACAGCTCGGCCAGTGGATTTCCCCAGTGTGAGGACTTGACAATGCCGGCCCCCACCTCCTCCCGGGGCCTCTCACCTTCACCCCGTCCGCTGGATACTCAGGGTCACACAGATACTACAGCAGTGATGAGGACCGTACCAGTGCCTAGGCAGATAGATGGGAAGAGACCAGGGCAGCTCTGTGACACTCGGGCTGGGTTTTCATTGCTAGAATACAGAGAACAGAAGCTTGCTGGGTTTAGAAAAGCCCATTGCTCAGCAGTGAAGATGGCCAGTCGTTCCTCTGCTACAGACAGGGCTGGATGAATGCAGGGGCTTTAGGGGTTGCAGCCCAGGGCCGCAGGCTAAGGGGGGCCCTGGCGCAGCAGGGCTCAGGCAGGCTGCCTGCATGCCGTGGCCTCACGCTGCTCCTGGAAACAGCCGGCTGCTGGCACATCTCTGTGGCCCCTGGTTGGGGCAGAAAGGCAGCTCCGCGTGCTGCCCCTGCTCCCAGGGAATCGGCAGGTGGGAGCTGTGGGGGAGGCACTTGTGGGCTCAGGCAGCTCACGGAGACACGCTGTCCCCCTCCCACCGGGGGCACGCCACCCGGCCGCTTCCGGGAGCGGTGGTAGCGGCCAGCCTGCCTGAGCCATGCTGTGCTGCCGGTCGGGAGCCACCTGTGATAAGACCCCGCACCTTCTCCTGCACCCCAAGCCCCTGCCCCAGATCCAAACTCCCTCCGGACCCCGCACCCCCTCCTGCACCCCAACACCCTGCACTAGGTCAGAATCCCTCCTGCACCAAACTCCCTCCCAAAAAGAAACTAATATAACAGCTGTTCTAAGGTAAGACGTAGGCGATTTTGCATTAACTTAACTATATTCTACATGTTTTAAGACTGAAATATAACCACAGAACGGCTTTATGTTAATTAAAAGGCAAGTTTAGTATAGCGTTAATAGCCTCAATGCCATAATTGTGATCATTTTGTTTTAAATTCGGAAAAAGACTTGGAGACAGGGGCCCCACATAATCTAATAGCCCTGGGCCCACAGGAGAGTTAATCCAGCCCTGTCTGCAGAGCCCTTAGCTCTCCTTGTACTGTGCTATTTCAAAGCTACACAAGGCTATTCTGACGGTGAGGTTCTGAGCTCCATGGAGCTGAGAGTCCATTGCATGATTAAGTTACAGTCTGAATTTATGGATCACAAAAGTGTCTTCAGGGAATCAGTTCTTGCAACCCAGCCACGTGAAACTCCTTAACAGAGAGTGATTCAGCAGCTGGCTGTCCCATAGGACTAGGAGAGCGTTAGAATTATTGGTTACATTGTTTTCTCCAGGCCACGTTTCAGGGCACAATTTCCCATTGTAAATTTCTTCCTTCTCCTTAGGGGCTCACACCTTTAATTTCCTGACCTGAGCAGAACTGAGGAGCCTTTCTGTCTGCATGCCAGAGCCCTTCCCTAGTGGAGAGGGGCTTGTTCTCATTGCTCCAATCCAATTATATTTCTGCAGGTCCCTCTCCATGATTTAAACCTCCTCAAGGCAAGCCCGCGATGGCTTGTTGTGTCCTTGTCTCTCCCTCTGTTGTTGTTAATTTGCATGAAAATCCATTCCCCAGCCACAGTTAATGGAGATGGCTCATCTCCATGTCCCTCTCCATAGGAATTGGCCAACAATTTAATCTTGAGAGATTAAACTTGGATCTTGTTATGAATAATTTCCCCACTGTTTGATCAAATGTTTTTGCTCACGTAGCTGCTTTTCCTTTCCTCACTCAGTCATTTCTGTGACTGTGCAAGGCCAACATGGACCCATCCTTCCGTACAGGAGACCTCTTCTGGCCAGTGGAGGGTCCTAGCTTGGTAAAAAGCTTTTAGTGCCTGAGCTCATGTTAACCCCGTAGGTCCATGTCAGGCAGTCAGATGGCTTGATTCAAAAGTAGAAAAAGTCAGATTAGCCCCCAGGGAAATGCTGTGGCTGCAGGAGAGCTTGTTAGGGGAGCTCTCGGAGAGGCGAGGGTGGGAGGAAGGTGTGTTTGAGCCACTCACAGGTCACTGACTGACAGATTCTTGCTGCCATTGGAAAAAGACTCTTTCCTGGCTTGGCAGCAAGCAGGCAGAATGTGTTTCCGTGTTGCTTTGACTTATCCACAGGTGGGAAGCCAGCACTGGTCACAGCTGACAAGTGGGGAAGGACAAGAGGGCTGATTTGCAAGTTTCCAGAACCAGAGTGTATTAGACACAGGGACTGGGTGAATCTGTTGGCTGAGAGGGATGAGAAACAGAGAGAAGTTTCTCTAAAACAGGGGCTCTCAACCTTTCCAGACGACTGTACCCCTTTCAGGGTCTGATTTGTCTTGTGTACCCCCAAGTTTCACCTCACTTAAAAGCAACTTGCTTACAAAATCAGACATAAAAATACAAAAGTGTCCCAAGCACACTAGTACTGAACAATGGCTGACTTTCTCATTTTTACCATATAATTATACAATAAATCAACTGGAGTATAAATCTTGTACTTTTCAGCGTACAGTATATAGAGCAGTATAAACGTCATTGTCTGTATGAAACTTTAGTTTGTACTGACTTCGCTAGTGCTTATTATGTGGCCTGTTGTAAAGTGAGGCAAATATCTGGATGAGTTGATGTACCCCCTAGAAGACCTCTTTGTACCCCCAGGGGTATGTGTCCCCCTGGTTGAGAACCACTGCGCTAGAGGAGTTCCCACAAAGGTCTCCCAGCAGAGGGCGGTGGGGAGACAGGTGCTCTCAGAATCTGTATCCCGAGCTATTATGTCCTACAGGATGAGACTAAGACAAAGCTAGGACAGCAACTCTTCTGCAAGATCCATCCTCCTCTAGTGAGAGAGAAGCAAGTGGCAACACAAGTCAGATTATCATACGCCCCAGGTGTGTGTACGTAACATGTCCCTTCTCCTTGGTTAATGGGAATCCTGGGTGCTTCTCGCAAACTGCTTAACAAATACATGACTCCTAAAGAAACTGAAATCCAGACAAAGAATATGGCAGAAGTAATCTCGTAAACTATCCCAAATCCATGTCTCTTGTCAAGCCGCTGAGATTCCAGGTGCAGATGGCAATACAGAAATTAGCTAACCAGCTGAGACTCCTGCACCATTTGTGCTGAAACGGACTTTTATCTAGGTGGTGGGAATCCATGGAATTGCTAGATTGGAATGGCTGATTTTGTTCTTTTTGTGTTTGGTCTTTTGGGGGTTGTGCTGAATTGCAGGAGACCCAATTCCTCTGTTTTGATATGTTGTGTAAAAAATAACTGTGATAATTAACTTGTGCCCACCAACCAAGAAGGAAAGGAGGGCACCTTCCCACACCAAGGTGGCTTACAAGTCTGACTTGCCTGCAACATTCCTGCAAGATAAAAGACCAGCCTTCCTTGGTGAAATCCCTGCACCTGTGTGCGCTCTGCTCTGGGGTGGTCAGACGGGAAGGGCAGCAAAACTCATTTTGAATGTGCAATCCAAACCCTGGGCATTGCAGTCACAGTGCTCTGGGCCTCCGCTTTGGTTAACAAGCTGTCACTTGCAATTTTCTGTGAGCCTTGATGTTGCCGCAGGAGAGCAGCTCTGTGCCCCCAGTTAAAGTGGGCTATTAATGCACTGCAGAGCATGAGCCCATTCTGCGAACTCTCTCCTGGTGATATGGGTAGGGCTGAAGTTCACACCTGGGGTTCTCTGCAAGCAGCTCCCTTTGTGGGGAGGGATGTGCTTCCCTGTGCTGCCAGTGGAACATCCCTTACATAAGGGAAAGACAGTGACCAGAGGAGAGCTCCGGGGCTGTTTATATTTGCTCCTGCCTGCCTGGGGAGAGCTGTTTCTTTTACAAGGGCTTTTAAACTACTGGTCGGATCCTGAATGTGCACTGGTCTTGGTCGAGGTGCAATAGAAAAGAGCAGTAACCAGGGTTTTGGGACTATAGTTCGTCGCTCTGAGCTGTTCTTAAGAGACTGGGTCCGAGAATCGCTGAACTCCCGCTATTTCAGAGCAGCAGAGACTTCGGAGACGTGTGTTGGACTGAGCCAGGCACAGGGAGGCTGTAAGGGGGTGGGGGAGGGAATGAGCTAGTGTCCTTTAAGTCCAGCTTCCCCTCTGGCCTCCCACCTGCCTCCTTTCTGGGTATTCTGCCTTAGAGCCTGGGTACCTGTGCGGCATGCTCTGGCTCTGAGTCTGGAGACAGTGAGAGGCAGGAGGCCTTTCAAGGCAGCATGCTTAGCACATGTGAGGAATCCACCGTATGGCTGGGGACCCTCGGGTACAAAACCAGCAGCAGTGGCGGCCGCACTGGGGTCACAGAGTTATCGGTGGCGGCAGCGCTGAGAAGCTCTTTCATGTCTCAGTTGCTGCAGAGTTATGAGACCCTTCTAGGTTCCTGGAGCACCTGTGAGAAGGTTGAGCCTGAGCATCCCCATCTCTTGTTCCCTTGTCGGGTGCCTCAGCAAGCCCAGAGCTTTCGGACCATTCCAGGCCTCAGCTAGTCTGCTTCACAGGTGAAGAGCATCCTGACTGTGGGCCTGGAAAGAAGCAAAGGGCCTCAGGCTTCCTACATTGCTGAAGTGAGCTGTAGCTCACGAAAGCTTATGCTCAAATAAATTTCTTAGTCTCTAAGGTGCCACAAGTCCTCCTCTACATTGCTTCAGTTACTATCCGAGCACAGATGCACGTGTAGGAGGCTCACTGAGCTAAGGAAGGGGCTGTTCTCTTTTTGGCATGAGCCCTGTAAGTTAGGGTTGTCGAGGACTCGTCAGAACAGGCGTATCTCCAGCTTTGTCCTGAACTGCCAGAGCTGCTCTGATTTCCCATGATAGCGCAGTGTGGACCTGCTCTGTGGGAGCAGAGAAGTGTGGAAAGAGAGACGCCAGGACCAACTGGAAGATGCAGAAGCAGAGGAGACCTTGTTCATGGCTGGGACGTGGCAGCTTCAGGGGAGGAGATCTGCAGCAGCAAAGCTCCGGCTGCGGATATACAGATTCAGAGGAAAACTTAAAAAAAGAAACCAGGTCTTATTTAGCTGCCAGGTCCCTGTTCCTGTAAATATAGCTTTGACTAAAGCCTTCAGCTCTAACCACTTCCCGCCCCTTCAGTGTTCACAAGAGGTTTCATTAACACGTCTCCATTGTGTCTGCAGATGCAGTTTAGTCCACAGGAGGCAAAATTAATACTGTGTTTTTTCTAATCTGGCCCAGCATGGGGCTAAGTAAAAGTGTTTAAAGAGAGAATGGAGCCGCTTACCTGCGGGGAGGAGTGCATTAACCATGCAAATGTACACTGTAGGACAAGGTCCTTTACATTCCCGGCAGGGACTGGGTTCTGTCTTTTTTAAATTTGTTGCAAATTAATAGTGCGGCCATTGCTGAAATACATTCTAATTTCTGTGTCTGTGGGGATGTGATTTGTGCCCAATTAGGGCCTGGCAGGGAAGCTTTATGTGGCCACACGTGGCTGGCATGCTCCTGACCACCCTGCCTGGACAGGGTGGTAACCGGGTAACCAGACTTCTCCTGGCCTATTGCACAAGTGTGAGGAGATACCAGGTCAGTCTCCTGCAGAAACACCTGTGGGGCTCTTTCCTATCTGCTCAGAGGAGAGAGGACCTTGGTTTTTAGTGTCTATTTTGAAAGAGCCTCCCAATGAAATGCATGGAGCTTCATTTACAGCTTAGATGGCAAGTTCCTTGTGGCACGAACTGTCCTGTGCAGTGCTCAGTTGGCCGAGGAAACAGTTCATTACCCCAGACAGGCTGTTCTGTGGAATGTGTGAATTATTTTGCTCGGTTCCCTGACCTTCTCCCCACTTATCTCTAGTCTCCAGCAGGAAAGTGCTGGCATCTCCAAGTGCTCGCGCCAGTCCTAGCGCACGCTCCCTCGGCGTTTCCTCACTGATTTCAGACTCCCTTGGAACCGGCATGGGGGCTGGCCACAGGCTCCCCTTTGTCACGGTTCATCTGGATGTGCCAACAGTGGCAGGAGATGCAGCTGGACTGTATTAATGAGGGAAACTCCCTCCTGGATTTGAGTAAACCTGAGGTTTAGAACTATAATTACAGTGCTCTATCTTCACCAGCCAATAACTACTCAAAGGGACACTTATTAACAAGGAAATTCAAATGTCCTCGTTCGTACCGGTACAGGGAGAACCATTAGGTACCAAGCAGGAGCTGGGCACAGCCCGCGTTACAGCAGCAGCTCAGCAAATAAAGGGGAGCCGCTGTTACCTGCAGAATTCCCAACAGGCCTTGGCTTCTAGCCAGCTGACTCAGCTGAGCTGCCCTGCCCAAAGCTGCCGTTCAGTCCTGGCTCCCAGGTGCTCCTCACATACCTGCACTGGTCATTGCTGCTGGGTACGTGGATTCCGTTGCTGCTGCGTTTTAATGGGCAGCTTTTCTAAATACATTAAAACAAATTCAAGGGCTTTGTTTGTACTAGTCCAGCACAAGCCATGCCTTTGAGCACTAGCGTCACTCTCTGGATCTTCTGGAGGGAATGCTGTCTCCTGCGGTGGGAAAAGAAGTCAGGACTCCTGGGTTCTATTTCTGGCTCTGCCACAGGTTTCCTGTGTGAATTCCCCTGTCTGTGCCTCACCATCCCCATCTGTAAAATTGGTCAGCATGATTACCCCAATCTCCCAAGGTGCTTGTGTCTGTCAAGCGCTTGTTTGCTGAGCACTCAGTTCTCACTGAAGTCAGTCCCCCTGCTCCCAGGCTCTATGTGTTTGATTTTCAAATACCCTATGGAGTGAGAAGTGGGGTTATTCCTGGTAAATTCACTTCTTCTGCCCCGATATCTGGTCTGCGTGCATAACTGGGCAAACTACCAGGGCAGGAGAGTCAGTGCAGTGCCTTTCAGGGACACTAAGCACTAGATTTATGGCTCTTTTCAGAGTTCATTTAATGTCACAGCCTGGAGTTCTCTGCAGCCAATTCACACAAATTAACAGGTGTGAATTAGTGTTTGTGGCTTAAACTTCTGCTGTGTGTCCCTGTTGTCATTCAGGCTTTGTCTTGCCTCTCTTATGGCTGCTGAACACAATCGGACCTCAGGTATAGAGTGTGCAATGGCTGAATGCTGATTTTTGTAAAGCAGTTCACAAGATAGGAGTGAATAGTTCCCAGCATCACACATCCCCAAGCCATCTTTTCTTTGGCATGTCTCTGTGGCTGTTGGGCTCTGTCCAAGTTCAGAGAGATCAGCTGCCTTTCCACAATGTTAGCTCCAGCATTCGTTCTCTTCCCTTCCTGCCTTCGCTTTGGAACCCTCACGCTAATTTCTTTGGATGGTTTTGGAGTGTGACTTTGGTTGCAGGCTGGATGTGGTTTGCTTCGTAGCTTTGACTCCTGGGGGTCCTGAGCTCTGCCCCTTTGGGCTAGGGCTCTGTCCCGTACTTCTCCCCTCCCTCCCCGCAGTGTGATAACTTGGAGTGTGTAGCTTGACTTGTGCTTATTACACGTGTTCTCCCTGCATGCCAAATGGCAACAGAGACAGACAGAAAATGTCTGTGGAGAATAATATTATCCTCTAAAGATTTCCTGAAGGGCCCCTCTCAATTCCTTATCCATTAAATCACACGTTAAAAGTTCTTTTGCATAGATACCGTAAACACCATTAATTTCCCGTCTGTGCTTTCCTGGGAAGCTCCCCTGAGAGTCCAACAATAACTGTTCGTGTGCTTTCCCGGTCTGAAAATTCTTCCTTTTGTTTCTGGGATTTTTGATACTGACCCAAACGGGGCAGGATTTTCAGGGACTACTTGCTGAACTTCTCTAATAACACGTTTCAGAGGAGCAGCCGTGTTAGTCTGTATTCGCAAAAAGAAAAGGAGGACTTGTGGCACCTTAGAGACTAACCAATTTATTTGAGCATAAGCTTTCGTGAGCTACAGCATCCGATGAAGTGAGCTGTAGCTCACGAAAGCTTATGCTCTAATAACACGATGGCTCATGCCCTGTTACACCCAAATCCTTGCCAACTCTGTGTATAAACTGGGATGCCTGATCTCATATCTACTGCCAGCATGCTGTGCGAGGAAGCTGGCCCGAGGTGGAGAGGAGTTTAGGCACTGAGGTCTATTATCCATCTCTGGCCATTAAACCTCAGGAATAGCTGCACGTAAGTAGTTAGGTTTAAAATGAAGAGTGCGTCTACGCTGCAATTAACCACCCACGGCTGGTCCATGTTAGCTGACTTGGGCTGCGGGGTGGTAAAATTGTGGTTTACACGTGCAGGACCCTGTGATGGGGGAGGGTCCCAGAGGCCAGACTCCAGCTGAGCCCGAGCCTGAACGTCTACACTGCCATTTTACAGCCGTGCACCCCGAGCTGACGTCCGCTGACGTGGGCCAGCCCAGCCACAGGTGTTTAATTGCAGTGTAGACATAGACCACCTGAAACGGCATTACCCAGAAAAATGGAATCCTCCTGGCTCTGGATTTTTTCAGTTTCAAGAGAATTAATGTCTTGCACATTAGCCACTTAGGCTATGTCAGCCTTTCCCAACATCTCATTGAATTTATAATGATAAATACCTTGAGGGGAAGGAGAGTGGGGAGGAGGGAATCTGCTTTAACAGGGCAGTAAAAGAATGTGTCCTGTCTCTGCCCCCTGGAATTCTTGGAATTATAAATTGGGCAGCCCCAGACAGAGCTGCTTTCTCCTATAGATGTGATGTTAGTGAAGTGCTCTTTAAGTCTGCTGACATGATGCCCTCTTGGTGGGTGGGTGGGAGCGTTTAAAGCAGCAGTGGTTTAGACCTCATGTTACTAACTGATTTCAACTTTAAGGAGTACTTGTGGCACCTTAGAGACTAACCAATTTATTTGAGCATGAGCTTTCGTGAGCTACAGCTCACTTCAGAAGTGAGCTGTAGCTCACGAAAGCTCATGCTCAAATAAATTGGTTAGTCTCTAAGGTGCCACAAGTACTCCTTTTCTTTTTGCGAATACAGACTAACACGGCTGTTACTCTGAAACCTGATTTCAACTTTGTTTCCTTGGGGTTGCCCTGGGCAGTCTCTGGCTGCATCTGCCTCAAGTCACGTTACAAACCTTTGCAAGCATGTTCATCTTGGAGTTGTTTGGCTTAGACCTTTGTTCCATGCAGAATAGAAAACCTGATATTTCCCTTCTCTGGGGGACTTGCATGATGCCCACAGTTTACAGGGAAAGATGCTAAATTAATGCCGCATTAAAGGACATAGGATACCTATGGGAAGAAATTGAGCTGGAAAATGAAAGCTTCTCTCTCAGAATAAAGATGACTTGGTGAACTTGGAAGAGAGATCCCAAAGCTCGCTCTTCTGCCATGTGGCACCTTCCCCGGGATGCAGACTAGTTTGCCTCTCTGATTATGATGGAGAGAGGGGGATTTGTCTGGCATCCCCACAGATCTCCTCTGTTTCCCTATTCTCTCCTTTCTGAGCCTCCGCTTCCACTCCCAGTAACACCACAAGAGTTGCCCATATGCATGGAGAGGAGACTTAATGTCTTTGCAAAGCCTCCCTCTCCCATCCCCCTGGGGAATGGATTGGAGAGACACATTTCAATGAGTGTGGATCCCACCCTCCCGCAGGTCTCCTGGGCGGACAGGAGGCAGGAGCCCTCCCCAGGTATTTAGGACATCGCTAGACATCTCCTGCTAGAATCCATATTTCAGATGCAGTTGTTTTCTCAGCAGATGGCTGCAGTGAGTACACCTATTTTTATGCCTTTTCTGCTGGCTGGTTTGTTAATTAAGAGGAACAAAGCCATGCACAATGAGATGGAGTTTATAAAATCAGGCAGAATGCTGAATAATTTAATGTTTGCTTTTCAGAATAGAGGCAATGTTAGGGAGTTTAAAATATTAATAAGAAACATTTTATTCACAACATGAATTACTCTATAGCTGTATGATTTTTTAATTCCTTTTTAATGCATCTGGGGCTTTACTTTGTAGCTGGTATCTAGCATATGGCACGAACGAAGAAGTCCTGCACACAGGTGTGCAGCAGATCATGGAGTTACCAGAAAAAAACCTAAGTATGATTAGCAATGAATAGGGTTTGTGAGCCGCAGCAATGATTGGAGGCGATACAGAGGTGGAATTGTGTGGGTGGCTCTGATTGTTAACAAAAACAATCTGACTTTCCCCAGCTTGTTGGGAAGCAGAAGGCCCAGGAGCAGAACTGCTGTTGGTCACTGGTAGGAATATGTCCTAAGTTCAAGATGTGGAGGGTCTTTATTTAAATTACGCAAAGCTAAAAAGGCCCAGGCCCTAGGCCCCCTGCACAAGTTAGGAGAGCAACACTGACGATCAAAGAGCAGGCTGCTCTCCAGAAGCCAACAAAACTTGACCTCTTACAAAGCACAAAGATATTTGTCCTGTGACTATAGGTTAATGGGCCGTTTGACAGTGATGGTCCCTTACGATCTGTGCTAACTTCTTATGCTAAAGTATCTGTTTGACCTTGTATTTAGCTGTGAGTACCTTTCCCAGACCTGAAGGAGAGCTCTGTGTAGGTGTAAAGCTTGTCTCTCTCATCAACAGAAGTTGGGCCAATAAAAGTGATTACCTCACCCTCCTTGTCGCTCTAAAAATACTACAGGCATGCAGTAGCCACTACACATGGTGGAGGCGGGAATTTTTCCAGCTGTTCCAGTTACTACAGCTGAAACTGTGTGAGTGTCTTTGTCTTTGCAAGGCTGGCAAAAAACTATCATGGTTTCACCTAGAATATTTCTGTTTTTTCTCTCTTGTTGAAAGATTCTTTGCAGGTAAAAATAGTTTCTCCCTCCCACCCTCATCCCTTAGCAAATATTGCACTTGAATTTTTTCCATCACAGAAAATGGCTCTGAGGGAAATGGTAGCCAGGTGTAATTTGCAAGATGCGGTAAAAGGAAGTGCAGAACCGGCAGTAATCCTGTCATATTAACTATTGTTCTCTGAACTACCACACGGGGGCAGCAGGCTTCGTGCCATTCCTGTTGTTCCTGTAACCGTAGCTTTTAGTGTCTTTGGTGGGATGGGACCCTTTAATTGCTGACACCTGAAGTTCTCAAATACAGCTCCACACCAGAGACTCTGGTGCAAAGGCAACGCCAGCAAGACACACGTTGCAGGAATTAGACGGAATCTAAGAGTTGTCCTCTGCCTGTTGCTGCTACTGCCGGACAGACCATACAGGATGCAGAGTTAACAGCAATGGCAAATGCAGGCACACTGGCAAATGCAGCTTCAGACCACACCTGGACATCCACCTGCAGAGCTGTCACAGGTCTGCTTCTCCGGCTTCATGCTGTCATTGGATCTTTCGCAAAAAGAAAAGGAGGACTTGTGGCACCTTAGAGACTAACACATTTATTTGAGCATAAGCTTTCGTGAACTACAGCTCACTTCATCGGATGGCATCATCACTTGGCATCCGATGAAGTGAGCTGTAGCTCACGAAAGCTCATGCTCAAATAAATTGGTTAGTCGCTAAGGTGCCACAAGTCCTCCTTTTCTTTTTGCCAATACAGACTAACACGGCTGCTACTCTGAAATTGGGTCATTAATTTCAAACACAGCAGAATCCTCCCCCTCCCTCCCCGGCACTACACAGGGGCTATCATCTCGGAAAAAGAGTTGCCAGAACTTGAGGGCTCAGGATGAGCCAGATGTTTGGCTTCAGTAATAGGTCATCCTCTGTTTCAGGTCTCGGTTGAGCTGTGGGAATGATGAAGCTGACCCTGGTGTCTATGAAAGTCCCAAATGGTCCCTTTTCATTCTGGGCCTTGAGAAGGATTCCAACCTCTGCATTCATTCATGCTGCTCCCACCCAGGGAACTAGGCCTCTTCTGCATGGTCTGTCACTATGTTCTGAAACATTAATAACCTTTGTTATCCTCTTTCCCCATTGCTGGAGTGAATTTGCTCCACCCTCTTTACATATGGAGAATTCAATATCCTCCTAAAGGTCAGTGCGCAGACCTTGTGTATTTACTTGGAGAATTTGTTCTTAAAATGTCAAATAACAACGTCTAGTCAGATTAGAAGCAAATGACAAGTGACCTGTGTAAAGAGAGCGCGCGCGCGTACAAACAGCAGCTCCCTGGCTTGCTTTTGCTGGTGGCACATGTTGAGGCTGGTCTGGCCTGTGCCAGCTGTTTAAATAGAGGCTGAAAGGACCAGGAGCCAGTCAACATGAATAATTCATCAGCAGGACTTTTTTCTCAGCAGAGATTAATGAGCTACATAATAAATCCAACATTTCACAGCTACTTAAGTTTGCTTTCCAGGGACTTGTTCCTCTCACCGGAATTCCCTGTAGGATAGTCAGGCTCTAGCAAGCTCCCAAAATCTGGGGAGAAGGAAGACAACATAGAACTAGCTAATTTCCCAGACAGCTTTCCTCAACAAGCTTCCTTTCAGGCTGTCAGCTCAGCCCTGCCGTCCCCTGGGCCAGCTAATGGAGGGGCTGTGAGAGCCTCTTGCTCTGATTAACAAAAAGTAAAATCTGTCTGGGCTTTAACGATTGGGGATTTGTGTTTGAATGACCTGGCAGGATATAAATGAGGAAGCCAAAACTGACCTAGGAAGATAGACAGAATCCATGAGAACAGGGCACCCTTTTGCATCTTTTTCTGACCTGCCCCAGGGCCCCATTTCATGTCAATGAGCCGTGTGTGTGCGAGGGGGATGGAGGCCTCTGGAGCCGGAGACATCCTAGGTGTGCTCATGTATAGAAGAATGCTGGGAGCTCCCCAGAGGAAGGATGCTACAGAAGGGCTAAATAAAGTGCCAGCCCAGTGATTAAAATTCACAGCGCTCCTGCTGTGAGACAGGAGGATTCTGGTCTCAGCTTTCCAGAGGAGGACACTGGGGAACAAAGATGAAGCGTCTTGCCAAAGGCCACCCACAGTGTTGGTGGTCGAGTTGGTGTAGAACCCAGGAGACCTGACTCCCAATCCCTTGCTCCAGCCTCCCAGATACGGATGCTCCCTCTGACTGTGAGGGAGGGAATGTAAACGCCCAGCTCAGTGGGTGTGGTGGAAAATGGGAGCAAACCAGAACTAGGGAAACAGCGAACTCCACTCCTTTGGGGTCTGACCGCTGAGACGGATTATCGCTGCTGTTCTCTGGTGACTACTGAGGATGGGGGAAAAGGAACATCAAAGAGTTTGTGTCCCTGATTTGGGGCCATGGTTCGGCCTCTTTGTTGCTCCAACAGCAGAAAGGGGACAGGTGCAAGCAGTGTCCCCAGTGGAGACTCTGTTGTGAACAGCCACCTGCAGACCAAAAGTTCCCTCAAAGAAGCTCATTTCAGAGGATAAATCAGTGTAAACTCTCTTCTCTGCTCTTGCCTTGCAGCTTAAAGGGGTGGAATGCGATGGTCTGCTCCTTAGGCATTTCCAGGACCCAGATCTTAGAATGAACAGGGGAAGGTGGGAGGTGTTGGCAGCCCAACAAGCTGCAGCCAGCCGTGAAAGAGACTTTATATCAGGAGGAACAGGCCAAGGACGGAAAACATTTCCCCTCTCCTGTCAGAGTGATCGGTGCTGCCTCAGGCGAGAGTTGGGTTTCTCATTAATCTGGGACAAAAAGAAACTTCAATGGACATTTGTATCCAATGTACTAGAGATGGATTTTCAGTGCTGAACTATTTAGCAAAGTGGTTGGCATCTCCCTGGGCTTCTCCAGCCCAATCAGCCCATTGCCCAGTTCCTGATAAATCAGCAAAAAGTACATCAGTGGGGAGGCGAGGCTTGGAGTCTGACGCCTCTATCCCACAGCGGGTGCCCCGTTCCTGACCCCGCTCCCTGTGCAAGCGTAGCCAGGCCCGCAGAGTCAGGCTGTCACACGGGACTATCTGGCCAAATAAAGAGCCGGATTTTCATGTCCCGTGAGCAGGAGCTGTGCTCCTGGGTGGCGACTGGGGAGACGCTGTCTGCGTGTCAAACTCTGCCCCGTGTCTGACGCTCGGTGAATGCCAGGCCATGCTATGCTGAGTTATGTCCAGGCAGAGATTTGATCTCTCTTTATTATCTAATGGGCTGGAAGGGCCTGACCTGGGCTCTGCTCAGATTTCCTCTTCTAGTGTGAAGCTGACTAATGGGAGTGTTGGTATTTAGTCGTACTTCCCATGGAGTCTGAAGCATTCCAATTGTCTGCCCAGGGGGCCAGTTACTGCCTATTAAAGGCACAACAGGAGGCTAATGGGGCAATAAACAGCTGAACTCTGGTCTCCTTCATCTACTCCACGTTCACAAAGCATCCCTCAGAGCCTAAGCAAAAGGCTTGCAGTGAAGAGATGCCAGTGGGCTGCAGCTGCAAATACCTTCCTGCTCTGGTAGCTTGCCAGAGAGTTTGCTCTAAGGTTAGCAGCAACCTGTAGCAGCTGATGGTCTGTGCATGGGTGAGTTTTGTTCATATTTCCCAAATGACTGGAGCTTTCTCTTGATAAGCCTTGAAATCCAGCTAGTTGTTCATCATGGTCAATGGCAAGACACCTGCTCTTGCCTGCATCCCCATGGCAATAATATAGCCCTGTCTGTCGCCCCAATGAAGGGGGTGCATCTTTCCAGTAAATACTGCTAGCACAGGCTGTTCCAGGAAATCCCAGTAGCAGTCATGTTCCCTTCAATTCATGGGCGATTGCAAGGCATATGCTTTTGGAAAAGAACCCCAGGCCTCCCAGTGGAGACAGCCTTGTTAGTTTGTTCTCAGATCTCAGCTCTGCTAACACCCAGCTTCTGGTGGAGCTTTATAATTCCTCTGGCCATAACAATCACTTCAAGGAAACCGAGGTATGAGTTAATTTATACTGTCTGTATTTTGTGGGCCAGATTTCCAAAGGGAAAATGAAAAGGTCTAAAAAATCTCACTACCGGAGATGAAAACCAGGAGCTGTGACCCTGTGAGGCTGAACTGTGGTACAAGTATCTAGGGAAACAAAATACTTTCAGGGGGTTGTGCAAATGGACCTTTGTGTCCATTGGTATCTGTTTTGAACGCACGAATATGGGCTCCTGATTCTGGGATGCACCTTGCTCCTGGATGTGCTGCACTGTACCCCATGTTATTCCAGTACTGGAAGTTGCCAGTTGTGGAGTGATTTTCTGATAGACCAGTGTCCTCTGGAGACCCAGGAGACTCATTTGTACCTGTGACCATGCAGCCCTATAATACTGTCTGACTGTAGTGAGAGTTCACAAACTCTGACCGGCACAAGGTTCCAGGAAGTTTTGTGCTATAAACCCCAGTCCCACTCAGTCTCCCTCCTAAACAGCCCAGCATAGACTGACTAGCCACTAATTTATCTGCTGGCAAAAAACGGTGCTCACTTAACCCAATGGGCTCAGGGAAAATTCCCCTCCCAGCTCTGCACTGCAGAACGCTACTCCAATACCCTGCTTTCCACACACTTGCAGAATTCCTGGTGACAGTCAATGCGGGGATGTGTGTGTAGCAAGAAGGGAATGCTGGAGCTAAAATACAGAGCTGGAAGGAGAACTGCTCCCAGTATGGACGTTCAATGCAAGTCCACAGAGCTAAGC
Source organism: Natator depressus (assembly GCF_965152275.1). Lineage (NCBI taxonomy): Eukaryota > Metazoa > Chordata > Testudines > Cheloniidae > Natator > Natator depressus. Next base: position 1,176,976 of record NC_134252.1, read on the forward strand.
TGGCTGGCTGGAGACCCCCTTTGGGTGATTCGGGGGATCTGGCTCAGGGTGCTTGAGTTCCACACTTAATAAGGTCCTTTTTTAGCAAAGAGCCTGTTTGTGTTGCCTGGACTGATTGACCAGACAGATCTCTGTGTGTTAAGCTACAAAACAATTATGCAGCAGCAAAGAGGGTCCCAGAGTCCTGTAGTTTTTGCTGTCGCCAAAAAGTTAAAGCAGCTTCCTTCTGTTTTAATGCAAAAGATTTTGGCTGTAACAAAGCCGCTTTTTTTTAGAAACGTTACCCTTTGAACGTGCCTTCGGATGACCTTTCCTGGGCTCTGCCAGGCCACCCCGACAGGGTCAGTACTTTTAACCAAAATGGAACAGCCTAATGAAATTAACAAAACAACTAAGGTTACAAATTCAGCTGCGTTTTCCACCCCCCAAATGTATTTCTGCCTGTTTCATCAGTTCTTGACCTATCGGGTTGTAAATGCAGGCAGCCAGGCCAGGATCTAAGCAAGCCCCAGGGAATGTGACCAGCTGACTGAATAATATATCAGGAAGAGCTGATTTCCTCTGCTCCATGTTTATACTCTGAATCCTGAGAGTTCCTGCACGTTTAGTGCAGGACAGAGCCCCAGGGTTTGTAAAATTGCAGACAGGGCACAGCTGGAAGGCCACTAAAGGCAGATGCAATTGAGTTTATTTCATGCCTTTTAAGTGCCCTGTAGAAACTTCTTGCCTTCTAAAGGAGCTAGCTCAGGGCCTATTTTATCAGCACGGGATTACGGTGCAGTGGAATTACCTGGGCAGCAGCAACTAGTTGGTGTCTTGTGACTAACCTTGGGCCTCTGTCTCCTCATGGCTGGTAAGTAGTCCTAGGGAGGGACTTGTACTCTAGGGTCTTATTGCTCAAATAAAACCCAGGCCTCCTCTGCCGTCTCACTTCTTGGCCACAAAGCAGGTGCTTGCGAGCTGGGCAGCAGGGTCTTGCTGCGCTCAATACCCCGGTTTTATAGAATCATAGAATATCAGGGTTGGAAGGGACCTCAGGAGATCATCTAGTCCAACCCCCTGCTCAATCCCCAATTTTTGCCCCAGATCCCTAAATGGCCCCCTCAAGGATTGAACTCACAATCCTGGGTTTAGCAGGCCAATGCTCAAACCACTGAGCTATCCCTTTATGGTAAAGAGGGAGATTTTCTCTCTGCCCTTCCAGCCTCTTGTCTCAGCAGAGAGAGAAAACAAAGGCGGTTCTGTGCACGGTGTGTGTGTCAGGCAGATGCCGACTATCCCTTTATTACAACACAACTTAGGCTAACGTGGAGTGACACCTATTGTGTAAAAGGGTTTGTCTGTGAAACTCTGTCTGCCCAGAAGCTGACGCCCTTTGTGCTGCATTCACAAGTGATCTGTCACTGGGGCACATTTCTATTTTACTACCCTGACCAGGCACAGAAATGGGTTGTTGATACTGTTCCTCAAGGGCCCAATTCTGCCACAGCTCTGCGCATGGAAGTCTCCCTGAGATGTCTCTGCATGGCATGGCTGCACGGTCAGACTCTATAATCAGGGTGCTGTTTTTCTGGGGAGAGTGGTGGGGGAGCCCAGCCTTCTGGGGCGATGGTGTTAGTGATCTGCTTGTTTCTTCTCTCTGCTTTTTCAGCACCAGCTCTTGTCACTGACATCCACACAGATACAATTGAACAGAAGAGCATTTCCTTGTCATGGCAGGAGCCGGGCTTCCCAAGTGCCAGTAACACTGAATACGAAATCAAGTACTATGAAAAGGTAGATCCTCGTTTCCCATCTTTTCAGTGACATGCCAAAAACTCCAAATGAGAGGTTCCCCTGCTTCCCAGCCAGATTTGTGATACATAGAGCTGTCCTTACCGATGCTGTCTGCATGATGTTTGCTGTGACCCACTTGCTTTGTAAATCCTCAGTAATGGAAAATGTACAAGGGGTGTGTGCGCGTGTGTGTGTGTGTGTAGTGCATGGCATTGTTAAGACTTTACTGGCATGAGTTTGGGATGCTCCTGCTACTTACAAGTTCCACGTTCCCCAAATCACCACCATGCTATTTGGTTATACTTTAAATTATTTTAGCTATTTTTAGAGTTTATTTTAATTGGTTTTTTTCTGTCTCCACCTGTGAAGCCAGGTTGCATCAGCACTGCATGTCCTAATATATAAACCTCCAGGGAGAAAGAGTAGAACTAATCATTTTTAGAGGTTTTTAACAGCTTTTCCTTAAGTGCATTAGAATTCTGAGACGTGGGAGTTTGCAACCAGCTAAGTTCAATACAAGTGCTTAGTCCCTTTGGATGAAGGGCATTCCCAGAACTGCAGCAGGATGAGGCTAATATTTTTGGCACTGACGGGTCACAAAATACTGAACCTTAAAACTTCAGTGAGTTCAGGACTGATTATTACCAGTCCTGGATTTTAGAGCAATGATTCGTGAGTGAAATTCACACTGGAGGGGAATGAAGCAAACATTTTTGTGACTGTATTTTAAATTTAAAAATGGCCACTGTTTGATAACTGTTGTGAGGTTTGAGAATGTTAGAAGTAAAACTAGTGAGCAGAGAGCAGGGGAGTATGTAGTAGTGGTAATGAGAGTGGTCCATTTCAAACAGTTGACAAAAAGCTGTGAGTAACAGTAGGGGGAAATTAGTATGGGGGAAATTAGGTTTAGTTTTTGTAATGACCCAGCCACTCCCAGTCTTTATTCAGGCCTAATTTGACGGTGTCCAGTTTGCAAATTAATTCCAGTTTAATTCTGCAGTTTCACGTTGGAGTCTGTTTTTGAAGTTTTTTTGTTGAAGAATTGGTATATGCCACTGTGATCTCTGCCATCATGTGCCAGCAATGCCCCTCTGCCATGTACATTGGCCAAACTGGACACTCTCTACGCAAAAGAATAAATGGACACAAATCTGACATCAGGAATTAAAACATTTAAAAACCGGAGGAGAACACTGCAATCTCCCTGGTCACTCAATAACAGACCTAAAAGCGGCAATTCTTCAACAAAAAAACTTCAAAAACAGACTCCAATGTGAAACTGCAGAACTGGAATTAATTTGCAGACTTTTTTTAAAAGGTGCAGTGACATGCTGAAATTCTTTCCCTTGAAACAGATGAGTCTGAAATAGATTCACATTAACTTGCTCTTTAATATCTGATAGTTTCCAAGAGAGGAATTTGTTGTGAGGTCAGGCGCTGAAATATAATATGATAATTTCTTAGCAAAAATAGTATCGTCATGAGATTTGGAGCGTATGTGAAATAACAATCCATTGCCTCTGAATTTGGTAAGTAAGTTTAACTCTACAGTTTAGCAATTGCTCACATGTAAACAAATCAATATTTGAGCTGACTCCAGAAAACTGGCTTAGTACCTGGTCCTTGTATTTGAGGACTCATTTTTTTTCCTGATTCTCTACACAAAGGGCTCTGAGAAAAAAACCCCTCAAATAGATAGCATGTTACACAACAACATATACAGACCCTGGAGAAATGTAATTAACTCTATCCAGGCTGTGGCATTAATGCTAGAAACTAGGGTTTGAGAAATTTGTTACGGTTAGTTATTCAGCATATATAGTGTGTGAGAAGCCCAAGCTTGAGCTCTGCTAAGCCTTTGACACAAAGTACAGCTGTATTAATTCTGGAACCCACAGACCGCAGTAAAACCTGGCTTCAAATAACTTCTACCTGAGCTTTGGGTGAAAAGAGACTAATCTGTTTGCCAAGCAGTTTGTTCCAAAATGTCATTGTTACCTCCCATAACAGCAGTAATCCATTAATCATCAGCATCTAATGTCCCAGCTTTAACAGTGCATTTCCCCACATCTCACTCACGCCTGCACACGCAGCCCCAGCTGGCTGGGAATGCCTCCTTCCTGCCTTGAAATAGCGAACAAGGCAGTGAAAATCCTTCACTTGCTACCTACTATTGCTATTACTGACTTTACAACACCCAAAAACATATGAGGCACCTCACAGAAAACCCTTAAATTTAGTCCCTGCTCCAGGGTGCTCCAGCCTAATTGATGGGAATGTAGCAAACACACCCTAACGGGGCGGGGCAAGGAAAGACGTAGGTTCTGGACAGGGGCGTTGGAACAATTTGTGTAGTGGGGGTGCTGAGCGCCATTGAACCAGACTAAATCACTTCAAGCCGGGGGGTGCAGCACCTCTGGGATGCTACGCATGTCTAGATGCTTTGAGTGGTTTGTTAAGCATAAGCTTCCTCTCTGGTGATGCTGTGCGAGTGATTGGATTGAGGAGGTGGAGGCTTTGGGAAGAGCTTTCCTAACCTGAGGTGCTGCCTGAGAGAAGCATGAATATACCCAGGGGCCTGAGACTTTGAGATTCCCAGCGGAGAACGTCATCTCCCAGCGGCAACATGTGCCTGCTGTAGGGGCTGCATCTCTGGAGCCCGCGGAAAGCGTGTCTAAGTACAAGGAATACAGCAAAGCCCTCAGAACTGCCATTCTGCCACACTGCGACCCATTGCCTTAGCCAGTGCTGCAGCCGGGCTCCTCTGTTCAGGGCTGCCATGCAGACACAGCTTCCCCCTCCCACTCTGACATCCGTCAGCCGCTGCTTGAAAGGTTCTGGCCGTCCCTGTCATAACAAGGCAGAAATCCGGAGCTAGCTGGGTAGGTGGATCACATTCGTGGGACTGGAATCGCTAGAGAATGTGTCTGCCAGCTTTGATTACTCCAAGTGTGCTAATACATGTTTATTTAGTCTTGAGACACAGCACACTGCTGCCGCCAAGAGCAGCCTGCATCCGCGAAGAGCTCTGCCCTCTGCACTCCAGGCTGTTCAGAGCTCTCCAGCAGGGCTGCCCCAGTCAAACATGCCTGCGAAGCGCCGGTGGGTTTAATACCATCCCCCTGTCACGGCACTGGTTAGTAACAAAGAAATCAAGTTAGACTGTTTGCAAAGATCCAATGTGCTGCCTTTGCATTAGCCATAATGAGAACAATTAACTCTCCAAACTGCTTTCCCTCTGGCCAAAGAGCAGAGCACACAGCACCAGGGAGAGGGTGCAGTACTCTTTATGCTGACGCTGTGTGACTTCCATCCTGGGCAGGAGAGGCTGGGTGAGTGAGGCATTGCAGGGCCACAGCCACTCCAGACCAGCTCAGCTAAAGCGTTTCTAAGTGGACGTGTCTTTGCTGTAGTTGGTGCCGTGGCCGAGAGATTCCCCCAATGCTGTTTGCTGGAGCAGTTTAAAATGCTGTGTTCTGTCTAGGAAACCTGGTTTGTGTGCCAGGCTCTAGTCCACTCTGTAGAGTCGGGAGGAAGGGCTTAGATCTACCCGTCCGGCGGCTTTCCACTGGCTGTCAGCTGATGGCCCAGCTGGAGTGTGGTGGGATTCTGGCATGGAGATGGTGATCTGGTGCACAGAGGCCTTGTTGGTCTGGGTAACCCAGGTCTCCCTAGACCACCTGCGTGTGGAACAGCATTCAGAGCTGGCTCCAGTTTGTGGAGAGGGCCCTCTCCAGATGGCCTGGTGGCGGCAGGTGTTCAGATTCCAAACGGTGGACGTGTCGTCCTCCTGAGTAGTGCAGTGAGTACAAGCGCTCCTCTGGGGCGGATTCTGATGGGCACTGTCTCCTCTGCCCCTCACACCTCCACCCTGCTCATTGCTTTTCAGGGTTCTCCTGGGCTCTGGCCCAGCTACAGCCAGAGCCCTCTTTGGGGCTGTGGCCCCCATTTGGTGCCTTTCACTGAGAACCTGCTCATTGCTCAGCCTCAGCCTCTCCCCTCTGCCTCTTGCCAGAGGCTGAAGGTCCCTTCTCCTCGGAAATGGCTTGTAGCAACCCCCAGGGCCAGGGATGTGCAGCAGCTCCTGTTTAATTTAAATCAACCCCTCTCTGCAGACCCAACTGCAAATTCTCACCCATTGTCCCAGCCTGAAAGGCCCCTTTGTTACAGAGGGAGCTTAAGGAGATGGCCATGCTGCTGCCAGGATGCACCAACTTGCCTCTGTCCTAACCTGCCTCTGCTCTCGCTCAGCCTGCCCTTTCCCCTTCCCCTGATTCCTCCAAGGGCCTCTCTGTTCGAGCCTCCCCCCCATCCAGGGTACTGAGCATGGGACTCTTGGCCCCTCAGGCAACTCATCCCCCCCAACCTGCCCTGATGCATTTAGGGGTCATTTAGCACCTTCCAGCCTGTCCCTCCCTTCGGACTCTTCTCCTCTGATATCCCTTTGGGACGCCGGCATCTTCGGCCAGTGACTTCCCAGGGCTGCTTTCAGGCAGTGTCGTTGCGCACCCGTGTCCCCTCGATGAGCTGGGCCCGGTCACTGGCTTGATTGTGTACTCAGTGCTTCCCCCAGGACATGCCACGCAACCCCTCCGAATGTCCTTCCATATCAGGGCTGCCCAAGGTACATCCACAACCACCCTCTGCCCGTCCTCTGGGGTTCTTTGGAGATGGTAACTCGGGCTGGGGTGGGGGACAGGAGTGCACTGGCTGGTGTCTGAGTGCATGCGGTGTGTGAATGCACCCAGTGCCCTGTGCTGGCTGGAATGCCAGGCCTGGTTAGCTGTTTATTTTCAGCCCTACCTGGTGGAACTACTTTTTGCTATATGGTGATTTCATATTAATCATGTCCTGTAAGCAGTGCCACGCTCAGGAGCTCCTTGGAGGCAGAAGGGGAAGGGGCTTGGTGTGCACTCTCCCAGCATGCAAGGTGGTGTGAAAAAAAATGTAAAGACTTGAATGGGAGAGGACAGCCCACAAAGCTGGTGTCGCCCCTTTTATAACCACCCGTTCCCCAGCCTCTCACCAGTCACATCCTCTAGTCCTCGCTGCGTTTGATTTGCCCTTCTTGTAACTTGTAATTTCTATTAATGAGGCATCTAGAAAACATTTCATTTTCGTTGATGGTCTAACATTTGGCTAGTCAGCCCTGCTGGGACCGAGAGACACAGCAATAAGACAGCTGCTCCACAGATCAGCTAGAGGACAGCTGTCCATCTCGTTAAATCTCCCGTGTTTCATTATTTCATAGGCTCAAAGAGATCAAAGTTACTCGACCGTGAAAACCGCGTCGACGGCCGTGACAGTCAGTAACCTCAGGCCTGGCACTCTCTACGTCTTCCAGGTCCGGACGGCGTCAGCCCAGGGTTATGGAAACTATAGTCCTGCCATCGAAGTGGAGACCTTGGGGGAACGTAAGTGCAGGCAGGCCGGTGGGGTGCGTATCGAACACAGAGCACACGTCAGGTGCGTTACTTTGAGCTGGAGCAGCTCTACGGCTCACGGTTCGTGCTGGAGACTCAACTGAGTCTGTTCTGGGTGTGGGCCTGTCCCCTAAGGAGGGAGTGGGCCCTTCTGTTGAGCGAGGTCCTGTTCCTTCCTAGGCCCTCGTTTTCTTCCAATGTCAGAGATCGATGTAGTGCCAATGAGGGCTGCTGGCTTGACAGCCTTGCAGGCTGACGCCCTTGGATTGTCCACAGAGCACGTGCAGCATTGACAAGGGCACCCACCTGCCCTGCCCTAGAGGGAGCCCCCTCGGCGGTAGGAGGGGAGAAATTAACTGGACATCTCTGAGATTTCTACTGAGGCTACCAAGGAGGATGCCCACTAGGGCCAACTGTGACTTGGTTTTTGTGACATTGACATCTGGATGGATCCCCCCGGTTCCATTCACAGGGGCCACCAAACAGCTGTCAGATGGGAATGGCTGTCGGTTGCTGCCTGCTGAACTGTGAAGGGCACTTTACCTGTCTTTCTATCCTCTGAGCCACAAGTAATGCCACAGAAAAGAGGGGCTGAGTGCACGATCGTCCAGTGAAAACAAAACCAGGGTCCTTCAGATCATTTCACATGGAGGCAGAGCTGGTCTCGAGCCTGTGTCCAGATCAGAGATGGTTGCTCTTCCCAGCTAGGGCCCTGGTCCATGGAGCACTTAGGGTTTTTGTCACTTTGCTGACTAGCTGAATCGGCTTCACTGGATTTTGTTGGGGTTTTTACCTTTTACAGCTTCCATTCAAACCTGTTGTCAAGAACATCTTATTTCACTGTCTAAAGGAGGGGGTCAGGGAGATGGTAGGTTTCAGTTTAATACGCCGCCCTGGCTGGAAATGAGTGTCCAGAGGTTGTGTCTAACAGGGCTTTAAATTGCATCCATTTACCACACGGAAATATTTTCAGAATTAATTGAATCCAGTAAAAGTTGTCTATCGAATGTCCTATCTCAGACCTCTGTTCGCCAACGCAGGAGAGAAAAGTATTGAACTGTGAGGGAGACAATTTGTAAGCTATACATTTTAATGTGTCTCCCCCATAAACAGGACTGTTTCCTAAACACCAGCTAATAGAATGAGGAGTCCGCCAAGGCTGAGAGCTAGAGGTTCCTCTGCTCACCCTGTCAACACTGGCCTTCACTCTGCTTGCGCTGGCTCTGGCTGCCAGAATGGCCTCAGCTCGTGAGCTGGAGAAATAACAATAAAAAGCAGCTTGGTGCCTGCAGAGAAAGTTTCTCAAAGTCTGTGCTAGAGGAACCTGAGCTGGTTTAGCAGGAGGAGGGGCCGAGCTCTGGGACAGGGAGATGCTCCAAGGGATCATGGCAAGATTTGAGACTCAAATGTGTTTACAGCCTTACCAAGGTATGGCAAATCCTCTAGCTTTTGTCTAGCTGCTTTTGCTTTGGAAAGAAGCTACCAGTCTCCTTGTGAAATTAGAGTTAAAAACCAGCCCTAGTGCTGCAGACCCTACGAAAATAGCATGTGGAGCTCCCTCTGCTGCCTTTACAGGAGCAGCTACTGTGACCCTTTGCTCTCAGGTCTGGCCTGACATCAGACAGGTCGTGTGCTGCTAACAAGGGGTCAGCATGAAAGTCACTTCCTGCATTTCAAATGCATCCTGGTGGAAATAAGAAAAAGAGGACCTGTGGCACCTTAGAGACTAACCAATTTATTTGAGCAGAAGCATAAGTAAGCTACAGCTCACTTCATCTTATGCTCAAATAAATTGGTTAGTCTCTAAGGTGCCACAAGTACTCCTTTTCTTTTTGCGAATACAGACTAACACGGCTGCTACTCTGAGACCTGGTAGAAATGTTTTCTCAGCTTCAGCCATCAGGGCAAGGTTGTGGCTTAGGCAAAGTTTTCAGACCATGTAACATCTGCAAACTGCCGGCTTAGTCTAGTGCACTGGGCTCTCAACTTTGTCATACTACTGTACCCCTTTCAGGAGTCTGATTTCTCTTGTGTACCCCCAAATTTCATCTCACTTAAAACCCACTTGCTTACAAATTCAGACATAAAAATAGAGAAGTATCACAGCACACTGTTACTGAAGAATGGGTGACTTTCTCATTTTGTTTGTATAAAATTTTAGTTTGTACTAACTTTGCTAGTGCTTTTTATGTAGCCTGTTGTAAAAGTAGGCAAATATCTAGATGAGTTGCTGTACCCCCTGGAAGACCTTTGCATACCCCCGGAGCTACGCGTCCCTCTGGTTGAGAACCACTGGCCTAGGGCAAATGTGCAAGGGGAGGCTGTTAAAAGTGACCTGCTTTGTCCCCTTTCTTGGTGCTTTATGATGCAGAAAAGCCTGCAAGATTTTTCACCCTACCTCAGTCTCTCTCTCGCTTGTGTTTTGCCCTAGAAACACCCAGAGTTTCGTCCCCTTTTCCGGTCGTGTTTAAACATGAGGGGCCTGTCAAACACTGCCAGTGATGCAGGAAGTGCTGTCTGGTGCAGAAGCGCCCTGGAGCTTGGCGCTTTGGCGGGCTGGGAGTGGACACACACCATGACCTTGCCAGGGCTCTGCACTTGGTGCTGGGTATTCCGGGCGCCGTTGGTACAGGAATGCAGCGCAAGCCAAGGCAGGCTGATCTGGAGTTGTAACCATGGTGCCGGGTACGTGCAGAGGGGAATACAGACCTAACCCCTGTTTCGCTCCCCTCCTTGGCAGTGACTGTGGCTCCCAGTGAGCAGAACCCTATCATCATCATCGTCGTGGTTGCAATCGCTGGGCTGATCGTGCTGGTTTCCATGGTGATTGGTGTGATGATCTGGAGGAGGTGAGCAGACTTCGCACCTCTTCCATTGTGCATATGGCTATAGACCAAGGATTTCTGGGGGCGGCTTGCTGACTTGGTGTAGCTAATACTCCTAATGCTGCAGCCGGGGTTCGGGGGACACTGGGAAAGAGACACGTCTCTGTAGCAGCCAAGTTCTGCCCTGTGGACTGCGTGTTTGGCTGCCTTAGGGTCAAATCTGCTCATAGACAGGGCCAACACAAGGCCTAGAGCTGGCCCTCTGCACAGGGGTGAATGTCACCTTCCTGTTCCAGGCTTGGAATAGCTGGTGTTTGTGCCAGGGGATCAAGTGGGCTTCCAGGGTTCGGTAGCTGAAAAATGCTTTGGCAAATCAAGTGTGAATCTGCCCGTGGCCGGGAGCGGCTGGTGGCATTCAGAGCTCCCCCAGGCTCTGGCTAGAACACTGTTCTGAGTGGTCCACAGTCTGCCAAGGCCCAGGCTGGGCTGTTGTCACACACGTGAGTCACTTTCCCGAGGTCAGAGGGTTTTGGGGAACGGGCAGTGGGGAAAGCTTACCCAGAGCCGTGTGTCTGCAGCCACAGTGGTGCTCAGTGAACTAGCGATGTGACTGTGACAATGGGCCTGGGTGGGAAGCGGGGGGGAATCTGGGAGACTTTGTTGGCTCCAGTGGATAACAACTAAACCCCCAGGATTCTCTGCACTGTTTGCAATGTGGCCACCATGCTGGCCAACTGGAGAGCTTCAGAGAGAGCACGAGAGTCTCTGCACTCCTGGCCGTATCTTGGAACTGTAACAGACTTACATCCTCTGTGGTTCGGGTCATATGTCACCAGTGGGTCACACTGGGACATCTCCAAACAGTGTGAAACTCTTCACTTTTCCAGCTGGATAGAAAGGATAGAAATTCCCTTAAGTTACCTTAGCATTTTTAAAATCTATATTTCTGTTAATCTTCCTAATCTGGGACTTTTCCAAGGCTCAGGTGCTTGCTTTGGCTGGGTCTAGCTCTGGAGTTGAAGGATGAGTGAAACCCAGACAGCTGGAGTTCCAAACTGCATTGGGAAGTATACGAAGCAGATAATTGTGCTATCTTCGGAGCCACTCACTCCGATCTCCATTCCTCCTGCCAGGACTGCTAGAACAAGGGAAATGGTTCAGAGAGGCATCTGTATTCATCTGACAGATGGTTCAGTGTAACGATCTGTAATTTTTTACTTAAAAGATTAAATTGAGCCCCAAATGAGACTAATTTAAGTAAATAGAATAATAAAAAATTACGAGTGAAGACTAGTGTGTTGTGTAACGACAGGGCTGGGGTGAGAGCAGGCCACTGTCACTCGCTTCACCTCGGGAATCCCAGGTCCCTAGGCCCCTTGTTGGAGCAGCGGGGGTGGAGTGGGGCTCCAGAGTGGCAGGCCGAGCTCCGGTGCACAGAATGCCTGAGCTCCAAGAGCCAGGCTCACACAGGCATCAAGAGTTCACTTGGCCCCCCCCGCCCCCCCGTAGTGGCCGTTTCCCCTGAACGCCTTGGGGTGGCAGAGGAGCAGCTCCAAGGGAGGGGAGGCTTGTTTCCTTTGTTTAGAGTTGCACAGTTTGCAGGTGCAGGCAGCCCTGGTGCAAGGCTCTGGGCCCCTGCTTTGGAGCTGGGGAAGTTCCTTCCTCCCTCCGGCGTGGAGCTGGTGTCAATGGGGGTGCTGAGGTGGGAAGTTGCCAGAGGAACAGCAGGGTGTGGTGTTGGCTTTGCTTTTAGTTTATGAACCAAATGGTCATAGAATCATAGAATCATAGAATATCAGGGTTGGAAGGGACCTCAGGAGGTCATCTAGTCCAACCCCCTGCTCAAAGCAGGACCGATCCCCAACTAAATCATCCCAGCCAGGGCTTTGTCAAGCCTGACCTTAAAAACTTCTAAGGAAGGAGATTCTACCACCTCCCTAGGTAACGCATTCCAGTGTTTCATCACCCTCCTAGTGAAAAAGTTTTTCCTAATATCCAACCTAAACCTCCCCCACTGCAACTTGAGACCATTACTCCTTGTCCTGTCCTCTTCTACCACTGAGAATAGTCTAGAAGCATCCTCTTTGGAACCACCTCTCAGGTAGTTGAAAGCAGCTATCAAATCCCCCCTCATTCTTCTCTTCTGCAGACTAAACAATCCCAGTTCCCTCAGCCTCTCCTCATAAGTCATGTGTTCCAGACCCCTAATCATTTTTGTTGCCCTTCGCTGGACTCTCTCCAATTTATCCACATCCTTCTTGTAGTGTGGGGCCCAAAACTGGACACAGTACTCCAGATGAGGCCTCACCAATGTCGAATAGAGGGGAACGATCACGTCCCTCGATCTGCTCGCTATGCCCCTACTTATACATCCCAAAATGCCATTGGCCTTCTTGGCAACAAGGGCACACTGCTGACTCATATCCAGCTTCTCGTCCACTGTAACCCCTAGGTCCTTTTCCGCAGAACTGCTGCCTAGCCATTCGGTCCCTAGTCTGTAGCTGTGCATTGGGTTCTTCCGTCCTAAGTGCATTTATCCTTATTGAACCTCATCAGGTTTCTTTTGGCCCAATCCTCCAATTTGTCCAGGTCCCTCTGTATCCTATCTCTGCCCTCCAACGTATCTACCTCTCCTCCTAGTTTAGTATCATCCGCAAATTTGCTAAGAGTGCAATCCACACCATCCTCCAGATCATTTATGAAGATATTGAACAAAACCGGCCCCAGGACCGACCCCTGGGGCACTCCACTTGACACCGGCTGCCAACTAGACATGGAGCCATTGATCACTACCCGTTGAGCCCGACAATCTAGCCAACTTTCTACCCACCTTATAGTGCATTCATCCAGCCCATACTTCTTTAACTTGCTGACAAGAATACTGTGGGAGACCGTGTCAAAAGCTTTGCTAAAGTCAAGAAACAATACATCCACTGCTTTCCCTTCATCCACAGAATCAGTAATCTCATCATAGAAGGCGATTAGATTAGTCAGGCATGACCTTCCCTTGGTGAATCCATGCTGACTGTTCCTGATCACTAACAAGCTCAGCTGGTCCTCTGGGTGACAGAGGCCACCCAGCATCGGGGGCAGCCTCACGCTCCAGCTTGGTCCTCACTGGGGCCCTGCTCCCTTGGATGCCAGCAGGACTTTTGCCACTGCCCACAGCCAGTGCGGCATCAGCCCAGGGCGGGTTTAGGCTGCTGACTCGTGGTCCATAGGAGCTCAGCAGAGCTGGCTTCGTGTCTATGCTAACAGGAGTCCCTGAAGGTCAGAGCAGGGATCTGACGGTCACACTACGAGTGCCATGTCTGAAATCCTGGTGACTTCGTTGCTTGCGGCACTGGGGCGAAACGTCCAGCCCAGGGCGTTTGACTAGCATCTTTCGAAAAAAAGGGTGGTGTCAGGCTGAGATTACAGGGGTGTGGACACACGGGCAAGTATCCTGCCTGCTGCAGGGCTTAGCTGCACCTGTCAGAGGATGTGGACATCTGAGTTATCCACATGACCGAGCTAGCAAATGCTCTCTTTGTCAGAATACCAGGCGTCTGGTACCCATCGGCTTAAGGAGACCAGAGTGCTCTTCGTATGGGCTGGAAATGACCTGGAGACGCTGCTCCGTCATCCCTGGGAGTTCAGAACTTGCCTTCATGTTGCTGCTCCAGATTTGACCTGCCCTTTATTGGCTTTTACCCCAGCCCCGGATCAGCCTGGGCCCACTCTGCGCGGTTTGCCCCCAGCCATTTGCTTGTCTGCCGTGCTGCAGAGTAACCCCTAGGCTCTTCCACTCCCACAGTGGAAGATGCAACTCCACATCCAGTCCCTGCCACAGCAATTCTCTCCTGCTGGGGTTGGGATCACAGAGACCACAGAGGTTAAGTGTACAGGTTTGCTTGGCCCTGACCTCTGGCTCCTTGTGCTGGTGTATTTTGGGGGGTTGGACAGCACTCTCGGGCACTGGCATTTGGAGCTTTGTATCCAGTGGGAGATTCACACCCAAGGCCTAACATGAATATTGCTTCTCATTGCAGACAGTGTGGGTACAGCAAAGCCAGCCAGGACGGAGACGAGGAGCTGTACTTCCATTGTAAGTGACGTCTGGCTGCTGTGCTGTCTGATTGCATGGGGAGCTCTGCATTTACTGTTATTAACAACCCTGCTCTCTGCAGAGCAGCCTGGAATCCTTCCTTTTGAAGTGCTGTCATCCCGTGTTAGCCCAGAGAAGGCCAGCTCAGCACAGCAAGGCTCCCCGGAGACAGCTGGCTTGACAGCTTCATAAGCCAGTGGCCGTCCTTCCTGCGCACAGAGCGCTGGCTGCTCAGGGAGGTCACTGGCAAGCCACAGGAAACGGAGGTGCTTTCAGCTTTCTCGAGGGCGTATGAATTATTCTGTCAGCTTTTCACATCCAGCTAAGGGAGGGCGGGGGTTTGTTTTCTGGGGCATCTCTTGATTACCAAGCAGTGATAATTTTACAGACAACCGTTGTCAAAGGAAATGCAAATGTCAGAACTGACGAGTGTATTTGATTCCTGGCATATGCCGGTTAAGCACAGACCTCCTCTTCTGCTCCCTGCAGCATCTGAGAGGCAGCAGAATCCGTACGCTTTCAGACAAGCCTTTGCTGCCGTCATCCGCTTTTCAGGATCCTTGATTATTGCTGAGAGTTTTCCATACAAAGCAGGGAGAGATGAAGTGCAGCAGCTGGGGTTTCTTAGGCTACCTGTTAGTGATCTGGGTAGGGAGGGGGTTGCTCCTGGTGTCCTGATCCCAGAGGACGCCAGAGGAACCGCATGCGTTATATTTGCTCTTTGGAATTTGTGCTCGGTAGACGTGGGATTGGCCTTCGCTGCTGGTTTGGTTCCCCAATAGGAGCAGCACGCACAGCCCCCTGCCTGTTTGGAATGTGCAGAAAGTCAGTCAGTCTTTGCCCCCCTCGGTTGAGCAAGGCAAACCCCTCAGGTCAGGGCACCCAGTGCTGTTGTGTTGGGAGCAGAGGCCCCAGGAGCAGCAGAGCCAACATGCTCCTGTCTTTGTTATTTGTTCTGGGAATTTAAAATGAAGGTTTACAGGAAACCTGTGAGTGGAAGCAACAGTCCCCACCCGCGCTGTGCAATGTTCTTTGTAACTGTTTTCAGAGCAGCAGCCGTGTTAGTCTGTATTCGCAAAAAGAAAAGGAGTACTTGTGGCACCTTAGAGACTAACCAATTTATTTGAGCATAAGCTTTCATGAGTTACAGCTCACTTCATCTGAAGTGAGCTGTAGCTCACGAAAACTTATGCTCAAATAAATTGGTTAGTCTCTAAGGTGCCACAAGTCCTTCTTTTCTTTGTAACTGGGTTGCTCTCACTGCACTTCGCTCTCCTGGGCGCAGTCCAGGCAGCGTCAGTTACCATTTAGCAGATGGTAGCGGCCTGCGGGGAAGGCTTTGCAATCCATGCTGCTGATCATCGGGGCCTGGAACAGTTTGTGGTTATAATTATCCCTGCTGGAGGGCTTGGATTGTTCAGGTAGGCGAGGATTAACCTGGGAGGCGGATCTGCTCAGACTCCGAGGGGCGGCTCCTTGAGTTCAAGGGCTGTCATCTCTGTTTGAGCTGGGCGGAGTGAGAATGAGCAGAGGGAACGGTTCCCTTTTCTCCCTGTAGGAACTTGGTAGCAAACTGATAGAGCCAAGTTTCTCATAGGTTTTAGCTAGTGCAGTGTCGGTCCCAAAAGGCAGGAGGTTCCTGCTGAGGCCGATCCGGGGAGAGGCAGCACGTCTGCTCCATCAGTCCTGATGCTGGAAGCAAAGCTCCTGCGTTCGGACCCAGAGAAGCACTCCCAACAATGCTCCCCGGCTTGTCCTAATGGCAGTTCTGACCAGCCCTCCAGCCCACATAGAGCAAACCTGACCTGTAGCCGGAGCTGGCTGTATCTCTAGAGGTGGTCTGGGGCTAAAGCCATGAGGAGAGGAGCTCTGTGTGTTGGCGCCGTGATATCGCTGGTGGTTCAGAATGGTGCTGTGTCAATATGGCTGTAGCCTGAATGGATAGCACGTCCTGGGGAACGGAAGCCCGGTCCCCTGGCCTTAGTGATCGTTTCCATAGACGACCCTAACAGCTGCCTGCCTCACTTCATTTCATTTCGTTAACTGTGTACAGAGAGGAGAGGACCATCTATTTGCCAAATGTAGTTTGGGGCTGTGAGATAAAGAGCAGAGCCTTGCAAAGATCTCCCCAGTGTGGGAGGGGCTGGGAGTCGCGGAGCATATTGTAGGTTGCAGAGCTGCGTGTTCTTTTCCAAATCCCCTTGCTACGCAGACAGGAGAGGGCCTCCACAAGGGGCCCAAGCAGCACAGCCAGAAGACACAGTTTGTAGGGTCCTAGGGAAGTTATTGTCGGGCTTCGTTAAGCTGAAGAGCTAATTACCTGTTTAAACAGCAGTGTTTTTTAGTTAAATTAAATCCAGATAGATGCTGTTGCTCCAGTGCTGCGTCCGGCTCCTGCTGCTGCTCCCATCCTCTGCAGAGGCCTGTGTCCTGGCGCTCTGGGTGCTACAGAATACTTGGGTTTTCTGCATTTACGTGGAGCACTGTGCTCAGCCGATATGTGGACGCTGCTCTGGTGTGACTGTGACTGGCTTTCTCCGAGCTGCATTCTCAGATCCTGAAAGGGGACAAGGTGTCCGAAAGGAAAGCTGTGGGCGTGGATTAGCTGCTGCAGTGTCCCTCAGTGTGGGCCCAATTCAGGTCCTGAGCCCCAAAGCGCAGCTAAAGGCCAGGGAGCAAAGAGCAGCAGCAGGAGTACTGGAGACAGCGAGGGGACTGCAGCCTGGAGGGGGGTTTGCAGTGCTGGCAGGTAAAGAGAGGGCAGAGCTCCTGCCGGTTCGCTCTCTACTCCCTCTCTCTCAGTGGGACCCGGCTGGGCAGAGCTTTGCGGAGGTGACACAGGGTTTTCTTCTCACACATACTCTGTTTATTCCCCCTCTTTGCTGTAGTTAAGATACCAACCAGGAGGACATATATTGACCCTGACACCTGTGAAGACCCCATGCAGGCCGTGCACCTCTTTGCCAAAGAGCTCGACAACTCGAGTATCAAAATCGAGCGGATCATTGGAACAGGCAAGTACTCTGGTTCGAGACGCTGCAGCGTGGCTCCCGGTGCGCTCTGCAGAGGGGCATTCCTGCTGGGCCGAGGACGCCTGTGCCATGGGGACACAGCGATCAGTCTGAAGAGGAGAGCGTGTCCTCAGCCCATTGGATGGGTACTGGGTGTGGATTTACAGCCTCACGGGGAGGGAGGGTTTCTAGCTCCTCTTTCACTCCAAGGGGCTGATTCCCAGCAGGGTTTCCAGGGCTCCAGGCTGCAATCCCAGGCTGAGGCAGGATTTCCAGGTGGAGCAGGTCACAGCTTACCTCCCAGCTCCGTTCTTCTCCAGCCTCTGCCATGTAGCCCAGCAAATGCTGCTGGCGCCTGTCTGCAGCCTGACCCCCAGCTAGGAGCCAGGGCGAGTGCAGTGAGAGCTCACTACCCCTCTGGCAGGTGCTGGCCGGCCTGCGTTCCGAGTGACATTGCTCACCCCCCAAAAACCCTTCTGCACTCCCAGGTGATGAATCTCTCAGAGGTGAGGGAGTGTGGCCCAGTTCTGTGTAATCCCCAGCCTCTGTCTGGCCTCAGGGTTTGCCAGGCACAGAGCCCTGGTGCCGCTCTTGCCATTAGTTGGGACTTAAGCAAAACCGTAAATCCATTTTGTGAGCAGTACGTTGAGTCAGCAGCCAAGAGTTTTCTGTTTTAAAAAGCAGAGCTGTGTGTCTGACTGGCTGAACTGTCAGGCTGCTGTCTGGCCCCCTCCTAGGAAGCCAGAGAGTATGAAACAGACACAGAAACTCGGCAGTATCTGAGACCCTGCCTTTTTCACCCTGGGACTAGAGTTCCTCCTGCTGACTGCAAGGGACAAGAGACAGAGAATTATTAATATTTTGGCTTGCACACACTTCAGAGGTGCTCAGACGCTACAGGCATGGGGCCGTATAAGCACCTGAATAGAGAGATCAGATGTCACTCGAGCCTTTTCTAGATGACAAAATGATCTTCCAAAACATTGTCCCCTGCAGGGACTCGGGGAGGCTGTGGATGTTACTGGGGTGTGCAGAGAAGGCTGGCTGAGGTGTGAATGTGACCAGCTGGGTTCAGGGTCACAAGTCTGACACTTTGCATTCAGGGTTGCATCGGGTCGTTGTTCCGTGCAGCTGTAAGGAGCTGGTTCCAGAAGTGCTACTTCTCCATCTAACGCAGCTTGTGAGATTTAGACAAGTGACTTGTCTAGGCTCCTGTCAGAAAGCAGCAGTGTTGCTCTCTGGGGCACGGGGACCCACTTAAACAAGCTTTTAACCAAGACCTTTTCCCTGCAAATGTGTTCCAAGGTGCTCTTCCCCCGCCCAGGAGACTGAGCCATATCAACCCGTTCACAGCAGCTACTTAGCTGAAATCGATGCAGCTCCTGACTCCCTGGCTCTGTAAGGTGTTGGAGCGCTCCAAGAGATGACTCCTTGCATTATTGCCGGTGTATAAATACAACCCTCGATTTTCTTTCCATGGTGAGGTTTCTGTGGGAGCTGCCATGTGCTAGGAAACAGATACCTGGTACTGGCTGGGGTGGAGAGAGTTGAACTGTGCCATGCACTTGGATGGTGGTCCTGGCAGGACCTCGCCAGCTGTAATGCAGGTGTAAACACCTTACTTCCCCCATAGCCCTCGCGGCCTTGTCTCGCGTGACCCCTCGCTGAGTTCTGGGGAATGAGGAGAAATGGAAGAACTCACAGTGCATCCCACTTGGGCTCTGGATGTATTCAACTCCGCTCCTTCTGCTGGAGGGGAGGGTCTCACCTGAGACAGGCCTTGGAGGAAGGTGGAGAGTGGCGCCCTCGGAGGAGAAGTGAGTCCCAGTCTGCAGCATCAGTCAAACACGTCAGAGATCGTAAAGGAAGGAGGCACCGCGAGGGTGGAGGCACAAGATCCCTGGGGATGACTGAAAGGATTGTGATTTTCACCTGCTCTCTTGAAGCCGGGAGGACAAGGGCCATGGCGCCCGTGAATTGCTGCTATGTGCACTGAGGGGACTGTAGCAGGTTCCAGTGTAGGAACGAATCTCAGCAGCCCATTGGTACCTGCTCGGCTCTTTGTAGGATTCTGGGAGCCTCGTTGGGGTTCTTAAAGCCATTTACATATTTCCTGTTACCGGCTTCATTAGGGATTTTCAGTCTTACTGTGGTGCTGGCCGGTTTTGTATGCTCGTAGCAGGGAGAAGCAGAGTGCAGTTGGTTAGTACTTTGTACATGAGCTTGATTTAGTGTCCCTGTGTATTTCCTCAGGCAGAGCATACAGTGACGTGGGCAGCATCTCATAGAGAACATCGGCAATTATCTGCTTCTTAGCAGGTTGACAGCGGCGTAAAAACTTTTTATGAATATGTTAACTCTTAATGATCGATTGATTTTCATCAACTTTACGGCCTAAAACGTCAAAGCAAATTAAAATCCCTGCAGCTTTAATTGCTAATACAAGCCAGATCTGTGGAGGCCTTGGTATGCTGGGTGTCATTTTCCCAAAGAGAAGTTGCAGGGGAGTAGCTTAACTATGAACATGGAAATAGAGGGTGATTGTCAGACAGTGGAGGGCAGAGGAATCTTAGCAGCCATCAGGGCAGAGAAACTGGCCCAGTGATTCTGAACTTTTAGCAATAGATAATTAATGAGAAGGAAATCCAAGTAGAATAGGTCTTTTAAATGGGAGGAATGTAGAATGGTTTGTATTAGTCTCCCGGGTGACCTAGCCGGTTACCTGTCTCTCAGATCAATAAAGCTCTTCATATCCATTGGCTTTTCCCTGTAAAACCAAAGTTGGCCTTTTCTTATTAGAATTTGTCACTTTGTGCTGCCCTGATTGTGGCTGCGACTGAGCAGAAAGTTCTGTCTCAAGTGCTGATGAACAATGCATGGCCCTGACTATCCTTCATGTGGGCACGAGGGGAGTCACCAGAGAGCTGACATTTGGGATGGTTTGGGAGTGGAGAGAGTCAGACCCCAGCGAGGACTCTCTTGATCTCTAGGAGATAATCTTCCATTCATGGAAAGCACTTCAAAAGTGCAGAGTGCACTCGGCTGGTGCATTAGGGGAATGGCCTAAGCCGCCAAAACGAGGAATCTGCCTCATGTGTTGTTGTAACTGCTAGTTGGCACTAAAGAGTTTCATGGTCTGTGTGTTCACAGCAAGTCATGATGCCCCCCAGAAGTGGGGGAAGATGGTAAACTGAGGCTAGGGTGAGAATTTTTAAAGGGACCTTAATCCACCTTCCTGTGTTGTGGGTGGATTTTTCCCCTGAGAGTTTCTGGCTGTACAGATCCCTGCTATGTGAAAGCAGAGCCCATCTGCCCGACTAGCCAGGTACTCACACACCGGCTGCCCACACCCCAGGACCCGCTTCTGTGCTCCCAGGTCACAGTGTTTGCAGGTCCAGAGGCAGAGGTCCTGTTATGGGATGTGGGGCACAAGGAAACGCTACCAGAAGGGGAGCTGATTTTCTAGAAGAGCAGCACTGCCCCTTGTTCTGTGTCAGAAATTCCAGCGCTGCGACCCATTGCGCAGCAGCAGATCTGTAAAGCGCTGTTTTGCGCAGTGATATTCAAAGATTTAAGAAAGCCATAAATAAAATCGGCTGTAGTAATAGCTCCCGTTTTCATAGCCTGTGAGTGACCAAGAGAGCAGCCAGCTCAGCTCCTAGAATGACAGTATGAAAACAGTCCCATGCCGCATTCTTTTGGGATGTTTGCAAAAAGACAAGGAGGACTTGTGGCACCCTAGAGACTAACAAATTTATTTGAGCATAAGCTTTCGTGAGCTACAGCTCACTTCATCGGGTGCATTCAGTGGAAAATACTGATGTTAACACTCTCAAATGTCTAACCCCAGGGACGCTAAATGTCCGTGCTCCTTCAGCTGGAGACACACTAATTCCCGTCTCTCCTATGGCACAGGAGAGTTTGGAGAAGTCTGCCGGGGATGCTTGAAACTTCCCAGTAAGAGAGAGCTCCTGGTTGCCATCCAGACCCTTCGAGCTGGCTGCTCAGACAAGCAGAAGCATGCCTTCCTGGCAGAGGCTAGCACCATGGGCCAGTTCGATCACTCCAACATCATCCGCCTGGAGGGCGTCATCACCAGAGGTAAGGCTTATTAACTCTGCACGTCATGGTATGCAAACTCATTGCATTCCAAACAGACCAAGCTTTCCCTGTCTTGTGCTATGCCTAGTGCTCCTGGCATGGATGGCGCCCACAGCATTGGTTTGAGCTAATCTGGGTTCAGGCAAGGCATTTGTCTGAGCCTTCCCCTTCTTTACAGTTGCTCTGCTCCTCACTTCAACCCCAAACGGCACCACCATCTGCTGATTTGGTCCTATGTTTCTGTGGCACAATCCCACATGACTTCCTTTCTGTTCCAAATTTTGTGGTGTTTGGGGTTTTTTAAATGACAGGGCCAATTAATCTAGGACGACACTTGCCAAACCCATTGTGACTAGACCGTAGAGCTAGATTTGAATCCAGTCCTCATGCATGGAAAGCCTAACATCCTAGGTTCACTGACCCCTGCATCCACCCCCTCACTTTCAGCTTGCAAAGTTTTGGATTCCTGTTCCCTCTCTCTCAGAGAGGGCCAAATCCCAGAATACTGGCAGCTTTGTGCTGTGTTGTGGTGAGAGAATCCCATGCTTCACTCACTATCCTTGCAGTTTTAACACTGTGCGATTCTCAGAGTGAAGGCAAGAAAATACAGAGAATGGTCACACAGCCCCCTTCATCCAGGGCACCCAAAGCCCTCCACAAAGACAGGTGTGTATTGTCAACCCTGCCTGATGGGGAAACTGAGGCCTGGGGAGGGGCGAGGACTTAACAACACAGACTGTGCCTACACTGGACTGTTTGGCGAGCTATTTCCAAACACACTAGCACCGGCTGATCACCACTGTGGTACCAATGCTGGGAGCGCTTGGCTGTTGACTTTTGTATCCCCTGCTTAGAGTAGGCCTGCATGACGTGGTGGTGAGAATGCCAGTGGCTGCCGGTGCTTTGGCTACAGGAAATGTTGAGGACAAAACAGAACCACAGACCAGGAGCCTGTGTCAGAGCTACAATGGAGGCCAAGTGCCCAGGCACCTGCTCACCGTCTGTGGAATCACTATGTGGAGATATTCAGGACCAGAGAGATGTGCGTTACATGAGACTTTGAGCTCAACACACGTATGGGACCGCTGTAAAAACATCCTATCCACACACAGCAGTAATGACATGTTTGCTTCAGGTTACGACACAATTCCAAGTCCTGTGTAACTCCGAGCGTTTGTGGGCTGATAATTGTGCAAGCTGGGCAGCGTAAGGGGGATGTGCACAGGCAGTCGCGCTGCGATTGCATGGCACTTACTCTGATCAATAGATACAAAGTGATTCCGGTATTGTTACACGGTTATTAGTGCCCAGCAAAATGAAGCGATACGCTCCCTGATCTGATTTTTGTGGCAACAATGCGGCCTCGTTTACTTGGTAATTTAAAAGCAATAGAAAGTGATTGTCCTGTGGAAAAGCAGGAAGAATGCTGATTGTTTTCTTAATTACCCACCATGGAGTTTGGGTCATTAATGCAGGAGTCTCGCCTCTGAACTAATCCGGTAATATGCTCGAGCAGTTGTTTAGCTATGTGATTATCTGGTGGTGGAGATGCTGTACAGTTGCCCTCTGGAAGCCAAACGTTTGCTTGTGTTGGTTTTTATTATTTTATGGTTCTGATGTTGTTTAATAGAATTTTTACAGCTAGATTAATAAAGCCAGGGAGCCAAACTGGGTTAGCAGCAAAACCCAACTCTTATCATAAAAGCAAATTAAAAGGAGGGTTTTGTCAGCAAACAGATGAGTGTGTGGTTGCTGTCTGTCCCTGTGGGAGTGTGTGTTCTCCGTGAATCTGAGGAAGGTGTAGTTAAATAGAGATCCACATAAATACAGAGAAACATGAACACGCATGTTGTTAACCGTGCTATTTATAACACAGGGGATCAGCTTCTGTTTTAACATAGGGCCCGATCCAGCTACCCTCCCTCACGTTGAGTAATACTTTTCTCCTCAACGGTGCTACTCAAAGTGTTCCGAGCAATAGTATTTAATATTCCTCCCCAAATCAAGAGCAGGGCCCCTTATGCTGACTGCATTCCTCAGGGTGAGATCCACGTCTCCCTGAGACACCGGAACTGCGCTTGGATCCATGGAGGCAGAGCAAACTGCAGGGTTGGTGTCGAAGGAACAAGAGAATCAGGCCCTTAGAGTTTAAGCTGCTTGCGTGCAATACAGATGTACAGAAATCCATTGTTTGATGGTCAAGTGCTTAAGTACCCCTAATTATATCCATTCCATTTCCTACCTTTTACTAATTTCTTCTTCAAAATACGACGTGTATGCTTGCTTTGTGGGTGTGTGAATTACGCCATTTAGATGAACAGCTCCACCATTAATAGTAGATAGTCAGAAATGCTAATTAGTTACTTTCATTATACGTTTGTGACAGAGAATTGCAAGTCTCTCGCCCTGAGCAAACGCACCCTTCTCACTGTTAATGGCCCCTTTTCTGTGTAGTTCCCTCCTTTTCTGTTTGGCAGATGTGATCTTGTTTCAAAATAAATGAATCATCTAGCTGTGACTCTGGAGACATATCAGGGTCTGATAGCCTCAAAAACCCATACAAGCTTTGTGTTCCCATCATTCCCACAGCTACTTGATATTCATGAAGCATTTCACCATATAGGAATTGTATAGTGAGCCATACTTTTGAAAGCCCTAATTCACTGTTCTCATAGCAGAAAGTGGAAGTCTGTGAATGTAAAATCTGAATGATGGCTGGGAGCTTGTTGAAAGGGAGAAAAAAAATGTGTCTGTGCCTTTTTCAGCCATCTGATGATACGGGAAGGAGGCCTGGATTATTGCTATTTATTTATTATAAGGTTTCTTTTTCTGCTTTTTTACCGAGAAATATCAGGAGTATTAAGTCATGTCTGTCTTGTTTTTTGGAGGTCCCACTGCAGCAGTGGGTCTCAACCAGGGGTACACATACCCTTGGGGGTAAGCAGAAGTCTTCCAGGGTACATCAGCTCGTCTAGATATTTGCCTAGTTTTACAATAGGCTACATAAAAAGCACTAGCGAAGTCAGTACAAACTAAAATTTCATACAGTCAATGACTTGTTTATACTGCTCCATATACTCTACACTGACATGTAAGTGTGATATTTATATTCCAGTCAACTTATTTTATAATTATTTGGTAAAATGAGAAAGCCAGCAATTGTTCAGTCATAGTGTGCTGGGACACTTTGTATTTTTATGTCTGATTTTGTAAGTAGTTTTTATGTGAAACTTGGGGTACGCAAGACAAATCAGACCCTGCAAAGGGTACAGTTGTCTGGAAAGATTGAGAGCCCCTGCACTGGAGGATCTAGAGACCTGAAGCAGGACCTTTCATAAATTCGTAGAGTTTATAGCCAAAAGGGACCATTCCATCATCTAGTCTGACATCCTATATATCACAGGCTAGTAAATTTCACCCAGTTGCCCCTGTACTGATCTGGATAACTTCCAGAATGGCATCTAGTCTTGATTTGAAGATCAGAGAGGGAGAAGCCACCACTTCTCTTGGTAGTTGGTTCCTAAGGTTAATCACCCTCACTGTTAAAAATGTGTCTGATTTCTAATGTGAATTAATCAGCCATTGTGTCTTGTTCTGCCTTCCTCCACTAGATGAAAGACTCCTTCAGGGCCTGCTGTTTTCTCCCCAGAAGGTCCTTGTAACAGAAATCAAGTCTCTTCTCAGTCATCGTTTGGATAAGCTGAGGAGATTGAGTTCTTTTAGTCTCTAACTCTCAGGCATTTTCTCCAGCCCATAAATAATTTTGTGGCTTTTTTTTTTGCATTCTCTCCACTTTTTCAACGTCCTTTTAAAAATGTGGACAGCAGAAGTGGACACACTATTCCAGTACAAGTCTCACCGATGCCATATACAGAGGTAAAATCACCTCCCTGCTCCTTCTCCCGCTTCAGCCAAGGATTTCATTAGCCCTTTTTGCCCCAGCATTGCACTAGGAACTCTTATTGAGTTGCTTGTCCACTGTGACCCCCAAATCCTCTTCAGAGTCGCTGCTTTCCAGGATACCAAACCCCATTCTATAGGGATAGCCTGCATGCCTGGTTCCTAGAGGGATAACCTTGCATTTGGCTGTATTAAAACACTGTCTTTAGCTACCAATGGACTGGAAAGTACTTCATCGTCCTCATGTAATCTGAGCACATGATCCTGCTTCTTTCAAAATATAGAACAGGGAAATTCATTGGACACTTCTCCCTTTTATGAATCACTATTTATGGTTTTATCCTCTACTTTTAGTAACAGGCCTATAGGATTGCTAACTCCTCCTAACTGTCCTGAGCCTTGCCTGCCATGGATTCTCCTCTGATGTCTTTAGTTTTTCTTATCAATTTCCTACACTCCTTCACTTCTAATTCACATTGGTTGCTTTCTGTTTTCCTCCTTTTTCCTTGCGATACATTGTTGCTAATTTATTTCTAATTGCTGCCTTTATTTAAACTCCTGAACCAGGGTGGGCTTTTACCCAGAGGTCTCCTCTCTCTTCATTGTGGAATTGTGGCTTTTACGCTACGTAATAAACTCTTCTCAAAGAACTCCCCCACGTTTCTGTATTCCTGGTTGGGACTGTCCTCTGTTTGCCCATATTGAATGAAATGGGGTCATTATCACTGGTCCCTAGGCAAGCACTAACTTCCAGTAACTTCCATCATAGTAAGGTCCAAATCAGAGATGCCTAGCGCAGGGTGAAACCCTTTAGTGGTACATTTTACTGATGGCTGCTTGAGACCTCAGCACGTGACTCCCAGTAACGATGCGTACTCCCTGCCAGCATGCTCACTTGTCTCCGGGTGCAGTGCTGCAGGGGTTTCCTCTCCGGTGCCCCCGCAGTCTGTCGGCCTTTGTGCCGGTCAGCCCTCTGGCTGAGAAGCGGCTGGTCCAAACTCCTTCCAGATAACACAACGGCCAGGTACAGTCCCAATCCCAAAGAATCAGCCTGCCCTCTGGGCCCTGGGGTTCCACTGCCTTTCCCTGGCTCTAGTATCAAGTCCTGTCCTGCCCAGCCTACCTCCTCCTGAGGCTGCTAGCCTCCAGGGTCGCTGGCCCTTTGGCCTGTCGCAAGGGCCAGCCAGCTCCCTGTGGCTTCTCTCCCTTGGCTACAGGCTCTCAGATTATATAGAGGGCCCAGGTGACTGTTATCACCTCTGGCTGAGGAGTAACTACCTAATTACCACCCAGGTGAGGTGGCTGTGCTTGACTGGGCTTTTAACCCTTTCTTGCCTGGATTGGGGGTTGAAGTCATGTCCCCCCCATAACACCACAATTTCTCTTTCCACACATTGTTGACAGGTGCTTCAGGAGTAGCTCATCCTGCTCTCTGGTTTGAGTTGGTGTCTAACTCACCTGTACCCCCTCCTGGACTTCGTTACTTAACACACTGAGTCATACGCATTCATGGTCCTGAGACTGAGTCATTAGTAACTCTACAACAGGTCCTGTCTCTCATCTAGAGTGCTGGCCCACTCCACCCTTCCTGAGTAGAGTGTAACCAGCGATGTTAACATTCCCCTCATGGACGGTCCGACCATTCAGGAATACCAATTTTACCAAGTTTCTTCTCATCAAGGAGAATTTCCAGTTCCTCTTTTTTTGTTACCCAGATTCCCAGTATCGGTTTTTAAGCCACTGAAAATTTTCTTCTCTTCACCTTCTTTGTCATATTGGTTCAAACTTTTTGCGACAAGCTAAGTTTGTGTTTGTTCCTCATTTGTCTTCTGAGCACCCTCCCCTCTGTTGCTCTGACTGCTCCAGTTAGTCTCCAGCTGAGAAGATTAGCTCCCTCCCTAATGTAGGGATGTAGACCGTCGCCTGGTACAGCCCCGTCTCCCACTGGACTGTGGCCCAGTGTTCCACAAGACCAAAACCTTCAGCTTCATGCCTGGTGTGCAACCAGCAGCTCACCTCCAGGAGTTCTCCACTTTGGCGGCAGGAGGTGGGGTTGCTGAATCTTTGAGAGAGATTTTCTCTCCACTATTTATCAGGCATTTGAGTTTGAGGCTTTTAAAAAGCCGGTTCTAAAGGGTGAGTAGAAATCCCTTCCTTTCCCCAGCTCCCCTCCTTCGCTCAGGAGTCCCTTCCTTTGAATGTAGACTAACTCTCTAGTTATGCACAGAGACTCCCATGACAGACAGAGCTGACAAGACCCAAATCTCTTGTGTGAAAAGCAAGCAGAAAACAATCTTTAAAGGACTGGAGTGTTGAGGGCTGGGCTGGGCACCTTTGGGTCTGCAGGCTTTGCTGGGTGTATGTATTTATATCTGCGCAGAACTGTGCTTGATAAAAACCAAGATTAGCTAAATACTCCTTTTCTGTCTGCACCCAGGAAATACCATGATGACTGTGATGGAATACATGGGGAACGGAGTGCTGGATTCATTTCTCAGGGTGAGTGTACCTGGGTGTCGGTTACCCCCTTGAACTTTGCCGAGCAGTGCTGCCATTTTCCTAACTGAAGAGTCACAGCACGAGCTGTTTGTGCGACTTGAGCCCAAGCTGAACCTCCCTGAAATGCAGCCTTCCCTACTCTTGCCTTGCAGAAACACGAGGGCCAGTTCACAGCCACGCAGCTGACTGGTATGTTACATGGGATTGCCTCCGGCATGAAGTACCTGACCGAGATGGGTTACGTACATAAAAGCCTTGCTGCCCACAAAGTCCTTGTGAATAGCAACCTGGTTTGCAAAATATCAGGCTTCAGACAGTCCCAGGAAGATAAAATGGAGACCATCTTCACCACCATGGTAAGCTGCGGGGGACTAGTAAGGACGGGGAGCTGCTCTCAGTGCAGTACCTGTGCTGTGACAGAGCTAGATACTCACTAACTTTGTGGGGTTGTTGGAGGGGGGAAGTGGAGGGGCAGGGTTGGTTTTGAAGGTGCATGAGATGGGATATCAGGGACAGTCACTGAGGAACACAAAGATGAGCTCCCTGGGTAACGTGGTTATTAGACCATCTCTTGTGCTTGGAAATAGACTGATATGTTTGTGCAGTGTAGAGTTTGAGAAGGAAAACTTTCCAACCTAGGTTCAGAAGGCAGGAGGAATTCCCTTGTACAAAGTACAAATCATGGAGGTCCTGGAAATGTAAGAATAGAGAAGCCTCCCTTCTATGGACCTGGCGGGTGACAGAACCACATTCCCTGCAAAAACCTGATAGAGAAAAGAACAAGTCCAGATCCCTCTGAGATGCTGAAAGCCCCTTCCACGATGGAGCCAAGGGTCTGAGGCTATTTGTGCAGATGCTGCTGCCACCCATCAGAACAGGAACATAGTTCTGTCATGGCAGGGACTCAAGGAGTGTCTTCTTGCACCACCCTGCCCCTGAGAGAGAGATCTAACAGTCTTCTCCCAGAAGCTGAGGTTACTGCTGTCGCCATAAACCAATCTGGTTCCACTTCACAGGGTTTGTGAGAAAGTTTCCTTTAGCTTTGGCATCTGGTTCCAATGTTTCCCAAAGCAAAATGCAAACCTTGGGCAGAATGGCCACGTTCTCATGCTGAATCTTTGCAAAACTGGATCTCTCCTTGTTTCGATGCAAAGCCACAATCAGGATAACCTAAAACTAGGCCCAGCATCGCCCAAGAGGTTTGCAGGCCTGATCTGAATGTTGAGTAGGAATCAAAATCTGAAGCCAGCTGAGTTTCACGGCTCTGCTTAATACCAGATGCAGCAAACCTGCCGCAGAAGCAGTATGTTTCCTGGTTGCCTGGTCTCTTCCTGCTACATGAATCCAGTATTTGCTAAAGTAAACCGCAGTGAAAGCCTAAGGCTTTCTGCTTAAACTACCTATGAATCTGAATCAGTGCAATACAAATTCTTCCCCTCTCCTCGCCTGTGTGTGTGTGTGTGTGTGTGTGTGTGTGTATACATACACATGCACGCACTGGGAGCTGTAAGCAGCTCACGCAGCCTGAGGGTTCGTTGTGTGTGTTTTATCACTTGTAATGAAATTCATGGTTTTCAGTTAAGAATTTAAGACCTGTCTGATTCACATACGTACCTATTCAGCGTTCCCAGCCAATACACTTCCTGAACACACACACACACAGATGGGGCTTGAGATCCCATTACAGTCCCCCAGAAACACACCCGCACCCCAAACATGGCACTTGGAGGGGGGATCTGTCCTGCAGACTCCGTTAGGGAGGCAAATTGCAGGTTCGGGGGAATGACGCACACTTCCCCAAGAGCACACCTTTAGCATCGCAGTATAACACTGCTCGCACTAATTCACTCACAGTCCAATTTAGACCATTTCACTTGCCAGTGAAGAAATCAATGTACGGTATAAAAGATGGTTTCATTTGATGCCCCACTGCCAGCGTACGTGAGCCAGCACCATTGTGTCATCACAGTAACCACGGCATTCGTCCTTAAAAACGACAGTGGATTCTTCACTCCAAAGAACACGTACTGTCACAGGCAGTATTCTGGTAGCGCAAAGAACTAGCGGCCGCTGACACCCTGCCTTCAGCCAGCCCTTGGGACTGAGGGTGTGACCCTCCCTGCCTTGCTGGCTTGCGTGGGGAGCTGCTGACGCTCACCAGCTCTGGCAAGCCTGGCACTTAAAGATCTGGGTTAGTCTGAGTGTCTGATGCTGGTGGAGTGTTCCGCACGTCCCCCCAGCCCAATCGAGTGTCCGGCCAGGGGAGAGCCTGACTTGGAGACTCTGTGGAACTAGAGAGGAAAGCATGTTGCTTGGAGCTATACCTGAGACTCCGAGTCCCAAATGTCATGGATGGAAACCTCGTTGGTGTTAACGAGAGACTGGAGGCCAGATATGTCCCAGTTGAGGAAAGGCTGGAGAGACCTGTGGAAGCACCAGGTCTCCCTCTCTCTAACAAGCAGGGTGTGTGACTGCCGGAGTCTGTCTCTGTCCCCAGCAGTTAATTTTATTAAAGTTAATGTTTAAAATCAAATTTACACAAGTTAAGAGGGAAGGTGCTGTACCTCTGGGGTCGGGCTTGGGTTATGGGGGATTGCAAGTCTCGGTTACAAGGTTCACGAGGTACATACATATCACATAACCAGCATAGATCCAGATGGGGGTGTGGGAGTTTTTTAAAGCGTCAGTGGCTAAGTGGGCTCAGGTGCGCAACCCATGGAATGTATCCAGAGTCCAAGTCAGTGTTGGCGTAGTGCGTAAGCACATGGGTGCCAGTATTAGCTGAGAGGAGCCCAGTGCCGGCTGTCCCAGGTGCAGCCAGAAGGGTTCTGCAGACGCTAAATACAAGAGAGGTGAGGTGGGAGGGAGTGGCAGTGTGTTTCCGTTCAATATTAATGGATAAAATGCCATCAGCTCCTTCAGGAGACGGAACCTCCCACGTTAACGTTTCAGGTCTCGCCCTGCCCTTCGGACTAGCATTGGTGCTTGTTCCATTGTTAAAGAATTTGGTGCAAAGTTTTCCCCTCGCGTTAAAACTGTACGTGGTGCCAAGGTCTGTGGTCGCTAAGTGCTCCACGACCCAGGTGGGCCGCATGTTGATCGGAGGCGTTAATGAGCCTGTGTGAACGCCTCCCTTGTCCTGCTGCTGCTGAGAACCTCATGTTTTCCTTTCTTCTGTCTGGCCAGGGCGGGAAGAGCCTGGTGCTGTGGTCAGCCCCCGAAGCCATCCAATACCATCGCTTCAGTTCTGCCAGTGCCGTGTGGAGCTTTGGCATCGTGATGTGGGAAGTGATGTCTTATGGGGAGAGACCCTACTGGGACATGTCCAACCAGGACGTGAGTCGCTTTGCAGCCACTGTACTCTGACCCCACGGAGAGAGCGGCACTTGATACGTGACCATGTTTCAATGCTGGGCATTCGTGGATAGCGGGAATTGCAAGCCATGCATGTCGCTCGAGTGGCTCCATATTTCCATCTTGGGTTAACGTGGTGCAGGGGGACGTTTGTATATTTTTGGCCTATAAGAGAAGAGCTATGCAAATAACCCAACATATTTAAAAACAATTGTTTCGGGTTAAACAAGATGGTCTCTTCAGCCTGAAACAAAACTTTTCATTTACTTTTTGACTGTTTTTACCCTTTTAAAATTTTTAATGACACTGAAAGAAAATTTGAAACAAAATAAATAATTTTGAATTGATACGTTTTGTTTTAACATTTTCAGAACAAAACATTTTGTTTTTTTCAGGGTTTTTTCCCCAACCAAAACAAACAATTTGGCAATTTCAACACGAATTCACTAAATGTTTCAATTGACGCAAATCGGCAATTTGTGGTGAAAAATGTTTCCTCTGAATAATTTCGCTCCGCTCTCTCCAAGCAATGGGAATGTCGTACTCCAGTAGTGCTGACAGACAGGGACTGCTCTGCTGCTCTTCAATGACTCCTTTGTATAACTCTCTTCTCTTCCTGCCCCGTGTGGGATTTCAGGTGATAAAGGCCATCGAGGATGGGTTCCGGCTGCCTCCCCCGATGAATTGCCAGCCCCCGCTTCACCAGCTCATGCTGGATTGTTGGCAGAAGGATCGCAATGAGAGGCCCAAGTTCTCACACATCCACAATATCCTAAGCAAGATGCTTCAAAACCCAGAGCCACTAAAATGTACCACCTCCACTTGCACCAGGTGAAAATCTGCCCATATCTCTGCTCTTTCTCTTTAATTCTCGAATGCCGCAGCGTTCACCTCTGTATGTATCCCATAGGCCACCCCACACAGCTCGCTCCAGGGTGACACCGGTGCTGAACTCAGTTACGCTGAAGCAAATCCAGAGCCACTCCATCTAAATCATTGCAGTAATTCCCAGACTCGCACTGCGGTAACTGAGATCAGGATTGGGCCATCGTGGAATCTGGCTGGATTGCAGGATTCATGGTCAGCTGAAGCTGGGTTCACAGCGTGCTGTGTGGATCTCACTGGACTGACACCAGTGATATGAACCTGCCAAGCCTTGGCTCCAGCGAGTTGCCATAGGGGAATGGCCCCAGTTCTACCCTCCCACTCCTCTGGGAACACAGGGCCCTGGATGCAGCAGGACCAATACAACCTCATTGCACGGGGTGGGTGGCAGGATTCCCAGAGGGCCCCCAAGGAGTCTGTCTCCCCTGCCCCCCATCGATCCGTGTGGCACCCTGCATGCCAGCGCAGAGACAGGTATCGTGGGAAGTGGGATCCAGCGAATGCACTATTGTGAGGGTCCCCTGGCCACACCCACGTTGTCTGATGATTTCTCCCACGCTGCCTCTACTGCAGAGCCAAACTTCTCCCCTCCTCCAGCTAATGCCGACGGGTCAGAGACACACTCTCCTCAGCCCCAGCGGGTGGGTCTGGGAGCTCTGGCTGGAGGAGGATTCTGTAACTGAAGTTGACTAAAAGCAGAACCCTTCAGATGAGGAACCAGGGGTTTAAGAGCAGCTCCTCTCCTGACTTGTCAGCAGAGACGCTGCACGTTGGGGTGTGTCTGTGTCAGGCCGTGTTATGTGACTGAATGACTTCATAAGCAATGGATGGCCGTGCTGCATGGCATCTGGGACTTTCAGGTGCCCTGCTCTGCTCCGGTTCTTGGTGGAGGGGTGAGACCTGCTCCAGGCAGACTAAGCCTTCTCTATTGTTGGATCACTTGGGAGGAAGGTGAAGTGCCAGTAACCCAGGATCACAGCCAGAGACAGCTCCTGCTGGAACTGCAGAACATTCTGTGATCCCAGATCCCCACAGAGTGGGTAGGATTAGGGAACCAAATAGCCACCATCCCTCAGTTCTCCTCTTTCTTACATGGCCAGTGCTCAGGTTAAATTTCCATGTGCCTTGCCTCAACTGTTCCCTGAAAACTTGCATGGGCCAAGCCCACTTTCATGCCTGCTAGAGAGGTAGCTGCCAGGTTCAGTCCTATGGATGGGAGCTTAACCTTCTTTTGGTGTGATCTAACTGCTCATGTCCTGTTTGAGTTGGCAGGCCTCACAATCCATCCATCCCCCTGGCCGAACGCACTTTCTCAGCCTTCCCGTCCTTCAGCTCCGTGGGTGAGTGGCTGGAAGCCATAGAGATGGGCAGGTACAAAGATAACTTCACCGCTGCGGGGTACTGCTACCTGGAGTCTGTGGCAAGGATGATGGTCCAGTAAGTGAAGAGTGTCCTAGGAATAAACCAAGAGAATAGATGCGGCTTGAAAAAGCCTGCTCTGAAATACCAGGCAGCTGCTATTACATGTGAGCAAGAGATATGCATGGAGCGTCTGACCCCCTGGGAGAACGTGCTCCAGGAGAGGTTGGAGCTGCATGTGTTTGTGTGTGTATCTGTCCTTTGTTTGACCTGTAGATTTTAAAGCTGGAAAACCGGAGGCCACTTATAGTATTTATGGGAGAGTGGCTGGCCGGCTACCTCTCCCAGCACAGCTCAGATCTTACCTGGAGTTTATAAAGCTGGAAATAAATAGTCTTATTTCCAGATAATGCAGATAGCACAGCGCCCAAGTGAGCTCCTGATCTCACTGTAACCCTTTTCCTCCAGCCTGCTTCCTTTGGGTTTGGCTTCTCTTGTCGTGACTCCTGTCACTGCTCCAGTCTTTCTCTTGTATAGTGGAGATTACAGTGTGGGACCCCATCCAAAGTCTGCAGGGCAGAGAGCATCGGTTGTCTGTGAAATGCCCAGCATGCTGCGGGCATCCATGGTCATTGAACAGTCTCTGTCCCTGCGCTGCTGTCTCCTTTGGCTGGGACTCCTTGTGTGGGCTGCTCCAAAGAGAATTGCATGGGGCTTCGCATCCACACGAGCTGTAACCCTGAGTCCACAGTTGCCTTTTAGTCTAAAATCTCTATTTCCACCATTTGCTGGTGGCCTTGGGGTCTGATGCTGCGAACTCACCTCTGCTGTGGGGCTTGTTTTCCAGAGATGTCCTGAGTCTGGGAATCACCTCAGTGGAACATCAGAAAACCATCCTGAGTGGGATCCAGACCCTCCGAGCCCAGGTGATACAGATGCATGGTCGAGGCGTGCAGGTGTGAGCCCAGCAGGGACGGACACTTTCAGAGCACTGACTTAAAACTCCCTGGGGACAATGATGCAGCAGGGCCAGGAGCTGGCCCCTAAACTGGACCAAATCTCTGAGACTTTACCAAGAGCAGCTGTGTGAGTGGGAGGTAGGAAGTACAGGTCTGCTGCAAACTAGTCATTCCAGAGTAGCGAGGGAGTCTAGGAATTGGTGTTTCCTTCCTGGGGGTCTCCCTACAGCAGCTTTAGTGCAGTGTGCTTGGTTGGTTGTGTTTTTCCCCAGCAATGTTTTGTAGGATGAGAGTCAAGCTACAATGCTGCTGTTTCACATGGTACCTAGGTTAACAGGGTGGACTGGACACTTGTGTACTGGATTTGACCGTGTTTTAGTATCTAGTGTTCTACTGAGAAATCCATAGGTATTTTTTATACAAGCTGATGTATTTTACTGACCCCACGAGTACCTTCTGTTGTATAGAGTCCAGAGCACAGCACACTCTAATGGCCTAGCTTTGAAAGATGACTTGGCCCATCCATTCCTGTCCCTCCAGAGCAGATTCTGAATCCCCACTCCTCCCCAGCGTGATCCATTCCATTCCAAGGGTTACCTCATTAAGTCACAAAAAGTGTGTGAAAAGTAACTAATTCAAACCAAAGTGGCAGGCAAAAGTCCCCAAATTCCGTCAGAAATGGGACAGATAAAATTAGGGAGTCAGGCTGGAAGAATTATTATTGTATTATTGAGAAGAATACAGCGTTTATCTATTCTTCTTCGACTGGACTCTGTCCATTCTCACTCTTGGGACGTGCCCACAGCCACTCACAGAACAACTCTGGTTACAGGTGAGTAGCCTCCGTTTCTCCCCCATAGACTGTCCCAACTAACTCCCTAAAACCATTCTCTGGAGCAGGACTAGAAATGGCTTCTCAGAATCACCCTGTTAAAGCATAGCACGATGTTGACGTTTCACATCACGGATCAGTATCCCACTATGTCAGAGCCAGAGGGTGCATCCCAAAGCGGGTCACTGGGTGTGAGACGCCTGGTGCTGTAGCACCAGGAAGGGTTGGGCTGTGTGCGCTGTCTGGGATGAGAACGCTCTACGCTGTTTGGGAGTTGGTTTGATTAGCCACAGCTGGGGTGTCAGTTTGAGGTAATTTCAATGGTGGTGTTGCCAGATTAGATCCCAAGACAGGAAATTCTGGCCAAATGGTGGAATTGGGTATCCGAACGGAATCAATGAACCAATGGGATCTCTGAAACTGTCATGAAATCCAGACAAGGCAGGCAGTATCAGCACCTTGTTTGGTTGTCAATGACAGGCCCAGTCCTGCATTCCTTGCACATCAAACACAC